>NC_083415.1:51751001-52058886 GCF_020745735.1 Hemiscyllium ocellatum
TTTGCCTAACACAAGCATGGATGATGTGGAAGTTTATCAACTTCCAGCTGAAGAAGTGGAGGGAACACACTCAGAATCAGATCCCCAGAAAAAAAGTTACTAATACCAAGAGCAAACCTTCAAAAAAAGAGTATAACAAGGGTTAGTATTAAAACATAAACAATCATGTTGCTTTTGTCATCTTTTTGGAGCCTTCATTCCATTATTTAATCTCATAAACTAAAAATACTGAGCATTCTGTTCAAGTTACATACCTGAATCATAAGAATGGTAACTTTTTAAAAAAGTTTTTAAGCTAATTGAGCTCCTGTCTAGATTCTCAGTCTCAAACGACAGCTTCACCGAGAGACTGTCACAGCCCAATAATACAGCGTTCTTTGCTGTTTCTGTGGGGACACTGTCAGAATTCAAGGCCCAGATACAGAATGTTTTATGAGCCATGTGTTGCTATTAGATGTCACAGTAGACAGGCAGGAGGTTGGAAGAACACAGCAAGCCAGGTAGCATTAGATGTCATAGACAAGATTTTATTACATCCATCTTAATATTTGCAGAATGTTTGAGGTTGGTAAAGATCTGAAGAATAGCAACTTCGAAAGGTAGCCTTTTGAGACCAAGGAAAGATAATTGGAATATTGAAAAGTGGACATTGGATAAAAATAAAATAAGAGCATGAAGGCTTTAATTGCAAATACCATATATGTCGGTAATGATGCTCAAAACGCATTATGGGTAGCCCTTTTATTTAAACCTAACCACAAACTTTAATTTTTATGTACTGTGAAAAAGCCTCTTGCATCTTAGAAGTTCCCTCATCTTTTAAACAGACACAAAATGAATCTAGAATGGAGTCATGATCAGACCTTTGTCTTTGACATTCTCCAGCATTTGGGATTACATTGCATGAATTGGAGTAGACTGAAACTGTGTTCAGTTTCCACCTGAACTGGTAGATTAAAACAATAAATTAGCATCTTAGCTAGAATAATTTGTGTGAAATATGTTGTTCATTATTACAGAAAAAAATCTTTTGCCTTAAAGGTATCATAGAGGATCCAGGAGTTGAAAATTACACTTGCATGCAAACTTGTGTTAACTGTCT
This sequence comes from Hemiscyllium ocellatum, assembly GCF_020745735.1. Taxonomy (NCBI): domain Eukaryota; kingdom Metazoa; phylum Chordata; class Chondrichthyes; order Orectolobiformes; family Hemiscylliidae; genus Hemiscyllium; species Hemiscyllium ocellatum. Next base: position 51,752,104 of record NC_083415.1, read on the forward strand.
TGAGGCAAGCAGTCGTAGTTTGGTACCTGTATAGCTCATGTATAGTTCCTCATTTCATTGAAGAATGCTGCCTGGATCATGGTAATTTGTCTGCGTGCAATAGTACAAAATGAAGAAAATTTCTGTTCTCAATTTGAATTAAAATTGACAAACTAAGGTGATTTTTTTTTTCATGCTCAACTATTCTCCAACACCTTTTTGGTTTCTCCATCGTTTGTGGTCAGACATCTTTCAGTGATGCTTATTCTCTTCATTTCACCTGCTTACCTTCTGTCAGCTGTTCAGTGGAATTATATTTTATGGTTACCAAAGCTCTAGGACAGGAAGCTGCATGTGTTTCTCAGGTTTAACCATCTTTAGCTACTTCACCGATGACCTTTTTTTCCATCATAGGGTCAGGAGTGAGGATGTTCTCTGATAATTGCTCAATGTTCACTATTTATAATTCTCAAACATTGAAGCATTCATGCCCAAATGCGGCAAGATGTGGACAATATCCAGGTTCAGGTTGATAAGTGGCATAAGTAACCTTCATGATACGATTCTCTCCAAGAGAAAATATAACTGTCACCCCTTAAAAATTTAGTGGCATTACCATCGCTGAATCCCTTACTACGAACATCTTTGGGGTTACTATTCACCAGGTGATAATCTGGACTAGTTGTATAGAAATTGTGGCTACAGGTGCAGGTCAGAGGCTAAAAATCTTGCGAGTGAATGCATGTTCTGATATCCTGAAGCCTGTCTACTTTCTGCAAGGTACAAGTAAGGAGTATAATTAAATATTCTTCATTTGACTGGATGAGTGCACTCCAAAAAATAATCCAAGACAAAGCAATTCACTTGATTGACAGAATATCTTCTAACATTTATACCCTCTGCCATCACTGAATAATAGCAGTAGTGTATATTATCTACGAGATGGACTGCAGAAATTCCCCACAGCTCCTTAATCAACCGATGTCAGACTTTCACTTTTCAAATCATAGAATCATACAGCCTGGAAACAAACCTTTTGGTCCAACTCATCCATGCTAACCAGATTTCCTAAACTGATCTAGTCCCATTTGCATGTGTTTGGTCTGTATCACTCTGCACTCCTGAATAGGAATGGTTTAATGCAAGGTGGCAGCACAGGCATGGTAAGTAGTGTTCAGGCTCTTGAACCCATATCCTTTCGGTTGGCCACGTGCCCCTTTCGCTATCGCTCTCTGTCTCCTTTCTACCTTTTTTCTTTCTCTGTTCTTTCATCTTCTGACATCATGGGGAAGCCAGAGTGATGATGGTGCCTGGAGTGAGGACTTCTGGTTTTGGTAGACCTGGAGCCTGGACTTGGGAATTCAGACCACTGACTAGAGCGGAGAGGGGCTGCATTAGGCCCACAGTGGAAAGTTGGCACATGCTTGGTGCCACAGCAAGGACTCAGTGGGCCATCTGTGGCGGCAGTGCCAGAAGAGGTCTTCTGGGTGTGGAAGGCCCGCAGCATAGACTCTGGGTCGTCGGCTGCGACAGTGGTGGCGCTGGCTACGGGATTTGCAGAGACCTTTCAAAAGACATGCAACCAGTTTGTTGACTCCTTGTGTAGAAGATGAACTTTCTATTTAATGTTATTTCTTTTTACTCAAACGGCACTGTGTTGTTGCAACGCTTGTCACTACATTCTTCTTGATATTGACAATAAATATTCACGCACTTGTCCAAATGTCTTTTAAATGTTGTAATTGTACCTGCACCTACCAGTTCTTCTAGCAGTTCATTTCATATATGCACCATCCTCTGTGTGAAAAAGTTGCCCCTTAGATCCCTTTAAAATGTTGCCCTTCTAACTTGAAACTTATGCCTCTGCCCTGGGCAAAGGACTTTGAGTATTCTATAGCTCTTATTTATACCTCTCATTATTTTATAAATCTCTATCAGGTCACCCCTTAGCTTTCTAATTTCCAGGGAAAAACTCGTAGCCTATCCAGCCTCCATCAGTACCATCCGGACAGAAAAGCAGGAGACGTATTGAAATGCCACCACATGCAATTTATTGTCCAAGAAACTCAACATCCTGACTTGGAAATTAATTGCTTTTCCTTCACTGTTGTTGGCTCCCTTCCCGATAGCAATCTGGTGTACCTACAACAGTTCAATAATAAGGCAGCTCACCACCATCTTCTCAAGGATGATTAGAGATGGACAATAAATGCCAGGCCATTAAATGATGCCCAATCCCAAGAATGAATAAAGCAGTGTCATGGTCTGACACCAGTCCAACAATTGACCTTGATTCTTGTAAGTAGTTGGCTCTTGGTTCATGTTTGTTTGGGGGAAGAAAACTGCATTAGTTGACTTGAACTAATTTTGTTCCCTTCATGTTTTTTGTTTTATTTTTCTGCAGCTAATGCATCAAATGGAACAGTGAAAACAGAAAGTGGAACCTCGCCACGTGCAAGGAAAGCAAAAGCTTCATGAAGTTGGATTTTAAAAATTGGCGAATTTGAGGGGAAAAGAACTGTGATGATCACAAATCTCTTCTATCTTATCACACCCCTAAACCAGTCTACTTTCATTTCTATATGCTAAACAGAGTTGAGCAAACAAAGCGATGGCTGATCCTGTGAGAGATACTCTCTCTGTGCTCTGATAAACAAATGAGATGTGAAACTCTTGCTGCTGCAACAGGTCAGCTGTTGGATTAGGCCTTGAGTGGTAAATACTCAGCTTTGGGGTGCATGCCTGTAGATTTTTTTTTTGTTCTTATCAGTTTTAAATGGCAGCTGGAGGACACTTAAATGATGAACAAGTGGTTTTGTTCATTCCGGTGAGATAGAAATCAGCCAATTGGATGTCTTAACCAAAGGCTGTTGTGGGTCCAGTTACCAAGGCAAATAGGCATCAATATTGGAGTTGCTAACCATGTGTTGTGAGTTATATATGAAAATTGTCTTATTAGCTGGAAACTGGGCCAATCACAGCTACAATAATTTATTCTTGCATTTTCTGTTTCCTGCCCCTTTCTGATGCTTTGTGGTGATGTGATGCTTAGATTTCAAGAAATATACAACAAGCACACCAAATCCTAACAAACTGAATACAAGTTCAAATGGAAACTGTAATTTTGCTCCCCACACTGTTTTTCCTAACACTCTTGAAAAATGACTGTCATCCTGACTGGTTATTATGTATCGGTATCCATTGTTGCACAAAAGACATGTTGATCAGAAGTAATCATGATGTCCCTGAAGATGATGAGGGTACATCATTGGAGAATTGTCCACATGACAAAAAGAGGCTTTAGCCCCAATGTTTTTTGGTAGGTTGTTCAAACACCCAATTAGTCTCTTGCTGTAGGTTTTCTACAGCTTGTTCAGTCCATTATGTGAGCACTTTTTTTTGTCTCAAGTTTGATAAATGCTGCCATGAATATCCAAACTATGTGGGGTTGTTTTACTTTTGTGGCTTTAGAAGATAATGTACGTATTTGACATACAGTCTTTAACCCCCCTCCAAGTTTTTTTTTAAGTGTCCTTGATGAGAAATGTAAAAATGATCAGCCAAAAACAAACATCTTGCAATTATACAGTAACTTTGCAACGTATTGTTTTTCAATGGGGAGTCTTTTTAATTTTTTAAGTAAACAAACAACTCTTTCCTGCTTTGTGTTTTGCTATTTTTGTTGCTTCAGGCCTCTGTCAGGGTAGTGCTTTGCCTGTAGGTCTGTGATGGGAACTGTGCCTTAACCTTGACCAGTTTGTCTACTTCTGTAGTTATGACATGAAAAGGCATCAGAGTTTTTAAACCATCATGACCCTAGTCCATTTCACTGTTAATTATTTGCATTCAAGCAAAATGACTTAAGCATTTTTAACTAACGTTTATTTTGATCAAAGAAGAAATTGTTTTCTGTTTTAAATGGCTCTGGAACATACTTTGTTTTAAATGGCTTTTATCACCAATAGTAATTTGCATAACAAGTAAATATTTTAAAACATATCTTCAAAACCTATGTTGTAGGGTCTGCTTTGCCCCAAAATGGTTTTACAGATTAATTCTCTCTTGGCATTCTCCCAAGTTACTTTCCTTGTTTGGGATCCCCTGTTTAGGAAAATGTGGCACATTTTTACTTTGGGACATGTTAATGGTATTTATAAGAGAGAAGATGTAAGGGACTATTTTTACACAATGTTTTTAGTTCACAGCTCCTGTTTAACAAATGTATATCTTCAAAAGTTACTTTATACGAATTTTCCACTCTTTCACAAACTCTTAATAGTTTGTTCCTTTTTCTACCAAATGCTCCAATTAATTTCTTCAAACCAACCTAATTTGGAAATTTTCAGTACCTAAATAGAGCCTGGTTTGCTAGCCATTTGTTTTTCTCAGAATCACTAGTATACACGTACCGAAGTTATAGTGCATTCATGTATATAAAACTTACCAAATGAGTATCTTTACACAGGCTTACTTTCCTAACTGTCTGTACCAAATGTACACATCCTTGAGTACAGAATCGCCTTATATACGAGCGTACACTGATTCTTTTGTTCTGAATCAGTGTATGTACACTTCATATTCTATCAAAACACTTGGTGTGTACAGATGACCATGTGCCATATTATTGGGAATGTATGCAAAGACATGCATGTGCCCAGTAAACTAATACTTTAATCTGTCTGTATTCAATCACCATGTACATCACCATTTATTTATATAAAATTAACTATGTACACCCTTGTACAATGAACCGCTAAGTAGAATAAACTTACCTGTTTGTCTTTCTATGCAAATAGAAAGTTTTAAGGTTCTTTTAAATCTCTATAAACAATTCCATGAATTGTTTCCTAAAACAATGTTTGAGGTGAATCCCACAATTACATACTGATTAACACAATGTGTTGGTGCCTAAATTGGAGCACAGTCCAAGCTTCTCATCCCTGCCTGCTACTGTGAATGTTGCATGTAGAATCAACATAGAGGAACGTAAAATACTTGATAAAATGCTGTTCTACCATCTCGTTCTTGTGTTTGGAGTGGAGGATAAAATCTCACATGACAATGGTATCATTGTTTTCAGCTGAATTGTAGTATCCCAGATCTGCAACAGTGGGGAGTTTCCTCTTGTCTATGTTGGAACATTTGTATACAGACATTAAATATGTACTTTCTGTAGACTGGAAAAAAGATGACTGCTGCTGTGCTTAACTGGTACTTGAGGGAGACAGGACATTGTGTGACCAACAGGATGGGCAGCGTTGACAAGAATATTGATCCTTATCCGTAAGGAAATACTGAAACTTCAATGAGATATTAAAAAGCAGACATTTTCCAGTTTATATTCTTACAAGTCCTATAAATAAATTTGATTGTGTTTTTTCTCTTTTTAAAGAAAGGGGACATTATCGGTGAACAGCTTAGACTTTATTATGTTGACATGAGACAAAACCATTTAGCTGGTTACAGAAAAAATGACAATGGTCTTGAATGTCAGAAGCCTTTCCAAACTCAGTCATGTAAATGTAGTTCATTTTGTTTTTCTAATACATTTTGTGAATCAATGTAACTGTAATAGCTTCTTGTTCCCAGACCATTTACCTTGGCCTTCTGATAAATTTGTGGCTAGGGCAGTGGGAGATTTTTTTTCCTCTCTGCTGGTACAACAAGATTGTTCAAGGTGACTTATTTAATTTCACATCGTTTGTTATTTTTGTTATATTTTGAATTGCGGGTTGTAGAACAGTGTCATGTTTTTGAGTGCTACTCTGAACATATGTTCAAATACCAAGCTCTTCTGTACGTTTGACGGCAGGGTCTTGTAAGTTTAACATACATTTTGAATCTGTTATAAAACCACTTTCTGTAATCTGGAAAATAAACTTGTTGCTTCATCTGTGACATTTTAAATTGCTGGTGATAATTGCTATTTTGACATTTGATTATTTTAAAGGTGTGTGTACTTGCAAAATGGCACTATTCAGTAAAGGATTTGTTTCCGAAGAAAACAAGTTTTTCATGAACAGATTTTGTAGATTGCACATAACTGGTATTTGTCCATGTAAGTCAATATATGTAGTACCCATGATTTGCAGTTAGATTTAGATGCAGCAATCTAATCTACAGAGATGCTTAACCACTAGAAATACAGTAATGTCAAAGTGCATGTTATCAGCTCTGAAATATAGTTGTCCTGTCCTGTACAAAAAATTGAAGCCAGACACAACTGAAAATTTCTTAGTTCTGCAACTCAGTCATAGAGATGCACAGTACAGAACCAGACCCTTTGGTCCAACTCATCCATACCAACCAGATATCCCAACCTAATCTAGTCCCATTTTCCAGCACTTAGCACACATCCCTCTAAACCTTTCATATTCATATACCCATCCGGATGCCTTTTAAATGCTGTAATTGTACCAGCCTCCACCACTTCCTGTGGCACCACCCTTTGCATGAAATAGTTGTTCCTTTGACTCCTTTTTTAAATCTTTCCCCATACTCTAAACCTATGCCCTCTAGTTCTGGACTCTCCCACCCCAGGAAAAACAGCCCCAGCCTATTCAGTCTCTTCCTGTAGCTCAAATCCTTTGGCCCTGGCAACATCCTTGTAAATTTTTTCTCTATCCTTTCAAGTTTCACAACATCCTTCTGCTATGAAAGAGACCATAACTGCACGCAATATTCCAAAAGTGGCCTAACCAATGTCCTGTGCAGCTGCAACATGACCTCCTGTACTCAATACTCTGACCAATAAAGGAAAGCTTACCAAACACCACCTTCACTATCCTATCTACCTGTGACTCCACTTTCAAGGAGCTATGAACCTGCACTCCAAGGTCTCTTTGTTTAGCAACACTCCTTAGGACCTGACCATTAAGTGTATAAGTCCTGCTAAGATTTGCTTTCCCAAAATGCATCATCTCACATTTATCTGAATTAAACTCCATCTGCCACTTCTCAGCCCATCTGGTCCAGATCCTGTTGTAATCTGAGGGAACCACTTCACTGTCCATTACACCTCCAATTTTGGTGTCATCTGCAAACTTACTAACCGTACCTCTTACATAAATTATTTGGATGCAAGTGTAAATGACAAACGGTAGAGGGCCCAGCACCGATCCTTGTAGCACTCCACTGGTCACAGGCCTCCAGTCTGAAAAACAACCCTCCACCACCACCCTCTGTCTTCTACCTTGGAGCCAATTCTGTATCCAAATGGCTTGTTCTCCCTGTATTCCATGAGATCTAACCTTACTAATCAGTCTCCCATGGGGAACCTTGTCAAACACCTTATTGAAGTCCATATGGATCACATCTATTGCTCTGCTCTCATCAATCTTCTTTGTTACTTCTTCAAAAAAACTCCCAAGTTTGTGAGACATGATTTCCCACGCACAAAGCCATGTTGACTATCCCAAATCAGTCCTTGCCTTTCCAAATACATGTACATCCTGTCCTTCAGGATTCCCTCCAACAACTTGCCCACCACCAAGGTCAGGCTCACCGGTCTATGGTTCCTTGGCTTGTCTTTACCACCCTTCTTAAACAGTGGCACCATGTTTGCCAACCTCCAGTCTTCTGGTACCTCACCTGTGACTATCGATGATACCAATATCTCAGCAAGAGGCCCAGCAATCACTTCTCTAGCTTCCCACAGAGTTCTCGGGTACACCTGATCAGGTCCTGGGAATCTATTCACTTTTAATCCTTTCTAGACATCCTCCTCTGTAACCTGGACATTTTGCAAGGTGTCACCATCTATTTCCCTACACTCTATATCTTCCATATCCTTTTCCACAGTAAATACTGATGCAAAATATTCATTTAGTATCTCCCCCCATTTTCTGTGGCTCCCTTGCCACAATGGCCACCTTGCTGATCTTTGAGGGGCCCTATTCTCTCCTTAGTTACCCTTTTGTCCTTAACATATTTGTAAAACCCCTTTGGATTCTCCTTAATTCTATTTGCCAAAGCTATCTCATGTCACCGTTTTGCCCTCCTGATTTCCCTCCTAAATATACTTCTACTTTCTTTATACTCTTCTAAGGATTCCCTCAATCTATCCTGTCTATACTGACATATGCTTCCTTTTTCTTAACCAAACCCTCAATGTCTTTAGTCATCCAGCATTCCCTATACCTACCAGCCTTCCATTTCATCCTGACAGGAATGTACTTTCTCTGGATTCTTGTTATCTCATGTCTGAAGGCTTCCCATTTTCCAGCCGTCCCTTTACCTGCGAACATCTGCCTCCAATCAGCTTTCGAAAGTGGCTCTGACTTCCCAGTATCTGCAGTCCTCGCTGTCTCCATATTGTCATTAGGTGACATTTGTTTGAGAATTTGTGCATTGACCTCCATGCTTTCCAAATTGCCATAGTGACAGCATGGGTTGTTTTGATATAACGCACGTTTCAATACAAATTGTCAAAACACGATAGATGAATTGTGGGTGTTGTTCGGATAACACGAACTTCCTATTGAACGATTTTTCTTATGGCGATCTTCTACAACGTGATTTCTATAGCGGGTTTCATAGCGCAATTTTCCGGAGGGACCCAACTGTCGTGTTATACTAGAACACTCTGCATTTTTAAAAATCAATTGTTTAAGGCATTTGATATCACACTGTGGTTGCGAGGTCGTTCTTTTTCAGGTCAGAGACATACTCGTTAGTACACAACTGACATTTACAGAAACAATTAGGCAAGTTATGGTAGTTCTCAATGCACCATGTAACATTGTGACTATTCTAGCAAATCTACAATGAGCGGATCTGGTTACTTTGAAATAGGAAGAGACTCCACACAACAGACATTCTTCCTACGTCGGACGACGGTGTGTGTGTGGGGGAATTGCAGTCATAGATTGCACAGGCCAATAAAATTAACACGTATGAACTTGCCCAAAGACGACACTTTTCTCTCGGCGGCTGCTTTGATTTGTTAAAATTGGCCCTTTCAGTTTTATCCTGTTGAAGGGAATTGTCAAGACCTTCAACTGGCCATTCAGTTTACAGATACTTGGAACACCATCCACTGGTCAATATTAAATATTACACAAATTTGCAGTAAAATATCTGCAACATTATTCACACTGCTGGTTAGGTACGGACGTGAACAGTTTGACATATCTCCACAGAAATTGAATTTAATAAAAGAAAATATAAAGTGAAACGTACCTAGAACCAAAGTGAATGGGGGGCACTGACGTTAAAAAGTCCAAAACACTGAATATTGAGCCAAATAAAAATATTGTATTTCCTCGAGAATGTTACCATGGAAATTGGGAGGAACATGTACTTGTCTAGTGTTCCTGAATTTTAGCAAGAGTTTTCTTCAGGTTCTGTGATGGGGTGACTGACAGAAAATGTAAAAAGCAAATTCTCGGCAGAAATCTGCAATAATCCTCTTGGATCTCCACTGTGCTGGATCGTCTCACATGTTTCAAACTTTCATAAAATTAACTCGTAATAAACAAAAAAAAGAGTTGGATGATAAACTCCCTCAGCCTAGGTTCATTGAGGCAATTTGCAGAGTATTTCAGTGTTTTGGTTGACCATGAAAATTAGTGTGGATTATTTCTTACGCTATTCAGACAAAGTGCATTTTAACTCCCATACAATGTCACAAACTTGGAATTGCATATAAACATTTAGACAGGAGGGGTGTGACAATATTGCTAACATTCATAGCCTCGAGGAGAGCCTCATGCAGCATGCGCACCTTGAGACTTTTCTTCTCCACCCTTCAATCCCAAAATTTGCTGTGTCACGTGCAGTAAGTGAAAACTGACTGTAGCATGGTGACAGCAACGCAGTGACACCAACAATTAACCATCTTCACCATTTATACTTAACTAAGAAAGTAATTATAGAATGATTTAGTCTAGATGAGCAATAAAAATGAAGAGAATTACAGACAAGACCAAGGAAAATTTAAATTTGCCTTTATTTAATGAATATGTAATAAGTTGTCTCGTTTGCAACTAAGAGATTGGAATACAGCAACAGGTCATAGAATTTTTCGAGCCTATTCTGCTTTTCAACGAAGTTATGGCTGATCCACGACTTATTGCCTTCTCCTCAAACTCTGATATATTTATGCTAAAGAAATAAATGTAAGAAAGGACTCAACAGCAGAACAGAGTTCCAAACATTTAACACATTTTAACTGGAAATATTTTTGAACTTCACACTTAAAGCTTGGATCTAATTTTAGGAGACAGCATGTCACACATTGCCCAGCGAGTATAAACAGTTTTTACCAGAGCTTTTCCCATTCAGATCTCCAAAACTTTGATTGAAATATTAACATAATTTATCATGTTTTAATCTACGGACGGATCCTAAACATCTATGGACTCTCACTGCTTTTACCTTTCCACCATTTCGAAAGTGATTCCATGTTGAAAGTACTCGTGTCCAAAGTGGACGTCCTCATATTTACTTCTGCTAAATTGTTAGCCAGAATTTTGTCATTTTGATGGAAAATGTATCGTAATTTTATGTTTCTACCTACACTTATACAATGGTTAGCTTTTAAAAACTGTAATAATTTAGTTTTCTATCCAGTAATTTATTTGCAAGTACAGTAAACAAGTGGGAGACACATCCCTCAAACACCACCATTCTGTCAGTTAGAGTACTTGCCCATCATTCTTGCCTCCACTTGGGCTGGGTGCAGAAGACAATTTCTGAACCAAGCCAATATTGGTCTCAAGTCCACAAACCCGAAGTAGCTAAAACATTCTGATGGAAGACTTTGTTAAATGCTTTCCGGAATAATAATATCCAGAGGCATTTCTCTGTCCACCACTGCAAAAAATTGTTAGGAATTAGCTACTTTTTGTACAAATCCACGTTCTCTCTTTCTATGCCCCGCCCCACCAAACTGCCAGCCCCAAAATCAGCAGAAATTTCAAAATATTCAGTTTTTCTATTCTAGCAAATTCCTGACAGATATTTGATTAACTGATTTATGATTTCCTGGATTTCTCTCTTGCCTTAAACAGCAGTTATGTGTAATTTTCTACTAAGGAATGATTCCTGAATTGAAAGAACTTTCGAAGAAATTAGGGCACATTCTTACCTATTCTTTTATAATCTAACCTGAAAAACTTCCAATGCCATCATTTTCTCACTGACGAAAATGGCATTCTGGGCTGGTGTCAAACAAATATACAGTAAGTCAGGAGAAAAAAAAGACTTACCATCCCTCTTTATTTACAGGATTGAAAAAACTCAAGAGGACAGACAAGTTATTTGTACAGTAAGTTCAAATTTTATTCATCTCCAATACCGAAGTTTGAATCCAACTTAGAATGATGAAATGATCAAATAATCATCTTCCTTGGTGCAGAGTAACATCCTAAATATTACTTTTTTTTTGCCTCTGCCATTCTCTTTGCCTCTGCTAACCACCCCCCTCCCCCACAACGTTACTGAAAGCCTTATCACTGCTTTTGTTACCTCTAAACTCAATTATCTCTGTGCTCGTGTTGGTTTCCCCCATCTTATAACTGTGATAAACTTAAATGCATGCATGATTTTGCTCAGGTATTCAAAATTACACTGTCCCATTCACCCATCATACTGATCTATATTGACTTCCATTTACACTTTGTGCCAGGTCTCTTTGCCCAACATCATCTTTCCACATGGTAATCTGCAACTGTAACTTCTTATTTACTATATTGTGCATTTGCATACATGCACATTAACTCCATTTTGGACTTCATCTATTAACTTGCATAATATTGTCAACTGCATCTCCAAATATTTTTGCAAACCCTGGTATTCTCGAAATTTCCTCTTAGCTCCTGTGCCCCCACCATATTAGTTTAAAGCCTTCCCAGCACTAATAACAGGCCCTGCAAAGAGGTCAATCTCAGTTCTGTTTAGGTATAACCCATCTAGCTTGTAAAAGGCCATCTTCCCCAGACCCAGTCTCATCCTAGGAATCTAAAGCCCTCCCTTCTGCACAATCCTTCCAGCCATGTATGAACCAATAATTGAAAGAATATAGAGTTCAGATCATTGACAGAGGTTGGTGGGTGGGGGGGGGGGGGGGGGGGGGTGGGGAAAAGGAGGGATAGCATTACTAGTTAAGGAAGGCATTGCATTGCTGGACAAAGCATATCTGAGAGTTCAACTTGAAGAGAACACTCAATTTGGTTATAGACCACCACCTTGTGGAAAGGATGTAGAGATGCAAATCTGCAAGGAAATTACAAAAATGTCATCATTACAGTGTAGTTACAGTGGGGACTTCAATTATGCAAATATACACTTGGATACTGGTAGTGTAAGGGCAATGAGGAGCAAGTTTTCCTAGGATATGTTCAGGAGAGTTACCTACAGGGGAATGTGTCAGACAAAAAAAAAATGCACTGTTGGATCTGGTCCTTGGAAATGAGATGGGCCAAGTGGATCAAGAGTCAGTGGGGGAACATCTAGGACACAGGGACCATTGTATCATAATGTTCAGGATGATGGTGAAGAGTGACATGCACCAACCCAGAGTGAGAAAAATCAGTTGGTGGAGCGAGAATTTAAACAAGGTAACAGCAAAGCAGCACTGACTGGAACAATAAATTGGCAGGAGAAACAAAAACTGATCAATGGGCTATTTTCAAAGAGATGTTTTGGGTACAGTCGAGGCTTATTTTCTCAAATGAGAAAGATAGGACAAACAAATCCATATTTGACTCGATGACAGAGGAGGTAGACAATTAACATGAGAAAGCAAGTGTTCTTTTGACAGATGGAAGGCTGAAAATAAAACTGAGAACCAAGAGGAATACTAAAGTTTGGGGGAAGGGTTGGGGGGAGGGGGCAGGAAGAAAGTGGGAAAAAACAAATGAGAATCACAAAGGTAGAAGTGTGGATAGAGTGTTGCTTCTTAAAGTTGATGAGGATTGATCCACCAGAGGATTTAGATGAAAGTGATTAGTAGAAATTGCAGGAGCCATCACAGGCCATCATCTTTCAGACTTTTTTTTTGACTTGGTAATGCCAGGAGACTCTAATTGCAAACACAATGGCCTTGTTCAAGAAAGGTTGTAAGGATAAGTCACAGGGAAAAAGTTGTGTTGATCCAGAACAGTCAGCCTGGATTTTGATTGGGAAATTTAGTGTAATTAACCTGGAGTCTTTTTTTGAAAAGGTAACAGGTTTGTTGTTAATACGATATACATAGATCTCCAGAAGGAGTTTGATTTGAGTGCAGCACAACAGACTTACAAGGAAAGTTATTGGTCATGGTATGAAAGGCATAGTAGTAATGTGGGTACAAAATGGGCTGAGTGCTGGGAAAGAGTTATGGTTAGTGGATATTCTTCAGGCTAAAGAAAGGTCTGTGATAGAGTTCCCCTGGGTCGGTTATGTAAGCCTTGCTTTTCTGAATGTGTACTAATGATCTAGATCCTGATGTGCAGCGGACAATTTCAAAGTTTTCAGATGACACAAAACTTGGAAGAATTGAAAGCTGTAAGCACAGTTTGCCACTCCAAAAGGACAGTGACAAGTTGGTAGAGGTTCACTATCGCCAAGTATGAGCTGATGCAATTTGTTAAGAAAAGCATTGAGAACCAATATAAAAATCAGGGATACAATTCTTCAAAGATTTTAAGAAGCAGTAAGTGCTAGGTGTAAATGTGCACAGATCACTGAAGGTGGCAGGACAATAGGAGAAATCAGTTCATAAAGCTTACATTCTTCTTAGTATTTTTCATCGGGGCATGAAGTACAAGAGGTAGAAGCTGATAGAGTCCTAGAGATATGCAGCACGGAAACAGACCCTTCAGTCCAACTCAGCCATGCTGACTAGATCAAATCTAGTCCTACTTGGCAGCACGGCCCATATCCCTCTCTATTCATATACTCATCTAGATGCCTTTTAAATGTTGCAATTGTACCAGTTTCCACCACTTCCTCTGGCAGCTCATTCCACACACGCACCACCGTCTGCGTGAAAAGTTGCCCCTTAGGCCCCTTTTATATCTTTCCCCTCTCAGCCTAAATCTATGCCCTCTAGTTCTGGACTCCCCCACCCCTGGGAAAAGACTTTGTCTATTTACCCTATCCATGCCTGTCACATTTTATAAATCTCTATATTTTGTCAAAGAGAATATTGAGATACAGGCTACTAGCTTAGACGGGGTTGAGGTTCACAAGGATGAGGTGTTATCTATTTTCACATTTTCCAGAATTGCTAAGTCCCCTGGGCCAGATGGGATTTATCCAAGGATTTTCAGGGAAGGTATGGAGGACTTTGCGAAGCCTTGACTTTGATCTTTATGTCATCACTGTTTACAGAAGATTGAATTGATAGTAAATATTGTCCCCTTGTTCAAGAAGGGAAGTAGAGACAACCCTGGTAATTATAGACCAGTGAGCCTTACTTCAGTTGTGGTAAAATTTTGGAAAAGGTTATAAGAGATAGGGTTTAATAATCATCTAGAAAAGAATAAGTTGATTAGGGATAGTCAACATGGTTTTGTGAAGGGTAGGTCGTACCTTACAAACATTATTGAGGTCTTTAGAAGATGACCAAACAGGTGGACGAGGGTAAAGCAGTTGATGTGATGTACATGAATTTCAGTAAGGCGTTAAGTAAGGTTTCCCATGGTGGCTATTTCACAAAATATAGAGGCATGGGATTAAGGGTGATTTGGCAGTTTGGATCAGACATTTGCTAGCTGAAAGAAGACAGATAGTGGTGGTTGATGGGAGATGTTCATCCTAGAGCTCACTTACTAGTGGTGTACTGCAAGGATCTGTTTTGGAGCCACTGTTATTTGTCATTGTTACAAATGACCTAGATGAGGGCATAGAAGGATGGGTTAGTAAATTTGCAGATGACACTAAGGTCAGTGGAGTTGTGGAAAGTGTGGAAGAATCTTGCAGGTTACAGATGGGCATAGATAAGCTGCAGAGCTGGGATGAGAGGTGGCAAATGGAGTTAAATGCAGAAAAGTGTGAGGTGATTCACTTTGGAAGGAGTAATACGAGTACAGAGTACTGGACTAATGGTAAGATTCTTGGTAGTGTAAATGAGTAGGGAGATCTTGGTTTCAATGTGCATAGATCCCTGAAAGTTGCCACCCACGTTGATAGGGTTATTAAGAAGGCATAGGCTTGGAGAGATTGAGTTTCAGAACCACAAGGTCATGCTGCAGCTGTACAAAACTCTGGGTGGCCGCACTTGGAGTATTGCATATAGTTCTGGCCGCCAGATATTAGGATGTGGAAGCTTTGGAAAAGGTGCAGTGGAGATTTACTAGGATGTGCAAAAGAAGCAAGGGTTGTGTGAGGTAAAACAAATTTTCTCATACCGAATAGTTCAGGTATGGAATGCATTGCCTGAAAGCATGGCGCAGGCAACTTAAATTGAGATATTCACAGCACAATGGATGATTTTTTGGTAGAGATAATGTGCAATGATATGGGGTCAAAGTAGGAGAGTGTCACTCACTGATGAAGCTCATTTGAAGAGGCAGTGGACTAAATGACCTGCACTCTAAATAATTTGGTAATTCTTAACCGTTAAGTTCTAAATCCCTCCTCCACCTAAGAGAAATCCCTTTGACTAGCATAGATTACAAAATGTTTAATATCTGCTTCTTTACTTCTTTGTTTAATTACCCTGCTGTAAAACACCCTTTAAAACATGTAGAACTTGTTGCATTGACGTGAGCACTAAGTTTCTTAGTTCATGGAGTTGATTTTTTGAGAACTGAACAAGAGCTTCAAATCTCTCCTAATGCTAAAACAGTTCAAATTTAGCGTGGAACTTGCCGTTGATCTAAGCTGGAGTTACAAGACGACAAATAGTGCAAGATTATTTCCTAGAACTTGACATGTTAATCAAATAATCCCTGACCCCTGCTTCTGTTAATGCATATCTCAAAATAGCTTTGCTGCATCAGAAATGGGTAAAATAAAACAAAAACAAATAACTAGCATGCACAATTGTTATATATGCTGATGCTGTAACTGCACATTAGAGCTGTGAAATGAGAAGTATGGTTTCCAGCTAATGGTGATTGTAAAAAAATGCTTAACAATTCACGACTTGGAACATGCAACCCCGTGGAAAGTTTTTTTTAAAAAAAAGAGGAACATTATTTTCACGCTGCAGAAAAGCCTAAAATCATTATCGATGTGAACTCTTACAGTCGGCGACGAAAGTTCAGTTTTACAGTCCAGCCTCAAATCTTCTCCTCCCAGCACTGTAAAGCTTCGGGTGGTAAAGGAATCTGTTCATGGATGCTTAGGTAGCCCATACTGCTCAGCGACCAGGAAACTGCTCTATAATCAGGCCTTTACCTTTTTAAAAATCAAAACTTCCCACTTTCCTTGTGCGGGACGGTTAAACTGAGGCTCCGTTTTCAATAAGGTTTCATCCAACCCACAAAACAATGCATCATCTAAACAAAACAAACAATAAGCAAAATTTACGTTTCACTTGCCGAGTGGTAACTGTACCCCCTTTCTTACAACCTACCCTCCTACAATCCAAGAGTTTAAGAATCCAAACTTTCCCCTGCAGCCTATGATCTTTCTATTAATATTTTTCAGTGTGTATAAACTTAACATATTTATGTTATCTTTCCCCAATATACCGTTCCACGACTTAAAGTAATTTCTTGCTGATGGTGCATCGGAATCCGTAAATCCCCCGCAGTGTGGCTTGTCCCGCCCTGACTTATCTGTATGTTAGTTTAAATATGAATTACTCTTTTTATTTCCATGCCGTGGAAGACGGATCGCGGGGGAAACCCAAGTCTTTCCACAGGCCTACCAAAAACGCAGACTGGAGGTAAAAGTCCCAGAATGAAAGATACGTAATCAAGTAAATGCTTTTGATATTTTAAAAACCGTTCTAATGCAGCAGAGGGCGTGTGTGCGCGCAGTTTCAATCCTGGGTCAATGACCTACTCTCGCCCATTCTTTCACCAGTCAATTTGTGTCACTGGAATTAAAACATTGTTCTGTGCAGTTGACACACACTTGTGGACGTACCGCTAACACGGCAGTAAATGCTCTGGCCACGGCCCGGACCCCTCCCCAAATGCTCCAGACACCGCCGCCCAGATTCCTCCAGAGGCCAATGCGTATTTTTTTAGACACTGCGTGCACACACAATCATTCTTCCAATTACAGGGTTTAAAATGGACAATAGGAAATCACCATAACAAAATAATTAGTGCAAAAAGCCTCTTACCACCTGTACTTTATTGCCAATTGCAAATAATAGATTCTATGTAGCTTTTACAAGAGTTGTAATCTCAAGGTCATTTTTAAAAATACCCACAAAGGGTTAAGCTTCCCGTCCAAGACAAACTTCTGGCATCCTTGCATCAAAAGTAAGCAGCACAAAATGTTGTATCATTTAAACGAATGCTGCTGCAAATTAATGACAGGAAAATACAAAATATGTGGAACACATTTTCAAGAACTAAAATCCAATTTAATAACGCAATGACAAACTAACCTCTTGAAAATGAGATAGAATAAAGAACTGCGAATGCTGGAAATCAATAAAAACAACAAAAAAAAGAGTCCAGCAATTTCCATTTCCGCTCTAGAAACTTAGACTTGGTTGTACAGGATATTGGTAAGGCCACTTTTTGAATGCTGTGTATAATTCTGGTTGTCCTTCTATCAGAAGGATGTTGTTAAACTTTGAGGCGTAGGAAAGATTTACAAGGATGTTGTCGGGACTGGAGGGTTTGAGCTGTAGGGAGAGGCTGAATAGCCTAGGACTTTTATCTCTGGAGATCAGAGACTGAGAGGTGGCCTTATACAGGTTTATATAATCATGAGGCATGGTTTGGAATGGGACTAGAGCAGATTGGGATGTCTGGTCGGTGTGGATGAGTTGGACCTAAGGGTATGTTTCATGCAGTATGATTCTCTGATTCTGCTAATATGTGTTAAGTATGCAACGTCACTCAGGTGGCTTGGATTTAAAGTAGTGTCAATCATTTAGCATTTGAAAATCCTTACAAGGCAAGTGGGAACAGTTCTGTGAAAACTAGGTTAAAGCTGAAAATATGCCTGCTCGCATTCCAAAATCACTAACTGAAAGGGAGGAGAAATTGAGGTAGAATAATCAAAGATATAATCGCAGTTCAGAATGAGAGAACAGGGAACAAAGTGAGAAAAAAGGCACAGTAGACCTCTTAGGAAAATAGAGATGTCTATACCTGTTCTAAATTAGTGCCTGATTTAATAAGACCTGTTTTATATTAAACCAAATAATGTAGGTCTGGTGGCTTGGTAGGTAGCATCCCTGTTTCTAAGAAAGAAGTTTCAGGTTTGTGCACTACCCATAAATTGTGGATCAGAATCTCGTGTTCATCATGTGGCCAAGGTGGGTGAGAAGCAATTTGCAAAGCAGTCTAATGCATTGTTTCTTTACTCAGAGTAGTAAGGGCATGGAGTGCACTACCTGCAACAGGAGTAGAGTCACCAACTTTAAGAATATTTAAATGGTCATTGGATAAGCATATAGATAAGAATGGAATAGTGTAGTTAGATGGGCTTCAGATTGGTTTCACAGGTCAGCACAACAACGAAGGCTGAATGGCCTGTATTGCGCTGTAATGTTCTATATCTATGGCAGATGGTAAGAGCATAAAAGGTTTCTGGTCAGCCACGCGATGGAAAGAACAGGGCAACTTCTACAATCACTAGCCATAGTTCCAGACTGCAGTGTGAATGCAAAAATGCATGCTATCAAACCAACTGAGATTCTGAGTGAATGATAACACACCATCCCATTTTCATGGTCAGTGGATACAGACATTAAATAAATGTTTAAACTTGTTGAGACTTTGTTTCATCTCACAAAATTTGACACTGGTGGCCTTCACTTTTCCTGGTGAATCTTAATTGTACTGTAATTCCATAGGACTGCTGCTCATTATACTTCACAGTGTACAACTTCAATTATGTGAGTTTGCAACTTTCTTGCCACATTAGAAGTGAACCATCTGACATTTGTGGTATCAGTTCACCAACACAAATTATGCTGCACATTTAATAAATTGCATTTCTGTTACCATGGTGACATCAAAGGAACAGCTGGTGCTCCCATCAACAAGGTGATCTCTGTCTCAGATAGAGGGTTCTTTGCTTTGATATTGCACACAAATTTAAGTTTAAGCCTCAAATGTTAGGTTGGTAAAGTTTAGACTTGAGAAATACTCCAGTTAGTTTTGAGAAGTTAAGAGATCCTGGTGACTTACATATTCTTTGTATCAAATTAGGTAAGACCTTAGAAAAGGTTTAGATTTATATTTGTAGGATGCTTCATCAATATGGTTAGTATATGAAGTGGGATTTACTGGGTTTGCGCATTTTCCTAATTAATTCCTAAGGTTTTTTTTGTTAACACCAAAAATTATTAATACAGTAAATACAAAAATTATTACAGATGTTATTTAATCCACAATCCATCTAAAAAGGAGGACAAGCAATACCAGCACATTATGTTATAGATTGAACATCAAGTCCCGAGTATTAGCAGAATCAACAATAATTCACAACCATCTATTCAAAACCGTAAAATATGGTAATGGAATCAACTTTCTAAATGATTTGTAGAAATATCATTTAGTGCTGAATTATGACAATATTGAATCATCTCACTAATTTATAGTAATCTTTATTTGAAACTAATTTCTAAATCCATGTTTTCTAGTCTTACAATTTTGTTTTCTTTATGTCAGACAACATGCCATTACAAAACAATGTTAGAAAATCAATATGAAGGTTCTGATAATTACATATTGCCATTGTCTAGCTTCTCAAAGGATGCCCTATATCCATGCCTATACTATTACCAAACTTACTATTTTATAGGAGAAAGTGAGGATTGCAGATGCTGGAGAGCCAAAGTAAAAAACAAACGTGGTGCTGAAAAAGTACAACAGGTCATGCAGCATTCCGAGGAGCAGCAGAGTTGATGTTTTGGGCATTAAGCCCTTCATCAGGAATTGCTATTTTGTATACAAGGTGACCTGAGTATGAACAGTATCCCTGAATTTGTGTCTTGTAGAATTGATGCCACATCTGTATGTATAAAGATTGTGTATTTATTCCCTTTATATAATTCTGCAGATAACATGAGATTATCATGATTCTGTAAATCATTATTCCTGGGTTATTTTACATTATGTAGAGTAAGATACACAGAATGTTCAATGTTCTTTTTGTACAAAACACCCAATATTGAATGCTGAATGTAGCAGTGAGTAGCAACAGCCAGAATGCCAACTATCATTAAATTGAATGTCTAGCATACCTATTGTTATATTATGTACATGGAGGTAAGACAATATCATATATTCAATAATTTCCATTGAAATTATTCAGTTCATTTCAATAAATCTATTGCACAAATGAGAGGGAAGGAATTTGAGATATGGGGGCAGACAGAAAAAGCAGTATGTGATTTAAACATGAATCTATAGTTGTGGTAGATTCAAATGTTACCTCATAAGCAATTTTTAATTGAACACACTGCACACTTTTCTATAGCTGTGCAGTGTAGAACTATTAAAGTGTGATGAACTTTGCGATGGAAGGTATATACAAAAAAAACATACCTGGCCTTGTCTTTATACAACAGTTAATTTGGTAATTTTAAATATTTATTGCAGATGCGCAGTTTTAATTTTTTCCTTGCAGGGAGATGCAGCAGACTTTGCAACCGACCAAAATTCTTCCTCTGTTGGTCACCCAACATCCATCAGACTTTCCTCCCTCGCGACCACCTGCGCACCTGATGCGTCTCGGGTAGGCGGACTACAACTCCCAGGAGACACCGCGGCGGGCCCCCGGCAAGCATGCGCAGTGAGGGGTCCCACCCTCCCTGGGAGTGTTCGAGATTTAAATAAACAAGGAGCAACATGGCGGCGCTTTTCCTCGGCTTATTTAGAGAAACGAAGGTCAGGATACTGGAATGTTCTTCCGAGTAACAGGCAGCGCGGTAAGTTGGTGCTGGAGCTGGGGCGTTTAGGTGAGGAGCAAGCGATTGTTTGGTTTCGTGGGTTTAAAAAAATGTTTTTTTAAAAATAAAGAAAAAATAATTCTTCCACATCCCCCTCTCTTCATTCCCTTTGTGGAGAATCCTCTTCCCTCCCCCCTATCCCCCGCCCTAGGGCCCGCCTTCAGCTCCGTCCCGGACTGAAGTTCACCTGAGAGCCTCAAACTAACCTGTCAATTTGGAGAAAGGTTGCGGCGCGCATTCCCTTTTTCCCCCCGAGCTTCGTGAATGGGGCCATGTCGCCTCAGCCCTTTTCCTTCTTTCCCCACCACCACCACCATCCGGAGCGCGCGCACACGGTGGGGGGAAAAAAAAATCTTGTTTCGGGACAACTTAATGGCTGAGGCCGAACTTAGGAGCTTCGGGCCCGCCCCCGTCTCGCAGCCATTGGCCCCTTCCGCCTCCCCGGTGCGCCCTCCCATGGGCCGAGACCCCTGTCAATCAATCTGTCGCTATAGCATCTCGAGCCTTGTCAACGTTAGTTTGGGCTGGGGGGGCTGGTTTTGTGTTTGTGTGTGTGTGTGTAACAGCAGCAAAGAAATGATTTATTCAAATCATGGGGTCAATTTTCTTTCGAAATGGTATTTAGTGATTTTTTTTGGTTGCCAACGGCTCGTCCACTCTGTCAGTCCTTCTCTGCATGCCGATGGTGTGCACTGAAATAAATGGTGGGGGTGGGGAGGAGTGCTGGAATTACTTCTCCATTAAATGTTTCACCATGAATTGAAACCCATTTCTGAATATATTAGCATGCCCGCGGTCTTATTGTTTAGGTTTTAGAAAACATGCTTGTTCAAATTGGTCACGATCGTGGTTGTGTGAGCGGCTAAGGACAGCTGTATTCTTGTCTTCATTTTCGTAGCATGTTCACTGCCAGTTTTTGTGGCCGTCCAATGCGCATTTAAAGTCCTATGTTAGCATAATCTATAGATGCATGTTTTAAAGCTTTCATCTGCGTTATTCCCTTTATGTCATTAAATATGACTCGTTGGGTGCGATTCTAGTCGCTTACCGTCTTTATGCTTGAAATTATTATCCTTCAGGAGAGCTAGGAGAACGACCGTAAATAAGGAAGGGGTGGTATTGGTTTTTGAAGGTAAAACTGTCCACATTTGCCCCTGTGTTTTTAGTAATTAGGCTTGTTCGATAGCGATTCGGAGCATTCATTCAATCCTAATCGTGATACTGTAAACGCTAACTATCCGTTATCTCGTGTCCTATCTGAGATCAGGAATTGAACGTTAGGTGTTCCTAATCAATACAGTATAGCTGTCTTACCCATTGCAGAAAAAGAAAATAGACGAGACGTTAAGTACATTTCCGTCAATGGAGCACATTGTTCTGGGGCATAGGTTTTCAAATTAGCCTCCAATATCTGAGGGATCCCAGGAAATCTCCAAGGTCATCCAATTTATGTATTTCACTTTGTTAGCATGACACTTCTATTTAACACCTGAAACTGTTTAATGTTTTCCTTCTGATAACTGACTGTGGCTTTAAGATATGTATGTCAACGTTTATTCGTGGTCTTCTACCCAGAAAAGTTTGAAGATCGGGGTTAAGAGATGAAATATTTTGTACCAGCCTAAGCGTATCCAAAATATAGTTGTCATTATTAAGGTTCGCTCAAACGTTTTATTTTCTGTACTTTTGGAATTTTTTATCGTGTGTGAAACTGGTGAAAAATAAGTAAATTAATTTCTCTGCCGCTGCAGTCCAATTGTACTTGCCGACAGAAAAAATGCACATGGTGCACGTATGCTTAAAACATATGCAATATAACTTGACCGCTATTTTTAGAAAATTTGCTCAGAAGGTCGCGAGTATGTATTATGTTGTTTGTACCTATGAATTAATTGCGTTGTTTGTTTATTGGCTTCGGTTGTAATTTCCAGCGGCTGTCGATTTATAGAAACTATGGTATTTAAGTATGTTTTAAATCAGTGATTATACCTGCAGCTTGTACGTTAGAAGAGCGCAACGTTGTTTGTTGAGCAGGATAATTCAACGTGACAGTTCCTTGATAGCTTGCTTCTAATTGTAGATGTGCAAGCAGCAGTAGGATAGGTTCCTGAGTTGTCATCGGGTCTGGTGACAGCGTGCAGAGGGGCTTCTGCTATTGGCTTGTTTGCTGATAGCATTCGTAAGCCGCTATCATTGGTGTGTCTGTTGAGACCCTGTTGATAGACAGCCGCTAACGTACTGGTGGGTCTGACATCTACATCTTGTTTGGATGCCATTATTGGCAGGCCTGTTAGAAGAGCCTGAAGCTACTTTCCAGAGAATATTAAGCTAAATGGTGTGCTCAGTATTTCTGTGAACAATGCCTGTTTAAGATCTTCTCCCTGGTTTGGTCATTTTTTTTTAAAAAAGGTATTGAACTATTTTACACTTGGGGTCAAAAGCCTTTTTAGATGACGATGTGATTCGTGATGTTGTTCACGTGAACCAGTGCAATTTTTCTTGCTGTTTTCTTAACACTGAGAACAGGACAAAAAGAGGTAGGCAGGATAATGCTAGTTGACATATTTCGATGAATACCCGATTAGATTTGATAGACTTAATGGAGACGCGTGAGAAGTATGTTTGTTGAGGAGTGCCGAAATTTCGAATGCAACCTTTTAACCTGTCCTTAATTAGAACCATGCTTTTTTTTCTGGCAGGGCACTTGCTGACTTTTCCAAAGCTGACATTAAAATAAATGAATTGCTGTAACATTTTTAACACTAGCGGCGGGTGGAACAATCATTTCCGAGTCAAATGTTAGTTGTACATCTATTAAATGTCTGAACCAAACTATAAAACAATTTTATTGCAATTTTGATACTTCCTAGACTGGTACTGCAAATTGTCAGGGTGTGTTTCTTTTTCATGGTGGCTGCTAAAACACTTTGAATGGAAAGAGTTCCGTCTGCAGCCGTCATAGCTCTGCTTTACTTCGGAACAGTTTTACCTGTGTGTTTGGTTAAGGAAATAGTGATCAATTTTCCTATCCGTTCAGATTGTGTTGAAGACTCCGGATCAAACCTCCAACTGACTACAACTTACATACGGTTGTTACGTCAGTCTGAAACAGCCAAGGATGTCGTTATAGCAACACCACTAGATGACCTCGCGTAGTGTTTAGTTTGACTGCAGTTACTATCAGAAGCAGTTAGGCAGAGCTAGCTGGGTTACTGTACTGTATCTACAGCCACGTGGGTGCTCGAATTTTTTTCTGATAGGCTGTGTCCTGTTTTTGTAAATTTGTTCAAGTGTGTTCTATTTATAAGAGAGGATGATCACATCGATGAATATTGGCGGCGTCTTGTGGCTTGGTTTCAGAGCGCAGTTTGCAAAGTAACAATGTAGCATTAACCGGCATGTTTTTTTCAGAATATTTTCATTGCTTCATAATATCTATTTTAAAGTTTTTTAAAAAATAACATGGCACCCACGTCTGAATTACTAAGACATAATCCTTGTCTGACTTAGTGAATATTGCTTTTATTTTCCATATTCACTTTGTAGTATCCATATCGAGACTAGTTTAATTTTATTTCAAGGCAGTCAGATTCTAGTTTTAGAATGTTATGAAATCTATATTTAGTATATATTAATATCAATGTTAATATTTCACTATTTAAAATGAGTGGCTTTTTAAATTAAGTAAACAACTGTTGATTTATTTTTGTATCTTTTTCATCCTGGCCCCCATTTTGTCAAGTTCTTTTCTCCTATTTCCTCCTTTTGGGTTGCTTAACATTTTATGCACTATACCTGACATTTAAAATAATCTAAGTGGTTGACTTAATATGTCCACTGTAACAGTCTTGCTGGATTTCTGCAGTGGGTGACAGATGACACAGTAAGAAAATTATTTCACTGAACTGCTTGCTTGTATTGCTATTTATAGTAAAATTATTTGAAGAGAAGGAGAAAAGTATATATGATCACCTACATTTGTTTGCACGTTGCTCAACATTTTGCAACATGAGAATATTAGGATTTTATAATAAATACATATATTCTGTGCATCATTAGGTTAAGCAATATTGTATTTTATGGACTAAAGTAAAACCAAAAGAACTGCGGCTGCTGTAAATCAAAACGAAAGAGGTTGCTGGAAAAGCTCAGAACTGATGGTAGCTAGAAAAATAGCGGGGACCATTGTCTCTGGGACAGTCTGGTCCACTCTTCCTACACTCCCAACACCGCCACCCATCTGCCCCACAGCACCTTCCCCTGCCTCCCTCCTTAATATATCCACGGGCACAAACATACCTTCCAGATGAAGCAGCACTTTACCTGCACTTCTCACAATCTACTGTATTTGCTGCTAACAATGTGGTTTCCTCTACATTGGGGAAATAAAGCATAGACTGGGTGACCGCTTTGCAGAACACCTACATTCTGCCAGCAAAAAGACCCGAGCTTCCAGTTGTCTGTGACTTGAACACGTCACCCTGTTCCCTGGCCAATATATTTCTCAGGCTTGCTGCAGTGCTCCAGTGAAGCTCCGTGTAAGCTGGAAGAACACCTCCTTTTCTGCTTGCAGACCCTGCAACCCTCAACTCAATAGAGTTCAATAATTTTAGGGCTTGAACTCCCCTATGTCCTACCCCACTACCCCGAACACAAGTTCTTATTATTACACAGTCTGCCATTGCACACTACCTATCGTTAGCCACTAACAGTCTCCATTCACCCTTCTAGCGATATTGCTATTGACTCCTTTTCTTTGTCCAACTGTTGTTCTCTCTTTGGGCTCTATCCCTCCCTATTGTTTACTCCTTACCAGCTACCTCCACCTTTTTTATCTTCTGCATATGAACTGATATTTTCCTAGCTGCCATCGAATCTGAGGAAGGGTTGCTGGATCCAAAACGCTAATTTTGATTTCTCTTCACAAATGCTGCCAGACCTGTTGAGCTTTTCCAGGAAACTGTTTTTGTAATTTCATGGAGCTGCTATGCTTTGGCCCTGTGAATATGATAAAATAGTATTCAGAATACTGGTTTATAACCTGAACTGACCAGTTCTGTTTTGAAATGACCAGTTTTGTTGGTTCCTGAATACTTAGAATCTCAATATTGAACATGTCATTTGGCCTACTATACTTGTGCTGGCTCTTTGAAAGAACTATATGACTAATGCAAACATCTCAATATTTCATTTATTCATATATCCAGTTTCCTTTTGAAAGCTACTGTTGAAACTGCTTCCACAACCCGATTTAGACAACGCATTCCAGGTCTTAACATTGAGGTACATTACACTACAAGTAATTTGCTTTATCTTGGCTGTCCTCCCTCTCCAAATTGATTAGCAGCTTCTCTTGAAGACCTTTTTTTGTAGATGGGAACACTTGTCACAAATCATAATAAATGTATAATTTTCAATGGAAAAGCACAGTTCTTAAATGATAAATGTAATAGCAATTTAAACTGAATCTCTGATTCAGGAACGATGTAGCTTAATGAGTAGCTTTTTAGTGAATCCAATTAATTTAAATTACTTTGAATGAAAGCTACATTCAGAGTACCTGGGTATAGTTCTTGCATCCTGTTTTCATACATTAATTTGAATCCTCCTCCTCCCAACCCCAAACTTCATGCCTTCCTGGCTGAATGTGCAGGGAGGTGCCCAAACGCTGCAGCCAATATTGCTTCTAGGCTGATTAGTTGCAGGAGCTTGGGTTACTGCTGTCTTTTTTTTCCCCCCAGTCAAAATACAAAGTTACACAAATCTATTAGATTACTGAACATCTTATATCCTCAATTTTTAAGATGTAAGCTATTATAATAAGAGGTCAGTTTGCAGTATCCACACCGGTTTATTTCTAATCATTTTTCACTATGCAGTAATTTGACAGCAATACAGAAATTTGATAAATCAAATTTGATATTCTGGTTGGTCAGAACTTTTGTAAATTGTTATGTTGTACAATGGGAACTGAATTTGTTTGTCTAAGTCCTGGAAATAAATCATAGAATCATTGCTATGCCTTAGATGAGGTAATGAGATGCATGCTGATATTGAATATACGGAGTTATTTTGTCAGTATTTGAGCTTTGCATAGGCCATTGTAGGTCTTGTTGAACAAATATTTAATCTGCTTAGCTGTGTAAATAGCTGACAGTGTAAAGAAAACTGCATGGAAAAGTGCTATCTCAGCAAAATTGGGGTAGGATTGTTATAGGATTGATATGCATTTTAAAAATTGTAAGCATTGTCCACATCTGCAAAATTTACTAAATGGTTTAAGTTACCATTAGCTAAATGCAATTTATTTAATTTCTCTCTTCTTCTTCTTCCCCCCCCTCCCTCCTCCCTCCTCCTCCCCAAAAAATTACCATCACCTAAGTAAGGTTCACAAATGTTTTTGGACTTTTATTTATGTGAATCTGAAGTCATAATTGCATAATAGGATTTATCTGATTGGAATAAAACAGGAAGATTTTTTAAATGTTGGATTAGATGTCCATTTTGCGTAACTGTCAATTTACCTGGGCTGAAAATGTGTTGCTGGACAAGCGCAGCAGGTCAGGCAGCTTCCTTGAAGAAGCTCTCTTCCTCCCTATCTGCAGACCTCATTTTCTTCTCGAAGATTTTAACCTACTGCAAATCCACTTGCAAGGATGCCTTCCTTGAAGAAGCTCTCTTCCTTCCTGTACAAGGATTTAAAAAAAACATTTTCAGCTCTGATCTCCAGTATCTGCAGACCTCACTTTCTCCTCGTCAATTTACCTGGCACAAATTAATATTAGTTGGGGAGGTAATTGGTTGGTAATGAACATTTTCCATTACATGCATCTGAAATTCATCAGCTCAATAGAATAGAGATTAAATGTTTGGTAAAAGGCCCCAATGATCCATCATCAAAGTATTATGGGAACTTACGTTTTCCTATCTACCATCCAACAAAAAAAACTGAATCATTGTAATATTTCAGCTTTTCTTGACTACACTTCCTGACTTGTACTTTTTCTCCGTTCTGTGACAAATTTATTATCAACATTGTTGACTTGTGTATAGTTTTATATTCCTAGCTTCTCTGCCTGAAGCTAGGAATATATCTGCATACCATGACTTCCACCACTGGTGATGCTGGCAAGGCTGCATTTAATCACTTCTGTCTAGCTCTCCTGAGGACACGTTGGTTGCCTTACATTGTTGGAGTCCTCCCAGTAATGGTTCTTCGACAGTGGTATTAAGTGTCAAATTTCAGGACATTTATGCAACACAAGTGAAAGGATGATTTTCCACATTGTACATCTCTGACTCTGTCTGATTTGGGATGATTGCGCAACTTGAAGCGAAGCTTAGAGGTGTATTTTCTATGAAACTATTGGCCTAGTTTACCTGAGATTGCAGAGGAAAGGTGTACTGTGGAAATAACCTAAAGAGTTGCTGCAGTGCATTTTGTTGATTTTTTTTTGTCACCGATTTCGCAACATGTTTTATAATGGATAAAGTGGATATTGAGATCAATCAAACAAACTGCTTTGTCCTGATCAGCTTTTGAGTCTTGTAGTTGTACTCATTTATGTGAATTACTAGTCAGATATACAGCATGGAAGCAGACCTTTTGGTCCAACCAGTCCATATCCTAAATTAATCTAGTCCCATTTGCAAGCGTTTGACCCATATCCTTTTCTAAACCCTTCCTATTTGTATACCCAGCCAGATGTCTTTCAAATGTTGCAATTGAACCAGCTTCCACCACTTCCTCTGGTAGCTCATTCCATACACGCATCACCCTCTGCATGAAACAGTTGTCTCTTAGGTCCCTTTTTAAATCTTTTCCCCTCTCACCTTAAACTTAAGCCTTCTAGTTTTGGACACTCCACCTCGAAGACCTTGTCGACTTAGCCTATCTA
Source organism: Hemiscyllium ocellatum (assembly GCF_020745735.1). Lineage (NCBI taxonomy): Eukaryota > Metazoa > Chordata > Chondrichthyes > Orectolobiformes > Hemiscylliidae > Hemiscyllium > Hemiscyllium ocellatum. The sequence continues at coordinate 51,781,003 of NC_083415.1, forward strand.
TGTGCCTCATGATTTTACAAACCTCTATAACGTCACCCCTCCAAAGCTCCAGGGAGAAAATACCAATCTATTCACTCTCTTCCTTATGCTCAAACCCTCCAACTCTGGCAATATCCTTGTAAATCTTTTCTGAACCCTTTCAAGTTACACAACATCCTTCCTATAACAGGGAGACCCGAATTGCCTGCATTATTCCAATAGTGGTCTAACCAATGTCCTGCACAGCTGCAACGTGACCTCTCAATTCCTATATCAATGTGTTGACCAATAAAGGCAAGCATACTAAATCAGGTATCACTATTCTGTCTACCTGCAACTCCACTTTTAAGGAATTATGAACCTATACTCCAAGGTCCCTTTATTCAGCAACACTCCCCAGGACCTTACCATTAGGTGTAGAAGTCCTGTGCATTCTTGCTTTTCCAAAATGCAGCACCTTGCATTTATCTAAACTAAACTCCATCTGCCACTCCTTGATTTATTAGCCCAGCTGATCCAGAATCCACTGTACTCTGCGGTAACCTTTGCAGTCCATTGCACCTCCAGTTTTGGTGTCATCTGCAAACTTACTAACTGTACCTCTTATGCTCGCATCCAAATCATTTATATAAATGCTGCGAAGTAGTGGACTCAGCACAGAACCTTGTGGCACTCCACTGGTCACAGGCCTCCAGTCTGGGAAAAACAACCCTCCACCACCACCCTCCGTCTTCTACCTTTGAGCCAGTTCTCTATCCAAATGGCTAATTCTCCCAGTATTCCATGAGATCTAACCTTGCTAATATGGGGAACCTTGTCAAATACCTTACTGAAGTCCAATTCAATCACATCTATTGCTCTGTACTCATCAATCCTTTTTGCTTCTTCAAAAAATTCAATCAAGTTTGTGAGACATGATTTCCCCCGCCTGCAGCCATGTTGACGATCACTAATTAGTCCTTGTCTTTCCAAATACATGTAAATCCTGTCTCTCTAACAACTTGTGCACCACTGATGTTAGACTCGCTGGTTTAGAATTCCCTGTCTTTTCCTTACCACCTTTCTAAAATAGTGACACTAGGTTAGCCAACATCCAGCCTTCCAGCACCTTACGTGTGGTTGTCAGTGATGCAAATATCTCAGCAAGGGGCCAGCAATTGCTTCCCACAGAGTTGCAGGGTGCACCTGATCTGGTTCCAGGGATTTACCCACCTTTGTGTTTTCAGGCGTCCAGAACACCACCCTCTGTAATATGGACATTTTAAGATGTTGCTATTTATTCCCCCACATTCTCTATCTTCTATATCCTTCCCCATAATAAACGCTGATTCAAAATACTTATTTAGTATTATCCCATCTCCTGTGGTTCCACACATTGGTAGCCTTGTTGATCTTTGAGGGGCCCTGTTCTCTCCCTGAGATAAACTGTCAATTTGTTCTGCTGACCTGCAGGAAATTGAATGTCCGTAGGGTAGGGTGGTATGCCTCTGTCATGGGTTAGAATGTAAGGAATTGACATTCCCATCTCTTGGCATTCTGAGCCATTTGCATGTCAATTTTCCAGTTATTTAGAGTAAAAGAATTACATTATCATCCCCTCTTAAATCTGTTAGCAACATTGCAATTAAAATTCTGACTACTCCCTTAAGTTTAAAAACAAGATTCACAACAAATCTGGCCATTAAGGGATGATTTAAATCATCATTTCCAGAGATAATGTAATCACTACATTGTGTCTTGAGTGGCATGCGACTGTGGGGAATGGCTGGGGGTTGTCTTGTGGGCGTTACTGACTGATGTAAAGATTTTGTATAAAGGAAGAGTTGTCCCCTTGTTCAGAGAGCTTCTCTTTACACACTTTACAGCCATCATGAAGAGTGTAATGATCCTCCAAAGCTTTATGCTTAATAAATTTTGGCTGTTTGTAGAAGTTGGCGTGTTGCAGTTGCACCAAGGGTGTAAGAATCTCCAGAAAAAGAAACTAACATTTGGCAGCGGTGGGATTCCAATATATCCAGAGCTTTTAGGTGGACTGAATAAATGATTGTCGGTCTGAGTGCCAGTGGCATGAGACAGATGGGCCCATGAGGTAAGATTTTACCTTGATCTCTCTCCTTAACTTACCACTCAGTCACTCCCTCGTCCCTTACGATTCTGTGGTGATGGAACCTCTGAGGTAACTTATGTACTTGCATGCCAATGAGTTCACGTTCAGAATCATAAGTTATTGGAAAAGGTTAGACACCCCCTGAAATTGGGAGGTTAGAGTGCCCCACGAGCTGGGTTTGACGTTCTGTGGCACAGTGCAAAAGATTTTAAACTCTCAACCACCTTGCCTTAGACCAGTGGTTAAGAGGGGAAATCCCCCATGCGAAGGTCAGAACCCTGAAGTTACTGACGAGACTGAGGACACTGAACTTGTATTATAGAGATAATTTAGGAAGTTGGGACTATAAAAGTGGGACAAACATTCCTATAACAGGTTTTAAATGCAACAATCTCTTTTTGCACTAGTCCGGTCAGAAACTCTTGATGAGCTCTGTTATTGCAGCTTAAACAATAAACTATTGATATCTGACAGTAGATAGGAAATTCACATGGAAAAGGTTTGATTATAACATAATGGGTCAATCAAGACCCTGATCTGTTATTGGCTGAAGTTTTAGTTGTCTGTGTTCACTGTGTATGGTCAAAATTTGAAGATGCTTATGACCTCAGTCAAACTTGCAAGGGTTGAAACTGTTGAAAAATGTAAGGGAAAGCCATGCTAAAGACTTCAAGCAATCTTTTTTCAAACCAAAGAAGAATGATGACCAGATACAATAGTATTTGTCTTTATTTGGGGAATAGGAAGTGAATTGGCAGAATATTTGTAATTACAGGGAACTGGTTTTATTTTGCAGGGAGTGAGAATGAAACTCAAAATTCTCTTAAGTAACTTCTGCCTTATTTGAATCAGGGTCTCTATTCAGTGTTTTTTTGTGACCTGTGTAATAAGGCAGATTTTTACGTTAATATTATGCAACATTAGGTCCTTTTTGAAATGATCGAACATGTAACCTTAAAACAAATTGATTGAGGGCCTTGAGCCCCTGATTTTTTTTGAAAACAGCATTGTAGAATTTCAAAAAACAATTGTCAGTGGTCATGCTTTAGTCAGACGAGAATACTGTATTAAAATATATCCTGATGCTTTTGTGTTGCAGTGTTCACCAAAAAGGAGTGCATTTTAATTTTGAGGTTTTAAGATTTTAGAGAATATTAGAAGTTGAGACTGAGTTGTTTTAAGTTTTTTGTCAATTATTGTCCCCACCATATTGCAAATTCAAAGAATGTTGATCTTTACCAAAGTTGTATAGTTACTGGTCTGTAAACACGAATTCTGACTTTTATTTGGGAAGTTAAATTTAAAATATCAATTTGCTAGCAACCACACATTCTAATTTAAAAACACTGGTGAGTCTTTTTTTAAAAAATATTTTCGGACTGTTTTTGCCATTAATGTCAGGTCTTTGAACTGTACCTGGAGTTAGATTTAGTATGTATATATGTGGCAGTGGGTTATTGTTTGCTTGAACAAGAAATTTGAGTTTTCATTTGGAGAACATATTTTAATATATTCTGCATTTGTTTCCTGCAAATGCTTGAGATTTGAATCTGAACTGAAACTGCCTCTTCAGTGGCTAAAGCACAAGAAACATTTTGTTTTCTCCCTGTTCCAGATTTTTGAACTACTTTCCTGACAGCTTCCACATTAGCCAAGTATTAATTTGTCAAAGGAAAATGATTTTTGAATAACCCGAATGGGGTCCCCTAAGAGTTTGATTTTAGGACCATTGCTTGTTTACAATCGGCTGACTGAATTGTTTAGGCAGTACAATTTAGAAGTTTTATGGACTGTTTTAATCAAGTTTTTTTTTAAATGTCATAGAGTGAACAGAGTAACAGACTTCAAGACAACTGAGAATGTTGAAATAGGCAGACAAATTTAGTGTAGTGAAATGTGTGACTGTCTTCGTACTGATACCCATCTGAGCAAGGAAGGAATGAGACAGAAAATGCAAAGATACTTTCAGCAACTAACATCATCTCTAGAGTTTCTCCATTTACAGGTAAAGCATGCCTTCGGACCACTGCCCGTCCCTCCCCAACCTGATCAAACAGATTCTCAGTCATGAGCACGAAAAGTGAAGAAGCTAACAATGGCGAAGAGGAGGCCTGTATGCTTTTTGTCAGTGGCCTTCCTATGGACATTAAACCACGCGAGGTTTACTTTCTCTTTTGATCATTTTGAGGGATATGAAGGTTCACTGATCAAGCTAACCGCAAACCAGCCAGTTGGCTTTGCAGAGAGCAGGTGAGGATCTACAAAGAATGCTGCATTCACCTAGCCTGCAGCTGCTGCACTTTATACTTCGATGCGTTAATATCTTCCATCTGAAGCATCTCTGCAAGGGTGGAAATCTCGTCAATTTTGTTCAGTATTTAACTTCTCTTCTCCAAGAATTCAGATTTCCCCATGGAGTGGTGTGCAAGGATCAGGCTGAAATGGTTTTGTTTTTCAGGTTAGACTTTACTGGCCCATTTCCACTCTACTTGGAGGGCGTTGAGTGGTCCCTAAAGACTGTGGATTTAAGAACTTTACTGGTGAACACTTAGTTTTCCACGTGGGAGGATCCTGGTCATCCTACCTACTGCATGGACTAGTATTTCTTGTTATAATCATTGTATGGTGTGTCAATAACTTGTTTAAGTACTAGCTGTAAGATGCTTTTGAATAAGCAGGTAGCACCTTTCTCATCCCCCCATCTAGATGGTAATCATGGTATGATAAAAGGAGGGAATGAAATTTTAAAGGGTTAAATTCTTCTGACCTGCAGAAAATTGCATGTCCTGAGGGTAGGGTGGTTTGTCTCTGTTTTAGAGAGAGATTGTAAGGAATATACATTCCCTTCCCTTGCCATTCAGAGCCATTTGCATGGCTGTTTCCCAGTTATTCAGAATAAAAGAATTACATTATCATTCCCTATTCAGAAATCAAATAAGAACAGTGCAGTTGGAAGTTTCACTACTATCTGCAATTATAAAAATTCACAATAGATCTGGCCATTAAGTGATGGTTTACATTCCATGATCTCTGGAAACCATGTGATCACTACAGTGTGTCTTGAGTGGCTGGGAATGTCTTGTGGGCATTACTGACTGTGATGTAAAGATTTTGTATAAAGGAAGAACGATCCCTTTGTTCAGCGAGCTTCTCTTGACATGCTTCGCATGCGTTGTGAAGTGTGTTAATGATCCTCCAAAGCTTATACTTAATAAATTTTGGCTGTTCACAGAAGTTGGCTTATTGCAGTTGTATCAAGGGTGTAATAATCTCAGGAAAAATAACCTAGCATCCCTGGTTATCCTTTGCCCTTAATGTATTTATAGAATCCCTTCTCCTTAACCCTTTTTTTGCCAAAGCTATCTCATGTCCCCTTGCTACCCTCCTGATTTCCCTCTTAACTATATTCCTGCCTTTCTCCTCTTGATTTCTGCAGTTCATATCTGGCATACCTCCTCCTTTTTTGGATGCCATTATAATCCTCCAAATGAGTATAGATGCTGAATAAATTTTTGTGGGGTCAGAAAATGGACTGAAAATATTATGCTAATACGGTAGTGTGCTATTGAGTTTAAATTATGGTGCTTTATTGGCATAGTAACACTGACAATATCTAATACTGTACTTGCCTTGGCAGTACTGTACCTCATGCTGGTTTGGATGCTTTAAAAGGAAGAGTGTTTAGTTCACATGCTGTAAAATCTGAGTATAAAACAATAATCCAACATTGATTTTGATTCTTATGCATAGTTCATACAACTTTTCTAATACCTATGTTCAGTTGTTTCCTACAGTCATGGTTCAGCCACGATATTTGGTATTATCCAGGGTGGGTGGAATATTACTTTGTTGCTAGATTCTGGGATTGTTCACAATTGTATATAATTAACCCACAATAACTAGCAGGTAAAGTACTGTAAGGGTGTAGTTTAGACAAGAATGAAATATCTGTTCAGCTGCAGAAATCTGTTTTTGAGATTAATCTTTTATTCTGGACAGTTCATGTGATAATGAACATCATATGAAGGGGGTGAAAGTTTGGAATTGTTTATTTAAAATCAACTTTTTAAATAGAAGCCATTAAATGGATCTGAAGTTTAAGTTTGAGCGTCTTTCTTACAGTGCTATTGCATTTATTCTGACAGCTCCCTTACTGTTATGGATGGGCAACATGTAATGTGGCCTTTTACACTACAAGAGCCTCTGCTGTGAGGTCCACAAAGATGATCATGGGCTTTCCCTTTAACTTTTCTTCCATCTACAAGGCTTGTTCTATATAATGTCTTTTTCTTTTTGCAATCCATTCCATGTAAAATTTGGAACCCAATTATTCATGTTGAGCAGCAAATGATACAACTGGTGCCAGTGGCTCTATACAAGTGAACCACATTTGTAGTATGTTGGTAGACATTTTGATGGACACTTTGGACTCTTAATATTGTTGATACAGAGAACTTAAAATGGTTCATTTTTAATGTTTATGTTTGGACACTCTTGCAGTCAGGTTTTTTGTACTTTTCGTGACTTGGATTCCTAATGGAAAAGTTGCTTTCATATGTTGGACTGAAATCTGTATCATTATGCAGGTTATAAATAGTGAATTACGTTGTTGAATTAGTAGTTATGCTTTAAGTATGGTTTGATATCAGGGACCATTCATGGAATGTCTGTGAGACTCTATGATCCACTTCAATAATTTTTGTATTCCACATTTAGCTCTGGTTGTGAAGGAACAGAACTTGCAGTTCAGTCTGGTTAAAACTGCCACAAATGTTTGTAGGATTTTGTGTGTAACTGAAGTGATTGGAATAACTTTTCAATGTGACACCCTCTTCTAGAGATCTATGGCGTATGAATAAAGCAAATAAGTGTCTCTTCAGCAAATCAGATTGATGGATTCTCACCTTGACTTAAATGAAATATTTACATCATGGTATAACCAAGTCCTGAAAATGAAATGATGTATAAGAAGGAGAGATGGAGGGAGGGGGAAAGCAGCAACAAAAATACTAGATTATTTACGTCTTAAAATTTAAATCATGAATTTAAATCTGGAAGAGTGCAACTCCACATTTTGGGAATGTAAATTTTCAGCTCTAGAGAGGTTGAGATTAATGTAACTGGATTCACCATGTTTAAAAACTGACTGGTACCTGGATGCACAAACCCTAACTTTTTGTACTTGAATGTATATGTGGTGACTAGGAATAGGTACAGTGACTTCACTCCCTTCCGTGAACATGCACATTCTCAATGCATTGGGTATAGGTATGGCAAAGCTTGTGGAGAACAGGGCTAAAGAATAGCAATTTGAGGGTTGCTCTGTCAATTACAACATTTCTGACTGCTAACTGTCAGAAGCTTCTGCTCAAATTGCTCCTTTTTTAACTTTGTAAGGCTGTCGAATTTACTTTCACAAAAGGTACATAAGTGTTCGATAGCTGAAAGACAAAAATTGAATCAATATAAATGCTTTAGAATTTCCTCTCCAGAATGTACTTCAGCCTGATAATCTGTAGGTCTTTTGGGGAAAATAGTTAGCTTTGCTTTGGAAAGGAAAGAATCTGCAAAAAGAGGTTTCGGATTGGGAGAAGGCAAATGTAACTAATACAGGGAAACCTCGATTTATCTGAACAAGATGGGCAGGCACTTTAGTTTGGATAATTGATTATTCTGTTAATTGATTTTTTTTTTCAGTGCATTTCCTCTGGGGCTTAGAGTTTTCTATTAAGTCTGCTCCCCGTTCAGGAGACTAGTAGCAGCGCACATTGTGTGAGCCCTCGCCCGCCCCCAATATCTCATCTCGAACCCTGCCCAACACAACTCTTTTTCCCCCCCCCCCCCCCCAAACCCTGTCCAACGCTGCCCCTGTCACTCTCTCGCTCACTCTCTCGCTCACTCTCTCGCTCACTCTCTCGCTCACTCTCTCGCTCACTCTCTCGCTCACTCTCTCGCTCACTCTCTCGCTCACTCTCTCGCTCACTCTCTCGCTCACTCTCTCGCTCACTCTCTCGCTCACTCTCTCGCTCACTCTCTCGCTCACTCTCTCGCTCACTCTCTCGCTCACTCTCTCGCTCACTCTCTCGCTCACTCTCTCGCTCACTCTCGGGCAGCTGGATTGTGCACCACAATGTATGCTGTTGCTGCCGCCTTTTGGGGGGTGAGTCTCCAAATAACACAGCCACATGCAACTTTTTGACAGGTTCCACCTCTGCCCTGTAAAGAACAATGTAAGAAAGATTATCTGGGGAAGTGGGGTTTAGGGTACAAGCCTGTGTAGACTTCCATGGAAAGTATGGGAAGAGTGGGGGTGGGAGATCAGTCAGTTAGAGACGGTGCCGCACTCCCATCAGTCCAGTATTATTCTCAGCAGCACTTTTAATCACTCTAAATAAGATGCAATCAGTGTTGGACACACTTCTTTGTAATGTTTCTGTTGGGGCCTCGCGATCTCCTTTTGGATAATCTGATTTTTTTTTGGAAATTGTTATTCTGATAATTGAGGTTCCTCTGTATAAGGCAGGATCTGGCCAAAATAGATTGAGGGCACCTACTTGTGGGGGAACTCCACAGCAAAACAGTGCAGAGGGGCAAGTGTTAAAAAGGCAATGGGACCAACACAGACTGAACATGTTTCCTTTGCTGTAGAGAGCTCTGGATGTCTCGGGATATTCAGTACTGGATAAGAAAGAAGAAGCTTTTCGCACGTGAAAAAGGAACAAATCAATGGAGGCCATATTTGAGTGTGGCAAGTGTTGTGGAGAACTTAAAGCAATTAAGACCGCAAAGAGGGGTCATGAAAAATCTGTGATGGATAAAATTGGAAAGAAGCCCAAGGTATTTGTTAATTACATTAAGAGGAAGGAGATCGTTAGCAAAGAATAGGGACCTAGAGGACAATGTACATGTGGAGTAGGAGGACTATTGGTGGTGTCAACTGAGTACTTCATTTCCTGTCTTCATTTAGGAGGATGATGTAAGTACAGAATTTTTGGAGGGTGTAGAGATTCTTAAGCAGTTTGACAGAGGCAATGAAGAGGTACTGAAGGTTTTGGCGGGCTTAAAAGTGGACGAATCCCTAAGTCTGGATACATTGTATTCAAGGTTGCTGTGGAAGGTGAGGAATGAAATTTCAGAGGCCCTGACCCAAATTTTTAATTCCTCTCTGGCTATGGAGGTGATGCTGGAGAACTGCTAATGTGGTTCTACTTCGAAAGAAAGGTGGTAGAGATCAACTGTGGGATTACAGATCAGGTTACTACAGGTTTACAGGGTAGTTAAGGCATATGGGACACCTGCCTTTATCAGTCTTTGACTTTGATTACAACAACAAGGCAGCTGCATTGGAACTGTTCAAAAATCTGATTTGGCCACATCTGGAGTACTCTATGCAGTTCTGGTCACCATACTATAGGAAAGATCAGATGGCACTTGAGGGATGCAAAGGAGCTTCACTTGGATGTTGCCTGAGTTGGAATGCTTTACAATGAAAGGCCGGCTAGGCTTAGATTTGTTTTTAGTACAGAAAGCTGAGAGGGTGGACCTGATTGAGGTCTATAAGATTGAAAGACATGGACATGGTAGTAAGGAAGCAGCTGTCCCCTTAATTGAAGGGTCAGGAACAAGGGACATAATTTTAAAGTGAAGGACAGTAGTTTAGAAGGGATTTGAGCAAGTTTTTTTCACCTAGAGGATGGTCGGAATCTGGAATGTGCTGCCTGGGAGGGCAGTTGATGTGGGACACCTCAAGTATGCATCTCGTGCTTCGTAAAGATTGAGTACAAAGACATGGCATTCAAGGCCTTGGGCCAAATGCTGAAAAGTAGAGTTAGTGCAGACTTGATGGGCCAAAGACCCTCTTTTATGGAGTGACTATGATTCAAAGCAGACTCCACAGTGATGTATGAATATGGGTGAGGCAACAGGGTTCTGATTGTAGGGTTACAAGTGGCAACTTGATAAAATTAACTCTAATCCAAAAATATTGCATGCTTAAATGGAGCATGAGTGAAATTGCAGGGGCCTTTGACAGAATTTGTCATGTCACCAGTATTAAACTGGATACTTTTCTTTTTCACCTCCTGATTTACAAGGTTGTGGGTTTAAATCCCACTTCACAAATCAGTTACAATAATCCAAGCTGATACTCTAAACAGGATGGAGGGAATGCTGTGTTGTCTTTGAAATGAAAGCCAAATTGAGGCCTCATCCAACCTCCCCAGTGGCCTGGTCAGTATTTATTTCTCCATCAACATCGCAAAAGATTAACTGGTCATGATCATGTTGCCATATTTGGGAGTTTGCTGTGCATAAATTGGCAGCTATGTTTCCTACATAGTCACAGTAACGATTTTAAAGTATTTAATTATAAAGTGATTTGGGCTGACATGTTCTCATGAAATGTGTTATAATGATTTGCAATAATTAACACTGGTTTCATAAGAAATGTGAATTTATTTCCCTTTAATTTGTAGAGATTAACATTTGGAAGTGAGAATTACCAAGTCAGGCAACACTACAAAGTCATAAAGTCCATGTGCATATCATTGAATTTCAGCTGGGTTTTAACTTCAGGGTGCCTTCATTGATACAGTTTATACTACATAATGGGGCACATGGTGCCACCACAATATTGGAAGAGCACAGTCTAATAGCTAGCTTTTCCTTTTTTGAGAACATTGTTTGACCTTAGTTTGTTCAAAGATGATTTGTGATACTGAAAACAACATGAATGTTCCTGAGGCCTAACCATTGGCATATGTTTGACTACTTCATTGTATGGCAGAGAGACTTTATAGGAGTGCTTTGTCCTCGACTTTAAAAAGTGCTGATTGCTGGTCAGAGGCATCATGAATTTTAACGGAACACCTAAATTGCTGGGCACCATGGTAGAGTCAAACCTTAAAAGATGTAACTAATTTGGGGGAGGCAGTGACCTAGTGGCATTATTGCTGGACTGTTGATCCAAAGACCCAGGTTATATTCTAGGGTCCTGGGTTTGAATCATGCCACAGCAAATAGTGGAATTCAAATTCCACAAAAAAAAGTCTGGAATTTAAGATTAAAGCTGAGCATGAATCCACTGTCTATTTTGTTGGAAAAACCCATTTGGTTCACAAAGGTTCTTTTTACGAAAGGAAACTGCCATCCTAGGTCTGGCTAACATGTGACTCCAGGTGTAATGTGGCTAACTCTTAACTGCCATCTGGGACAATTAGGGACCGGCACAAAGTGCTCACCTAGCCAGCGATGCCCTCATCCTGTGAATGAATTTTTTCAAAAATTCTTAATGCACTCGACGGTATCTGGAACAAAACTTTGCCACATATCCTGATTGTATCCCAGAAAATAAGACGCTGATAATTCCTGAAAGAAGTACTGTGATTGGTTTGACAAGAAAAACCAAGCTACAGGCAGTTCCTGCTATATGGCTGATGAATGCTCGTACTTATGAAGAAGATCCTACACAAAGGTGTATCAATATTCATTTTTAAGGTTTAAATGTAAATGGTTGCTCATATTTAAGGATAGCTATTTTGTATGTTTTCCAACTTGAAAACTAGTTGATTTACCAACATTCTTACAAATGGAAGCAATTTGTTACTTCAGAGTTGCCTATAAAGTCAAATTACTACATGTGTGTAAGATCCTACATATCTTTTGAAAGAAAAGCCAGATGTCGTCAAGCAAAACATAACACTGCAAGCCAAGATGAGAAGAAGAACCCATGTTGGGAGAATTCGGCTGTGGAGTTTCAGGACACTTCCAATAAATGCCATCTGAAATCGCTCCGCTCCATGATCATATTTGAATTGTCCATTGCTCAAAGCTGATGCAACATCAGTCCTGAAGAAGGGTCACTGGACTCAAAATGTTAGCATCTGTGGACCGAAATCAGAGTTGCCAGATTTGCTGACTCTTTTTCAGCATGTTGTCTTTTGCAGGGTATAACACTTATCAGCCAACCTGTGAGAAGACAACAATCAGTCATGACATGATTAAAGTGACCTGCACCATGAATACACTTTGAATGCTCTCTATGCTTGGTTCAAGCAGAATGCCCTGTTCCCTGTGTCATCGCTGCACATGTAAGTGTGATCTTCCTGAGAGTAAACCCCAAGGAAAATCGCTGGCCCAGACAGAGTCCCCGGTATGCAGTTCAATCCTGTGCAGACCAGTCGGTGGTGGTATTTGCTGACAACTTCAACTCTCCTTGCCACAGGCTGAAGTGCCCACCTGCTGCAAGAAGACCGCAATCATTTCTGGTACTAAAGAGAAAACCTGCAGTGTGCCTCAATGTCTACTGCCCAATGGCTCTGGCCTCCATAATCATAAGGTACTTCACGAGGCTGGTCATGGCCCACATCAATTCTAGCCCCTCAGCTTGCTGTAATCCCCTGCAATTTGCCTACCAGCAAAATTTGTCCACAGCGGACACCATTTCTATCGGCCCCCACACAGCCCTGGAATACCCGTGTAACAAGGACACCTACGTCAGGCTCCTACTCATTGGTTACAGCTGTGCCTTCAACACCACAATCCCTACCAGACTAATATCAAAACTCCAAGACCTAGGTCTCTGCTCTGCCCTTAGCATCTGGATCCTCAACTGCCTGACCTACATTTCGCAATCAGACAGACCGACAACACCACCTCCACGGCAATCCTCAATACTGGTTCACAGCAAGGATGTGTTCTCAGCCCCTGCTGTACTCCCTGTCGGTCGACCCACAGCTGTCGCCAAATTCCATCCGACCAACATCTACGAGTTTTCTGACGATGCCACCATGGTAGGTCAGATATCAAACAATGGTGAGTCAGAATGCAGGAAGGACATAGAGGGCTTGGTGGCATGGTGCAATGATGGTCTCTGTCTCCGTATTGGCAAAATAAAAGAACTGAATTTGGGAAGAAAGGAGAAGGATGCACCTCTATCTACATCAAGTGGAGCGGAGATTGAGAGGGTCAAGTGTTGGTTATCAGTCCAAGGAACTTGACAACCTGTACTCGACCTCCCACATGATGTAATGTTCAAGGAGACACAACAATGTTCCTCTTCCTCAAAAATTGAGGATGTCCAAAAGGACCCTCGCCAACTTTAACACATGCATCATAGAAAGCATTATATCTGGGTGCATAGTGGCCTGGTAAGGCAACTGCTCTGCTGAGGACTATATGGAAAGTTGTGTGCACAGCCCATACCATCACAGAAGCCAACTCTTCATCCGTGGACTCCATTTACACTTCTTGTTGTGGAAAGACTACCAACATCATCAAAGACTCCTCCCACCCTGGTATTGCTCTCTTTCAACCTCTTCCATCAAACAAGATACAAAAGCTTGAATCCACGCACCAACAGGTTCTAGAAAGCTGCTTCCCTGCTGTTAGCAGACTGCTGAATGGACTTTTCTAACTTCAAATAATGTTATCTTGCTTTCTGTACCTCCTATGCAGCCATAACCTCGTATGCCTCACTCTGATGTCCAGATCATACAGTGCTTAGACATTTGTTTGATATGATCTGCCTGTACTGCTCACAAAACTTTTCACAATACTTATGTGACTACAATAAATCAAATCAAATATCCTGAACCAAGAAAATGTAGTGTACGTGACCACCAAATCCCTTTAAATTGTGTTTGGCTTGAGACCGGCCAAGGGAACTCTCCATACAAAGTCATAAAGCAAGTTTGTGCTCAAGTCTCCAGGAGTTGGTGACATTCCACTTGAAATCCTCAAGGACAGAGGAGTTCACATTGTTAACTCACTAACCTTGTCCAAGATTTAAAATGCTTTCCTACCTCGCTTGTGCAAGCGAAAGGGATAATCTGTGACAACTATCATGGCATTTCAGTTTTTTTCCACAGTGAGAACAATTCTTGGAATGATTATTTTTGCACCAGAATTGTTTTGCTTTGTAGAATGTGTATCCTGAATCACATGGTGGCTTTCATGCTGGATAAGAAACAACTGGCATGATGTAGGCAGTACTGTAAATTTACAAAACATTCTGTGAGCAGCGCAAGTATTTATTGGCCTAAACAAATCAGGCCTTTGATTTCATGAGTATGGCTGCCCTACAAAGATAAGTCATCTGCTGATTTCATAATCTCCTGATGGTTAGTGTGATGTAGGGTGGGACCTCATCAAATGGCTTTGCTGTCACCAGTGGTACCAAGTAAGCCTGTGTAATGGTTCCAATCTTGTTTGCTGTCTTTTTGGCCATACTTTTATTTGTATGTGCAATTTAATATCCAAACACAGGAATATGTATTCCGTTCACGACCGACAGCAACCTCTGCCACCTGTAAAGGCTGGAAGGGGCCCACAAAGATCGTGGAACGGTACAATGTGAACTTTTTTATTTTTTGATATTTTCATAGTATGCATTCCAGAAGATATTGAGCTGTTTAAATGCTTTGTCCTAGCATCAGAACCTCTTATTTTTCAGACTTAAAAGCCAGATCTTGAACATGCATCAGCTGTAAACCTTTTAGATCCCATTGTCATAATCAACAATGTACTTTCAATTCATTCCAGCTAGTCTACTGTTTTGGGAGTATTCTTTCTAACAACACCATTTTGGACCATGATTTTATGTTGTTTAGTTTTAAATCATGCAGCATTTGGCAGGCTCACCCAGTCTTTTGAGAGAGCAACAGAGTTAAAAGTCGACCACGTTGCTTTGGTCTAGTCTCATATAGGTCAGATTAGGTAAGGACAGCAGATTTGTTTCCCTAAAGGACATTAGTTAATCAGTGGTATCTTTTTAATCACCATCAACAAGGATTATATAATCGCCATCTAGATTAGCTCTTTAGTTCCAGATTTTTAAGAAATCATAGGCTACATTGGGCAAGGACAGCAGATTTATTTCCATTTAAGAACTTTAATGAATTAATGCTTTTTTACGGCAACCCAAAATTTTTATGATCGTATTTCTTTTAATTGTACAGGATGTTGATAAGGCCTCTTCTGGAACACTGTTCAGTTCTGATTGCCCAGTGAGAGGAAGAATATCGTTTTAAGCTGGATGGTTCAGATTTACCAGGATATTGCCAGGAATTGAAGGCTTGAGTTGTAAAGAGAGGCTAGGATGTTTTTCACTGGGGCGTAGTAGGCAGTTAGCGGGTGTCTTTCTAGAAGTTTAAATCATGAGGGGTACAGATAAGGTGAATGGCAGATGTCTTGAAATCCCCAACCTCCGGGAAAAGACTAGGAGGCATATTTTAAGGTGAGAGGAGAAAGACTTAAGATATGAGGGGTAATTTTTTTCATACAGTGGAATGAACTAATAGAGGAAGTAGTGGATGCAGGTCCTGTAGAATGTTCAAAATACATTTTAGATAAATATGAGTAAGAAATGTTTGGAGGGATATGGGTCAAGCACAGGCAGGTAGTGCCTAGTTTAGTTTGGGATTATGGTTGGTGTGGACTAGTTGGACTGTGTTTCTTTGGTGTATGACTGTGACTGTAGACTAATATAAGGTTTTCTATTTCTTGTATTTGACAGAATTTTGAATCCAGTTTAAGAAGCCAAAGCAAAAACAAATCAAAAGGTTTTGTTGGAATTTGAGCATTTTGTTCCTGGATTAGTAATCTATGCCTTTTTGGATTTCTAAAAATCATTGTTAAAAATATTTGACAGATTAGGCAGTAATCAAGAGTAATGGCCCTTTGTCAGAAAACTTCAGCACTAGCAGTAACACAGCAATGAGGAATGTTTGACATAATCCACAGTAGGCAGATGTAGTTGGGGTCCATATTGATACCCATAGAACCAGCTTTACATTTTTGAGGAAGCAGGGAATCAAGGAAGCTGTTCAATCTGAGAATAAATTGAACCAGGAAGAGGAGGGTGCCACTGGATGACTGGCAGGACCTCCAGTGAACGAAGAAATGGAGAGAAGGATGAACACCTTAGTGATCGGTTGTCTGTGAAAAAGACAGAACCAAAAAACTGAAGTTACTGTTACAGGACATCAGGAGTAACAAATAAAAGTAGTAAGAGACTGGACAAAAGGAGACTGGTTAGATTTGTGATGGGAATAAATATGTTCAATTAAGTAGGAACAGCCTGAAATGATGGGCTACCAGTCTGATGATCTTGATAGTAAATAGGCTGCTTGGGTCCAAGAGTTTGGAGTTTGCTAATAGAATTATAGATGCGCCTAGACTATTTGAAGTGTAATGGTTCCAGAAGACACTTCACCACTATCTCCAGGATAATTAGCCAAGGGCAAGAAATGCTGGCTATACAAGTGATACCCACATCCCATGAAATAATGGGGAAAAAAACAGAAAATGAAGTTGACTAACTGTTCTTTATTGATACTATGCACACAAAGCAAGGCCACGGTGAAATCTGCACCAATCCTTAAGCTTTCCGTAGTGCTCTTAATTTTGACACTAGCAATCTTTGTCCCCTCCATTTTGTTTGTTTCGTTTATGTCTGGAAAGTCTTCAGCCACCTTGATGCTTCCCCTATGGAACTCTATACAAAGCTTGTGTTTTTCTCTCGGCCTGACCAATATTTAACTTTTTAAATCAACATCATAATTATTTATTCTTTTGTTGAAACTTACTGTGTACAAATAAACTGCTGTAGCTCACAGCATTGATTGCATTAAAAAAACCTCATTCTCTGCAACTGCTTTGAAATGTCCTGAGATTTATTTTAGAACGTCTAGAGCTGGACAATGATCTCTTTAACTTGTTCTCTTTCCTGATTCACCATCCATTTGTTGATCTTTTTAATTCAAACTTCCTTATAAATACGAGTTCTTTTTTACTGTTTTATCAAAAGCAATAGTTCCTAGATTTCTGTTATGAAATATATTAATTGTCTTATGCTTTGCAAATTTTTGGATATAACTATAGTCCCCAGAGGGTTTTTGAAACTGTTGAAATGCTAATTTTTTTTATCAAAGAAAGCTTTTAAAATAAATGTAGAAATGGTTAATGAGTTATTTGCTACTGCACATTGTTTTGTACTGCCTGTGATTTATAAAAAGGCCAAATCACTGTAATGAAAATGGAAGAGCTCTTGCTAATCTGTGACCAGAAGGAATTATCAATGATCATTCTGCTGTCCCATTAACAGATGGAGCAAAAAACTTTAGCATGAGTCCTAGAGATTGTCTTGATGAAAAGACCTGAAGATTTGGTGGTTTGTCAGGACTGGACTGTATTTGACTAATAAATTCAAGGTGTACCATTTACTTCTGGGCCATGTTCTTCTGAGCCAGTCTTTGCATTCTTTATTTCTTGCTTGACTTAATTGTAATAATTCTAATTTATAATGAAGTGTACTTGAAAATTTAGGATATTAGTCTGTGGAATTAAAAAAAAAAGGAGCATTATAGGAATTTGAAGCTTTCGCTCTGAATTTATCAAGCAATTTAAATGGCATATCGACTGCAGGTTTGTAAATGCCTGCACCCAGAGAAGGGCTGGCCATTGACTGTGTTGAGTACATTATTCTTTTACACTGTTAGAATGCAGGATGTATTTCTGTCAGTTCTAATTGCTTTGCTCAGCATTGAGCAGTCGAACAGAGAGGATGAGGTAGGTTCCTTGAAAACACAATCTAAATTGTTTTAAAAACACAGTTGGAAAGTATTCATTTGGGTTTTTACAATACATTTACTTGTTCAAAACTAGCTTTTGTTCCTGAAAATCTGTTCCAGCGTCAGGTGAAACAGTAGCATCTTGCCCGAGGTCTATTTGGATAAATTCTATTGTGATCTTTATAAAATGGCTCAGGTTCTGCATGGTGCTTTGGATTTGATGACAACAAATCTCAGTCTTGTTTTCAAATGAATTTTTGTTTTAACAACTTTTGCACAGTTTTTTTGTACATGATTTAATGCTTTATTAAGAAAAGCTGAATTTATGAACCCTATTTATAAATTGGGTTACTAACCTAAGTGCAATAAATGTTTTAGTATTTGACTAAGTTGAGTTGGATAAATCTTTTTGTTTTTAAAGAGATGCTTGAATTGCGAGAATCCTGGTGATTTGCTGTTTTCTTTGATGTTCCTCCATCACTTATCTGTTAAGACAAAAGTTTATTTACGACAGCTGATGAAGCATCAGAAATTATATTAGCAGTAGATTAGTGCTTGAAATATGCAGTGTTGGTTTCATTTACACTAGACTGGATGGTATAGGTATATAAAAACAAAACAAATACTCAACTGTCAGTTGTAAAAGTGATGTTCTCTTAGTCATTCTTTCAGTTTCAAGTTAGTCTCAAACAATCTGACTTTCTACTCACTAAACAAATGGCCACTTACACAGTAGAGTACTACTTGCACCTTCTTGTAGCATGTATCCTGTCCTCTGAAGGTAAAAAAAAATTGGAAGTGGAGTTGAGAGAAAGGAGAATGGATTCTGTGACTCCCATCTGCTATAATTCCTGCTTTGAGCAATTAAACTGTAACTTCTGACTCTGTCATTCAAAATGATCACTTGTTGACTGTACATTTTTTTCAAATCTTCAAATAATTGCCAAATTTGTTGTGATTGTATTGTTCTCCCTGGTTACCTGCTGCATGGGCTCTCTACAGTCAGGCTGTAGCCAGTGAAATGTAGTGTTGCCATAGTAACAGACTGCTAAATGCAGCCTCAAGGTCGGTCAGTTATGACAGTGATCCGTCTGCTCGATGTGCAGGATTGTATTCTCTGCATTTGAAAGGGTATTGGAATTATTCTATGCCAAAATAATAATGTGTAATAATACTCAAATTCAGTTAATTGATTAATATTTTAATATTTTGCAGATTCTTTTTGGACCCTATTTGCAAGGTATTTGTTGAAATTGAGATGGCTCTGCACTGTGAAAAAGAACATAGTTTTTAAAGTTGGATTTTTTAATTGCATTAAAATGACTAAACCTGGATTTGAGGTGACTGAGAATTTTTCAGGTGGAATTTTGATCTGTTACCTGTATCAAAATAACTTTGGTTTTTGAAGTGAGCTAGGTGGATGGGATGGGTGTGGTGAGGAGGGTGACCTGTGTGAATTTAGCCTTTGAATAGTTGATTTGAATCCCAAGTTGAAGGTTTGTGTTGTCCTTTTAATGAATCTTCAGTTTTAGCCTGAATGCTTGTTTTGAAAGCTTTTGAAGTCTCTGGCCTGCATTAGTCTTCCCCGAAATCATTACTTTTACAGCTCAATTGCTCATATTCAGTGGCAGTGTTTAAAGCTTCAACATCTATAAAGATTATGTTGCCATGATATATTTTACTTTTGTCTACTCGAATTCTAACCTCTAGGATGTAGTTCTCTCTTGTGCTGGACAAATTGGATATTTGCCCTAGAAGGAATGAAAAGGAGAACAGATGACAAAGGCTTGGTGGTCGGTGAGCAAATGGGTATATGATGGCTTGAAGCTTGGACTTTGAATGTAATTTGCATGGTCAGTCAGATTTGACTGATTCCGTGGCTCCAGTACCTTCTTTGTTAGATAAAGGGGAGTATTTTTTGGTTCACATTGGGAATTTGCACACTCCCAGCCTGTGATTATCCTCAATTATACTTAAATGGAATTAAAAATGAGTCAAGCCTTATTATTTCCTTTTGTCCTAAGAGAGCAGAAATGATAAATTTCTGACACATTTTTTGATTGTTCAAGTAAAACAGTACAGTGGTATAATAGATTAAATTTACTTTGTACCTGGGTATTTCTGTACCATTCCTACTTGATGCAAATTTGGGTTTGCTCAAAAATTGGCAGTTTGCTTTTTCCCATGACTTTGATTGGAGATGATGGTAAAGTAAAATTAACTAAATGTGCCAGCTTTATCTTTTTTGCTGACCAAAGGAAAAAAAGATATTTTGAGAACCAAGATCTGAATTCCAAGGCTAAGGACTCACTGCTAACTCATTCACTAACCAGAGTTCCTGCATGCTTTGAAGACTTAATAAATCTAGAACAAATGTCTTAGGCTATGGGAGAAGTATTCACAGCAGTGCCTTTTCAAGATCTTCTAAATCTAGTGGCTTTTCAAAAAAAGGGTTCAAAGCAGCATTCTGTCCCACAACTCGATGCCTAGACTGTACATTTTTTTTTCAAGGCAATAATGACTTGGTCATCTCCTTCGATCAGAACATGATGCACGTATGCATGATACTGGACTCAAAGAAACTCCTCTACTTGGAATTTGATGGTGCCATAAGGCAATCAGCAGGATAGCTGAAATGCTAAGGGACATCCTCAAAACATTTCTGAAGAGGCCAAGCGTCCCTGCAGACTCATGGGATCTCTGGTCTCTGCCTAATCAAAGTGGAGACGGTCCATTTAGGAAGGCACAAGACACATTATAAATCTTTCTTGTGAATGTGGAGAAATGAAGTCTAAGCATCTGTGAGGTGACAAATTTTCAAAAACTCCTTCATCTCTTCCAAGCACCAGTTGCCCACATCACCAAGTCTGTAGATTGTGCGTTGGTTTATCAAAATCTGTTGAGCTGAAGTGGAATTAAGTCATCCTTAACCTGGCGGGACTGTGGAAGAGAACATTAGTGTTGATTCCTCAGTACTGTAGATTTGATGTGTTATGAAGAATCTAATGATAACATTAGCTTTTGGGTTATAAACTAGTTTTTGACCTTGAGTGAAACATCTGATTCTTTTTCTTATAGTAACTCCTAATGTTGCTGCAGACAGTTGAGGAACTGTGTGGACTTTTTGAGGGAGATAGGATACAAAGTGATTTTTGTTTTTGTATCTAGAAAAGACTGAAAAATGTTGAGTGCTCTTTGTCATGTTACAAGAGATTGAAAAGCAGGTCTCATTTTCTATAGCCAAGCTTATTTTGTGTACAGTAGATGCGTTTCTTTAAATTTCTTTTTCTGTGGTGGCATAGTTAACATTAATTACTCCATGTAGGCCCTGAGGCAGCTGTAAATTTGCAATCTGTGGCACTCTAGTGTCCCAAGAGAAGCCACTCTACGCCATGAATAACAGGGTTTCCATTCACTAATTGTCTGTGACACCTGGCAGCACATTTTGCATGTGAATGCCCAACACACAGGCATCTGCCAGTTTTGTGCACTTGTGCAGACAGCATGAGTGAGGGGAAGAATCTTGAATGATGAGTCATATCCCTTGATGTCTTTGTGGCTGCTTTTGGTTTGGGAACCTCCTGAATGTAGCAGAGTGGCGATGCAGTATTCATGCTCAAATGAAGCAAGGGTGATTTTTTTTGGGGGGGAGCGGGGTGACCTTTTTTTTTCCCCCAAACAGTGTATTTAGTGTATGGAATGCACCTGAAAAATGTTGTGGAGGCAAGATCAATCAAGTTCAAGAGGGCAGTCCATGCTTATTTGGATAGAAATGGTGTGTAGTGATATGAGGGCAAGAGGCAGGAGATTGGCATTAAGTACAGTAAAAGAAACAGTGCAGGCATGATGGGCTGAATGGTATCCTGTGCCATAACAGTTCTGTGATATAGCAAACCATATGACTTTGAAAGGACTTTTCAGGTTATTGATAATCATTTCAAATGCATGGATAGACCTAAAGAATCCTACCAAGTTCCACTGAAAAGTTGGGATGGATTATCCTGAGGCAGATTCTGAACCTCAAAGAAGTTGGAGGGTACAAATTTGCATGTCTGAACCATGGGCTGTTGGGTATTGTTTTGAGAGGGCAGTTTCATTTGACACTGCAACCACAAAGGCAGATCATGAAGGTGTTGTACTACATTCTGTAACATGAGTAGGAGAAGTATGACAATTAATTAACCTCTTGTTTTATTTGTAGGAAGAATTTATTGCTGAATGCATTTTCATTTATTTATAGCTTGTGGAATAGTTACTACAGGTTTTCATGTTTTAGCAAACTCTCAATCTTTTTTAAAACTAGTTCCAAGTAATAAAAATGAATGAAACAAAGTTCAGGATAAATTCAACATGTCTGGCAACATCTGTGGAGCAAGCAACAGAGTTGGAGTTTCTTCAGAACTGTTGCGGTGGAAATTAGATTTTATGCTGTTGACCAAATTTTTTGGAGGGGGGGGTGGAAGAAGGCAGAGGAGAGAGTGGAAAGATGGTAAGGTTGCCCAGAACAAAAGATGAAAGGAGCGCAAGCGATGGTAATAATAAACAACTTTGTGAGCAAAGCCAACACAACTCAACTCGACTCAACACCAACTAGACATGGAGGCTGGGTGGATGATATTCATGCTCTTAAAATGTGTTGAACTCTGTTTTGAGATCCTAACTCTCTATATGAAGATAGTAACACAACTAAGTAGAAATGGACATGGGGTCTTTCCAGCATATGATGAGCTTGGCTGGAACACTTCAGGCTGAGGGATGGATATGTTAGCTTGGAAGTAACATAGTATATTGAAATGGTTATAACATGAAGGTTGGGGACATTGTCACAGACAAAGTGGAGGTGTTTGAAAAAGTGGTAGCATCTAATATGGGGGAGATTACATCATTTGCAGTGAATGCAGTAGATTATATTGAAAAAAGTGCAAGTTAATGGTTGCTTGTCCTGGAAAATTTGAAGCCTTGGTCAGTGAGGAGGGAGAAGGTAAAAGACCATGTGTTAACTTGTCTGCTATAGCTTGTGAAGGGCCTGTGGATCGAGGAGGTGTTCGGATTGTGGAGTAGACAATGATATTTCTAAGGCAGATTGGGTATGGTAGGTGCAGAATGTTGATAATGGACCAAAAGAAAATCAAATTGGAAAGGGTAGTTATGGCATAGAATTAATTGCGTTGGAGAGAATTTCAGAGTAATATGATATGGAGCCAACCAGGGAGTAGGCTATCTTGGATTTGGTAATGGGTAATGAGTTTGATTGGGGTCAGTTACTGATTCTAAGATCCTGTAGAAAGCCATGATCATAACAGAATTTAATGTTCAGTTTGAGAAAATTAGGTCTGAAACAATTATGTTTTAACTTGTAGGGAATTACAGTGAAGTGAGGTTGGAGTTGGCTAAAGTAAACTGGATTGATAGATTAGCAAGAATGACTTTGAGTAAGCAAGCAGTGGCAGATATTAGAACAAGTAAATCATGACTCAACAAAAATAAATCCTAGTAAGGAGGAAAGATTCCAAGAGGGAGGTAAACTAACCATTGCAGCTAAAGAAATTAGGCAGACTTCATATAATTTCTTCACCTCACCCAATTTTAAAGAGACAAAAGTCAGTGATAGTGCCAAACACTGGGATAAATTCAGGACCGAGCAATGGTCGACTAAAATGATAATAGCAGATAGAGAAAAAGGGCAAACAAGTGAAGAATGATAAAAACTGACAAAAAAAACTGGCAGGAAACAGTGAGTGGGGATAAGGGATTCTCTTTCAGGTTCTTTCTCTGCTTCTTAATTGACGAGAGGCCTGAACAATCCCCATCACCGCCACTCTCTCCTGACTGTTTGTTTGAACTTGTTCTCTCACTGAATAATTTTTCCTCGAATTCCTCTTACTACTACCAAGTCAAACAAGTGGCTGTGGGCACCTGCATGGGTCCCAGGTATCCCTGCCTCTTTATGGGGTATGTGGAACAATCCTTGTTCCAGTCTTACACTGGCACACTTCCAGATTCTTTCTTGGTACCGTCACATGTGTCACGCTCCTGCCAAGACGTTAAAATTCCACTAAGGTTGGATACGGTTGAGGGCCCTGACAACCAATCAGCCATATTTCTGCTCTTGCTCCTTTCTATCACTCTCGATACTGTGATCGGGACCCCTTGTCCTCACTTTTCATCTCACTAGCGTGAGGTATTGATAGGTTAAATAATTGGGCAAAATGTTGGCTAAGAAGTGCATAATGTGAGTAAATGCAAAGTTGTTGATTTGTGGAAGGGGTGTCAAAAGAACAGCATATTATTGACATGAAAATGACAGAAACCTGCAACATAAAGGGACTTGGAGGTACTTGTGCACAAATGCAGGTAATCCAAGAAGGGTAATGGAATGCTAGCTTTTATTTCAAGGGGTTGAAGTAAAAAAGTTAAACTAAGTTGGGACTCTACTCATGGGAATTTAGAAGAATCAAAGGTGAACTCATTGAAACACGTAGTGGTTTTTAAGGAGTTTGACAGTGGAAGTGTAGAGACTATGTTTCCTTTCATGGGAGAGTCCAGGACCTGAGGGATAAATGATAAAGATGGTAGAATCCTAGATCTCTGGCTACATTAACAAATTTATCAAGTAGGAGATGAGGAATTTCTCCTGAGGACTGAGGCCTCAGTTCTCTGCAACAAGGAGTTCCAGAGTCCTTCTGCGTATTTAAGGCTGAGGTAGATTTGTGATCAGTTGAGGAATCAAATGTAATGGGGAAGGGGCAAGAAAGTGGACCTGTAATGTGTCAGACCAGCCATGATCTTAATGGTAAAGAATGCTTGAACGGCTTGTTGCCATTCCTGTTTCTTTATGGTCTTGTGTAATTGGTAACATTCTGCTCTGGTGGTGGAAGTGGTGGAAGGGAAAGGGTGAAGGTAGACATGTGGGAAGTGGGTTAGAGGCAGCGGAGGGCCCTGTGGACCACTTTTGTAAGGGGCGGGAGGATCTTTTGTTGAGAAAAGGAGGATGTTTCAGAGGCACCTGGAAGGTGGAATGATCGGAGCTCCTGTAATGGAGATGTAGAGACTGGAAGAATAGATGAAGTTTTTGCAGATTGCTGGGTGGGAGAAGTTCAGTAAAGGTGACTGACAGTCAGTGGGTTTATAACAAATATTGCTAGATAGCCTATTCCCAGAAATGGAAGCGTTGAAATCTATAAAGTGAATTTAAGTATCACAGTTGGAGAAGAATGAAATTAGGAAAATAACTGGTTAAATTTTTTTCAATTCCAGGTGAATGCAAGAAGCAGTACTGAATAAACAATCAGTATCCTATAGGAACACTTGGGTCAGGGGCCTGAGGAGGATGGGAGCAAACAATGTTACATAATCTGCACGAAGAGACTTGCATGACTGAAACCCATGTGCGTACCTGTAGCCTCAAATTAATTATGGTGACTTTAATTCTGACCATTAAAATAATATCCTAACCATCTCACCCACTCCCCCACGTCCAAAAGGACTGACTAGGAGTAAAAGGAGGATGTGAAGCTATTAGTTAAAACCATGTGTCCAGCTTTACGTTAGTGCCTGGATAAACCGATGGGCTCGCCATGTTCTCCTGTTTTATGTACTGATTTGAGCTGGTAAGTAGTTAAACAATGGACTGCAGATATCTAGATGAAGGATCATGGGGGTTGTGGTTAGTCTCCGCTAAACAGGAGCTAGCATCTGGCATGGAGCTTTTGCTGGCTATGTGCGAGGCTGTGCTACTGGCACTGAGTGATAATGGGTGCAGGTACTCAGTAAACTGGATTGTCAGTGCTTATTTGCTCTTCTGTAATGATGCTGTAGCATGGGAGCTCATGTGATTTTTGACCACTCTGATGTGATCAAACTGTGCAAAGCCAATAGACCTTTTGTTTTGAAGTTGTTTTGCAACATGTCTTGCTGTTCTTTGTATAGTATACAACCAGTGAATGTGTAAGTGGACCAAATAGGTAGTGGGTTTTTTTTTAAAGTGCATATTGCAACATGATTGGTGATCAGAGCATGCTAGTTTCTCCTTAGTGTCATGGCACCCAAAGTAGGAGAGGAAGAAGATCCAGCTTCCTGTGGGTCTTGCCTTCCAAACTTTAATGAGGTCATCTCTCACTTTGTGAAACTGCACTGCTTTTTTCTGGATAATAGAGTTTAAAAGGAAACCCAATTATAGAATTTTGTGAATTTTTTTTCTAATCATTTGGTTATTTGCTTTTCTGTTATGTGAGTGATGAACAGTGAGGGGAGGTAAATTTGGTTACTTTTTAACCCCCTTGTTTAGTTGCAATAAATTTTAAGCACACGGCTATGTCATATAACAATTAAAATATAGTACTCACCAAAATTAAAGAGCTAATTATAAAGCATTCTTCAATGAAAGACTAGGACATCACTATGACTGCTGAGAAAGTCCTAAAATCCAATATCACAGTGTATGCAATTACCAGCATAAAGTCTTTAAAAATGTCTGTCCAGTACATTGAGAAAGGAATGAACATACACTTATTGAGTGCTAATAGATAAATACAACAACCATGGCTAGTTGAAGATAACCTCCAGCAGTTGCAAATTTTCTATGATCCTTGGCTTCTTGGTGAATGGATGTTTCTCTAATTTGTATTATCGTTGGTGCTAGCTTTTCAGATGATGACAACGATGAGTCTGTCCCTCATCCCTGTCAACGATGAGGGAGAGATAAGGCTCTTCTCCCTCGTTTCTCTCCCCCGTGTCTCTCTTTTTTCTCTCTCTCTCTCTCTCTCTCTCTCTCTCTCTCACTCTCCCCACCCCGTCTCTCTCTTTTTCCCCCCCCCTCCCCCGTCACCTCAGTTTTCACATCATGCCTGTTTCCAGTCCAGAAGAAATAAAGAAATCTGCCCCTTTTTTTTATTTTTAAGAGGAAGTTTCACAGTCTAAGACCCTAGCAGCCTTCAGACCTTCTCACTAACTGAAAGCAAAACTAAAAACCTTCCAGTCAGTGTGACTTTGCCCGCTAATGATTCTTCAATCTCATTCATAAAAAACACCTGGGGCAAGCTACCTGTTTGAAGCAGACATTCAGGCGCTACTATGGCAAGTGAAACCAGAAAAATGCTTCTCTTTTAAAGAGACAGTACAGTCGCGCATGCAGATTTGTAGATTGCAAGTATCCACCATGCAAAGATGTAATAACCATTGGAGATGACATTTGGATTTTATGGGTTACTGTGTTTTGTAATTAAATACTGGGCATTCAGAAAATGCTCCTGATTACTCTGGAATAAAAGTTCTACCATACCTGCAGAACGTAAGGCAAACCTAAAATTAGTACCATCTGAAATGATGTCACACTCCTGTCCTTATTCCTCTATTAAGCCAATCTATATTTGAATAGGTGCTAAAAGGAAATGTCACTGGAAAACTAGAATGATTGCAAAAAGTAGTTAGGATTATCGTATTAGGGTTCATGCCAAATCCTCTATCCCATTTGAACCGTTATGCAGGGAAATAGAATGCTTCCTGAGAGAAACTCTGCACTCTTAAATGAAATTGAAAGTTATTGATTTTAACATTTTAGTTGTATGGAAGTGCAGTTTGGGTGAACCATGTATGTATGAGGGTGGGGAAATTGATATACTGCGAAGAGTGAAATTATTATTTATACGGCCGTGTTGAAGTGGGTAAACATAGGAGCATGTGAGTATTTAGTTTAAAAAGTGTAGGTCCTATCATCGTAGGAAAAGGGAGAAAATGGTGATTTGGAGGGATAGCATGTGTGATGGAAGGCTTATTCAGCTGAAATACTTGCTGATATATTTTGCATTTTTATTCTCCAAAACCGATCTGGTCAAGTTAACAACTGTAGTTCTATGAGATCCATGGCAACTTTATCTTTTGGTTCATCTTCCATAGCAAATGTGCTTTCATAGTGGGACCATTTCAGCCATAAAACTCCAAGGTTGCAGGCTAGTTCTTGAGTGTTTTGTTTGTTATTGGATCAAAAGTATATCCCATGAAGCTTAATTTAAATTGAGTATTAAAATAACGATACTATTTGCAGTCAGTTCTGCTTTCCCGTAGTGTAAGTACAAAATTAACTGCTTGAGATGTTGAAACATTTTTAAGAGTATAACTTAGAACTGCTGTCAGGGATTTTGCTCAATTGTAGTATCTTGCTGTTATATTTTCATTTTGACGTATTCCAAACAGATAAAATCATTGATATTAAGTACCTGTAATCTAAAGAAATTGCATAACTTGGTATTGTACAGTAATATCTGAAAGAAAGAAACAGCTGCTGTTCTCACATAGTCAAAAAATGCCTTGGTTGTGACAAATAGAAATCTTAAGAATAAGTAGTCAGTCTTTTAATTAATACACTGCTTAGTTTCTGACAATGGGTTAATACAACAACATGGTTTACGTCGCATCACATTTCCAGCACAGGTTGGACCTGAACTTACACCATTTGGCCCATAGTTTGGAAAATTACCACTGTGCCACAAGCATTTCAATATTTGATATAAACTTTTCCCTTTTTTTGCCTAAATTTGAGCAGTTTTGAGTTGGATCAAGAAATGTACATTCTAAGGGGAAAATGTAAATTGAATTAAAAAGAAATCAGTGGTTGTTCTATAATTTATCTACCTTGTTCTTGAGTTAGGTTTTCTATCGCTGATTGCTGTTCTTTGAGCTTCTAATCGAAGATCTAATTTGTTTTTTTCTTTGATCATCCGCTCCCTGGCCCCCACCAATTTTTTTTTTGAATAGCTTTCTCACAATCTGTTATTCATAGTTAATTGAGACACTGTTATTTGAGTGGCATTTGTGAAACATTACAAGAAGTTGGTTTCAGGAGGAGATGGATGGGGGGGACAGTTTAAATCCTTCAAACAGTTTCATTGTTCTGGGGGAGGGTGGAATCCAAGATGCAACTGGTTGAACTTTTTATTACTTTGGTATATTCTGAATATAAAAAAAATTCAAGCCTTTATTTTTCAACCTGGTTTCTTTTGTCAACTGAAATGCAGTAATCATGATTTAAATCCATTAATACGTGTTTTCGAAGTTGTATTTCTTTATGCAAACCTATTTTAATAAATTTCTTTCTGGATTTATTTGCATAAAAAGGCGTACAATAACGACCAAAGTTCTAAAATATATTGAACGAATATCTTGCAGTTCAGTGGTTAGCACTGTTGCCTCACAGAACCAGGAACACGGGTTTGATTCCAGCCTGGGCAAGTGTGTGGAGTTTGCATGTTATCCTTATGTCTGCGTGGGTTTCCTCCCACCATCCAAAGATATGCAGTTTGGTGAATAGGCTGTGCTAAATTGTCCAGGTATTCAGGGATGTGTAGGTTAGGTGCATTTGTCTGGAGAAATGTCGAGGTAATAGTGTATGGAAATGGGTCTGGGTGTGTTACTTTTCAGAGGGTCAGGGTGTGGACTTATTGGGTCAAAATGGCCTGCTTCCACACTGAGGATTCTGTGATTCCATTGCAGTGGCCTCTTAAATGTCTTGCATGTGCCTCGTGGAATAAATGTTTATTGGTCGCTTACAGTTCTGGTGCCAGCATTTTTGACCATCATGATGGGCCATGAATTTATTCTACATTATGCACTTGAACTATTTGCCATGTGTTTGTTGGACATGAAATTTGTTCTTGTGTGGAATGAATTTGTAGCCTCATGCATATTCCATTTTGCCAACATCCCACCCACCACCCCAAAAACAAGAATAATTGAACTGAATGGACAAGAAAGCGGAGTTGTGTTTTCTCAATATCCTATTTCAATAACTATTAATGTCGATCACAGATGCAGTAGTATGCTTGTAAGAGAGAGGGTGGCTGGTATCACAACCTAATCTAGTGTTGTAGACCATTACAAATTGTGTGGTATACATGATCAAATATGACCCTTGACATTTCAGTGTCACTGCAGAATGTTTTGTAATGTACTTTCTGGGGCACTGGTGTATAAATTTCAGTAAGTCAAGGATTTGATGAACACAGTTGAAACTTTTTTTTTTCCTGACCTACCTCTCATGATTTTAAAGATACATTAAAGTCAAGTATATCAGCATTACTTTTGTTCGTTTCTTGGACGAC
This sequence comes from Hemiscyllium ocellatum, assembly GCF_020745735.1. Classification (NCBI taxonomy): domain Eukaryota; kingdom Metazoa; phylum Chordata; class Chondrichthyes; order Orectolobiformes; family Hemiscylliidae; genus Hemiscyllium; species Hemiscyllium ocellatum. The sequence continues at coordinate 51,810,753 of NC_083415.1, forward strand.
TCTTCATCTAATGTAATTTTAAAAATTCTTATTTGGAATTTTTCCTCTGTCAACCTGTGGTTACTCATCCATAAGTATATCTCTCTTGATATCCATCCCAATTCTGTCCTTGACTGCTCAATTTATGGGAGGTGTGTCATAGTGGTCATGTCACAGAGCTAGTAATTCAGAAGTCCATGCTTATGGCAGATGGTGAAATTTGAATTCAACAACCATTTAGAATAAGAAGCTGACACATTCTTTTCAGGAAATCTGCAAGTCTTACCTGGTTTGGCCTACATGTGATTCTTAACAGCCCTGCAGACAATCGGGGATGGTCAATAGGGCTGGTCCAGCCAGTGATGCGTGTGTGCCAGGAGTGCATTTTTTAAAAAACAAAAGTACCATACCTCCAGGTTTACATATATTTTCAATCTATGGCTTTTTTGCCTTCAAAGCTGTCAGCTTTGAAAATCTTCACCACTACACTCCTTCCAACTGGCCCTTTATCTCAAACCTTTTCATGTTTTCATAGGCCCAGATGTTGTTTTACCAATGTGCTTTCTCTTCATTCATGTACCTTTTATTTTCTTTTAATGTCAATGCATACTTGATTTCCACCGTTCAATATATTGTGTTTTTGGTTCAATGTAGACATTGCATAGACCAACATTGGTTTCTTTTCTACTTACAAGGTTTTTTTTGTACTTTAGGAGTCCAACCTTTTAATTTTCTACACATTACCTCTTAGCAGCACTATCTGGATATATCTAACAGGAAACATTGGTTCAAATCCCCATGTGTTGATTAGAAAATATCAATATCTATAGAGATGCAATAACACTTGGCTGTACTACAATTTTTTTTCATTCACTCAAACGTTGTTACCACATTACAAAATTCGCTGTCTTGATGGTAGGAGGGGATAAATATGTCTCCAGTTAAATAGTAAACGAACAGGCATTCCTCTCTTTAGCTACTATTAACATTTCTCCATCTACTACGTACAAAAGACCAACTATCTCTGCTGTTCTTGGCTGACTGTACAGAATTTACAGCCACTGGTGAGGAGGCAGAGGATAGGAAGGTGGCTAATGTTGTGCCTTTCTTTAAGAAAGGCTGTAAGGAAAAGCCTGAACTATAGACTGAGCTTGACATCCAGTGGTGACTAAGTTGTTGGTATTCTAAGTGATTAGGATTAACATGCCTTTGAAGAGGCAAAGACTGGTCAGAAATAGTCAGCATGGTTTTATGCATAAGAAATCAAACTTGATTGGGTTTTTTGAGGACATCTCAAAAAAGATTGAGGGCAGAGTGACAGATATTGTCTACATGGACTTTAGTAAAGCTTTTGACAAGGTTCCACATAGACTAATTTTGTAACGTTTGATCACATGGGATTCAGGTAAAGCTTGCCGATTAGATAGAAAATTCTCCCAGCTTGATGATAGGAGACCAAGGTTGGTGATGGAGGGTTGTTTTTCATTTGGAGGCCTGTGACCACTGATGTCTTGCAGGGATCAGTGTTGGGTCCACTTTTTTGTCATGTATACAGATAATTTTGGAGGAGAATTTAGGAGGCATGGTTAGTAAGTTTGTGATGAACACCAAAACTTATGGTATAGTGGACAGTGAAGGTTATCTAAGATTACAAATGGATCTTGATCAATTGGGTCAGTGGGCTGAGGAGTGGCAGATGAGTTCAGTTTGGATAAATGTGAGGTATTGCATTTTGGTAAAACAAACAAGGGCAAGACATTGTTAATGGTGCGGCTCTGGGTAATGTTAGTAAACAGGTGTAGAAGTTCAGGTACGTAGTTCTTTGAAAGTTGCATCACAGGTAGACTGAGGTTAAAATGGCATTTAGCACCCTTGACTTCATTGCTTAGACCCTTGAGTAGAGATGTTAGGATGTCACGTTTATTTTGTACCAGACATTGATGAGGTCTCTTGTGGAGTGCTGTGTATAGTTCTGGGTTGTTGTGCTATAGGAAGGATATTAATAAATTGAAGGTTCGGAAGAGATTTATCAGGATGTTGCTAAGAATGAAGGGTTTGAGTTATAAAAATAGGCTAGACAGGCTGGGATGTTTTCTCATTGGCGTGTAGGAGATTGATGGGGTGACCTTTATGTAGAGGTTTAGAACATTATGGAGGGACATAGATAAGGTGACTAGCAAGGGTCTTTTTCCTAGGGTGGGGGAGTTCAAAACTAGGGGCCATATTTTTAAGGGGTGGAGAGAAAGATTTAAAAGGTTCAGGAGGAATAATGTTTACATACAGGGTGGTTAGTGTGGAATGAACTCTCCGATAAGTGCATGACTAGGAAACGTTTATAGGGACATGGGCAAAATGCAGCTAAGTGGGGCTAGTTTACTTTGGGAAACTTGCTTGTCATGAACAAGTTAGACTGAAGTGTCCCATTTTAATGCTGTATGACCCCCTGCCTAATGACTGAAAAAACTTTCCTGTTCTCCTTTTTCCCCCCCCCCGCCAAAAAAAAACTCTGCTCATCAGTTTCTTTCATTACATTCATTATCTCGAAAGGTACCTTCCTCAATGCTTTTCCGAATGACATCCTTCCCTAGGAGAACTCACTTACTGCAGCCTGTGTCCTTTCTCCATTACACAGATCCAATGTATCCCTTTCTCCAGTATGTCAGCTTTTTATTCATTGCGGAAAATGCTTTATTTTAGTTGAAACAATGAATATAGAGTCATAAAATGGAAGTGCATTTTGTTCTTTTGCTTTGATTTATGTTTCAAAACACATATTTTTGCAGTATGTAAGGTTGTGCTAAGGAGGACTTTAGTAGAGCAGAGGGACTGTGAAGTGCAGTATTAAGGGAATGCATAGGATCATAAGGCAGGAGGAAACCATAGTTGATAAGTTTCTCCACACACTCCTTCAACCGAAAACATTTTACCCCTTCATAGGTTTATAATTAATGCAAACCACTCCATATGGCAATGAGTCACAAGTGCCTAACAGGCTGATTTTTTAAAAAAAAATCCTGGTTTTGTTTGCAGTGGAACTGTTCTATTTTAGTTAAATTCTTTTGAAGTGTCTGTTTTCATATGTTTTTCATTCCCGGAATTCAATGTGAATGAGACATATATTAATTACCGAAAAGGGGAGGATCTATCCTGACCTAAATATCGTTTGATGCTGTCCGAGAGCAAGCTGACTAAAATCTGTACTAGTGTTTTGTCAGCAAAAAAATGTCAGAAAGAGTTCAGGTTTTGAAAGCTGTAGCAGCAGTTTGTATTCAACTGAGTACGTGCCAGTGTTACAGTCTTTACTGTTTCAGAGTTACCAAGGGAATAGTTTGGGAACAAACTGTTCCTGGTATCATGTTTGTAAACTGTTTAATTATAATTTTAACAGATTTTGCCATCACTTTGTAGGATAAGTGTTTTTGCTGAAAGGTAGAAGAAAAATTTGAAGATGTTATGTGCATTATGGGCCCCTCTCTTTGAGTGCCAGCAAATTGTTGGCAGGATTATGGTGATTCATGCCATATAAAGTCTCTCTGGCCTACCTCACAGCTGTATTAAATCACCAGAATCCATGATGAAGATAATTCAGTGCAGCTTTTAAAATCAAAACCAGATTCATTTTGTGCAATGGTTGGAAAAAATGCAAATTTATCTTTAATTAAATAAATGGCTATGTTTATGTAATAGTTCCATTTTTAAAAGCTAATGAAAACAGAAACTTTTCTTAAAGTAGTTTACACTGCTAGGTTTAAAAATGACCAAATTTCAACAGGCTTAGATGGAAAATTGTATTGTATTAACAAACTAAAAGTTGCATGTTTAGGTTTCAATGGATGCATCTTAGTCTGAAAGTGCAGGATCTTGAAAAAGAATGATATATTTGATTATTGCAGAATAGAAACTTTTCTGAAGCTTCTATCTATCTGCGACTCCACTTTCAAGGAGCTATGAACCGGCACTCCAAGGTCTCTTTATTCAGCAACACTCCCTAGGACCTTACCATTAAGTGTATAAGTCCTGCTAAGATTTGCTTTCCCAAAATGCAGCACCTCGCATTTATCTGAATTAAACACCATCTGCCAATTCTCAGCCCATTGGCCCATCTGGTCCAGATCCTGTTGTAATCTGAGGTAACCCTCCAATTTTGGTGTCATCTGCAAATGTATTAACCATACCGCTTATGCTCGCATCCAAATCATTTACGTAAGTGACATCTTTAACTTGCTCTTCTAAGCAAGCTGTTCATTGATGTTATTGCACTCCTCCAGAGCAGGTAGGACTTGAACATTGGTCTCTCAGTTCAGTGGTAGTGACATTACCACTACACCGTAAAAGTGCCCCCTAATTTGTTTCTAAATCATTCACTGAAGTGATGATAACTGTGGAGATTTTTCTTATTTTTGTAGGATGTGTGGTGGAGGGTTGTTTTTCAGACTGGAGGCCTATGACCAGTGGAGTGCCACTAGTATCTGTGCTGGGCCCTCTACTTTTTGTCATTTTATATAAATGATTTGGGTGTGAGCATAAGAGGGACAGTTAGTAAGTTTGCAGGTGACACCAAAATTGGAGGTGTAGTGGACAGTGAAGAGGGTTACCTCAGATTACAACAGAATCTGGACAGGTGGACCAATGGGCAGATGGAGTTTAATTACCAGAGGGCATGGGTTGAAGTTGAGAGGGAAAAGATATGAGACCTAAGGGGCAACTTTTTCAGAGGGTGGTACATGTATGGAATGAGATGTCAGAGGAGGTGCCGGAGGCTGGTACAATTGCAACATTTAAAAGTCGTTTGGAGGGATATGGGCCGGGTGCTGGCAGGTGGGACTAGATTTGGGTTGGGATATCTGGTCGACATGGACAAGTTGGACCGGAGGGTCTGTTTCCATGCTGTATATCTGACTGTCACTGGTGGTTAGCCAGCATTTATTATCCTTCCTAATTTGGTAAATCACTCAAAAATCAGTGCAGGTGTGTATGGGATATACAAGTCAAAAGGTAACAATACAGCTATAAAAAGCTTCCATGTATACCTTTTTAAACTTCTGTACTTTATACGTTGTTAGAACTTGTGAAGTGTAGTCATTGTTATAGCATAAGAAGCCATAATAAGGCTTTGGTTGTGTTCAATACTAAGTGCTAGTTTTTTGGAAAGATTACATTGATCCATAATGATAAATTAGAGCAAATGCCTGGTATCGTGGTTAAACAGTTAACCAAGAAGTTTTAAAGGGTATCTTAAGGAAAGAAAGAGTAATGGGTTGAAGGAATTCCCAACTTGAGGCCTTGATGGATGAAGGCAGAGTTGCCAATGGTAGAATGATTTCAAATTGTGGATCTAGTGGTCAGAATAGTAGGAGTGAGGGTATCCTTGAGGTTATGGAATACAGAGGGTCAAAGTCAAGGAAGAATTTGAAAATATTAAGATGGGGAAACCAGTTTTAAAACTGAAGTAATACTTTACTGGACACCCGTAATAACTACAGGGTTATGGATGAGCAGGCCCAAATTGGAGGATGACATAAAGTTTATGGTGGATGGGAGTTGGAAGGCCGACTAAGAATGTGTTGGAATCGAAATGTCAGGTTCAGAAACTCGTGGGTGAAGGTTTCATCGGCAGGTGAGTTGGGGTAGGGCAGAAATTTGCTGTTCTACAAATGTAGATATGGGCAGTTGTCATGTGTGCAGTTCATTTGGCCATATGATACTATGCTTGCGAGTAATCTTATTAAGCTTCAGAATTTTCTACGGTGAGGGATGAATTAGGTTCAGGAACAACATTTGCTGCAGGTATTGGAAACATTCTGCAACTGGATGTTGGATAAGTTCAATGATTATTTAGAGACAGGTAGTGGCATGATGGATTTGGATATCATCAGTGAACTTATGGAAGCTGCTGCTGTTGCTTTGCATGATGATGAGCAGAAGAATGGAACAGGTGGGGTGGGGTGGTACCAGAACAAGATGGAAACGAAGATGAGTCCTTGAGGACAGCCATAGGTAATGCAGTAGGAAAAGAATATTGGAAGTGATTCTCTTGGTTCAATAGACTGCATACTATGCTTGTGAGAATTTTAATTTCTGAATTTTTGGTACTGTTGAGTCTAAGAGCTTTATTAATATTGGAATATCTGGATGCAGTGTTACCATTAAAAATAATTTTAACTTTGGACATTGCTGTTATGATCTCCATGCTGAAGAAAGTGAAAGAATCCACGAAAGTTGTAGTTTTAGATCAACAAACTTTCATTGGATTTGGGTCTTTTTTTTAAGGAAAAAAAGCATCCATTCATTTACTATTCTTTGAGTAGTTCTTTCCCTCAACAAACAGAACAACAGGAAAATTGTTGAATAAGATTATTAGAAATGAGCTATACAATAGTGCCAAATGTGAGGCTGAAGCCTTCGCACTTTTAACTCCAATTACCTTAACTTATTAAGAATTATTTTTTCTGACTATTAAATTGATAACGTTGCTTCAAAAGAATATGTTTATTAGATTGCAGCAGCAAGTGGGTAAATACCCAAGGTACTTTCCTTGGGGTGGGAGCATCCAGAGTGGGGGGGGGGGGGAAAGACTTAAAATGGACCTAAGGCGCAACTTCTTCATGCAGTGGGTCATGTGTTTTAGAATGAGCTGCCAGAGGAAGTGGTGGAAGCAAATACAATTACAACATTTGAAAGGCAGCTAAATGGATATATTAATAGTAAGGATTTAGAGGTGTATGGGCCATGTACTGGCAAATGGGACTAGATTAGGTTCGGATATCTGGTCAGCATGGTCGAGTTGGACCGAAGGGTCTGTTTCCGTGCTGTACATCTCTATGACTCTAAGTGACCTTGCTTGCATTGAAGATTTATGTTTGAAGTGTTTATGCAATACTCCAATTCATTGCATCGCACTACTATCTAGAAGGTAAAGGGCAGCAGATATGTTGGTAATTGTAAAATCACCAACATGCCATATCCAGACTTAGAAATCTTTTGCTATTCCCGCAATGTCACTGGGTCAGAATCCAAAACTTCCACTTTAATTATGTTGTATGTATACCTGTGGACTGCAGTAGTTCTCGACTTCAGCTAACCACTACCACCTCAGAAATTAGGCTATTCAGCCCATCAAGTCTGCTCTATTATTCAGTCACAGCTGACAAGTTTCTCAACCCATTGTCCTGCTTTCTCCCTGTAACTCCAGAATCGATCTATCTCCGTCTTAAATATATTCAATGATCTGGCCTCCACAGCCATTTATCACAATGAATTCCATAGATTCGTCACAATCTAGCTGCAGAAGGTTCTCCACATCTCCATTCTAAAATGGCCTTCCCTTTATTTTAAGGCTGCATCCTTGGATCCTCGTCTGTCCAACCAATAGAAACAACTTGCCAACAACTACTCTGTCAAGGCTATTCAATATTCTGTATGATTCAATTACACCCCCCCCCCCCCCCCCCCAAATCCTTCTAAACTCCAAGTATAGACTCAGTCCTCAAACTTTCCTTGCATGTTAAGCTTTTCATTTCTGGGACCATTGTTGTGACGTTCCTCTGAACGTGCTCCAACGGCAGTACATCCTCCTTGAGATTTGGGGCCCAAAACTGCGCACAATTCTGCAAACATGGTCTGACCAGAGCCTCAAGTACATCCCTCCTTTTATATTCAAGTCCTTGCAAAATAAATGCTTTTATTGCATTTGCATTCCTATAACCTCTAAGTTTAGCTTGAGTGAATCCTGGACTAAAACTCCCAAGTCCTTTTGCACTTCAGACTTCTGAATTTTCTCTCCATTTGGAACATAGTCCACGCTTCTACTCTTCCCATTGAAGTGCATGAGCTTGCATTTTCCCATGTTGTACTCCATCTGCCACTTTGCCCACTCTCCTAACCTGCCTAAAATTGTCTGCAGCCTCCCTGCTTCCTCAATGCTGCCTGTCCCTCTACCTATCTTTGTATTGTCTGCAAATGTAGCCAGAATGTCCTCTGTTCCTTCATCTAAGTTGTTAATGTAGAAAGTGGAAGGACCCTTTCATCCCCACTCGTTTTTTTCAGACAGCCAAGCATCTATGCATGCTAGCACCTTGCCTCTGACACCATGTGCCCTTATCTTGCTCTGTAGCCTCTCATGTGGCACCTTGTCAAAGGTAGTTTTGAAATACAGGTAGATAACATCCATTGGTTCTCCTTGGTCTATCCTGCTCATTACTTCATTACCTATCCTTGATATAGTCATGCTGTCTTTACCCTATTTTATCATATACTTCCAAGTATTTAGAAATCTCATCCTTCACAATGGAATCCAGGATCTTACCCACGACTGAGGTTAGGCTAATCAGTCTGTAATTTTCTATCTTTTGTCATACTCCCTTTTAAAACAGAAGTGTCACATTAGTGATTTTCAAGTCCTCTGGGACCTATCCTGATAAGTTGTTTGGCTGAAGGGCCTGTTTCCACACTGTTGGGAATCTAATATAAAGATGCAATTCACACGCACAAACTTCTGCAAACAATTAATTAAAGCTTGTACAAGCTAGGTGACCTCCTTTGGCCCTCCAGGAGATGGCTAGAAAGCATTTCTTAATGGAAGAGATAGAACAATAGTTTTTAATTTGGTAATAGTAGGGGAGGTAGTAGCAAATGACGACTGTTTAATTGGAGTGAGGGTCATTCGCATTCTTGCATGAATGTTGTCCCCATCCACTTCCAGAATGTTCACTCAGTGCAGTTTAACACTTTGATATTACATTAATGTCCAGAGAGATATTCCCATTTAATCTTTTGACATTACCCTGAAGGATCATCACAAATTACTCCTATCTCTTCAACTATCCCCCTTAGGACTCTGGGTCCAGGTGATTTATCCACCTTCAGGCCATTCAGTTTTTCTAGCACCTTATCCTTGGTGATGGCCACCCTACTCAGCTTTGCCCCCTCACTCTGTTGAATTTTTGGGGTATTACTCGTGTCTTCCACTGTGAAGACTGACGTGAAGTAATAACTCGGTTCCTCAGGCGTTTCCTTGTTCACCAGTATTGTCTCTGAGCCATTGGAAAATGATGCTACAATGTCCACTTTTGCTCTTACTGTCTTCCTTTTATATTACTGGCTAGCTTAACCTCCTATTTAATATTTTCCCTAATTTCTTTTGTTGCCCTCAGTTGGTTTTTCTAAGCTTACCAACCCTCTGGTTTCCCATGCCTTTCACCACATATGTATTCTCTTTTGCTTTTATGCTATCTCTGACTTTCCTAGTCAGCCATGGTTGCCTCATCCTCCCTGTACCATGCTGCTTTTTCCTCTGGATGTATCTCTGCTGAGTCTTCTGGATTACTTCCAAAAACTCTTGCTATTGCTGTTCCACTGTTTATCTTGCTTGGCTCCTCTTCCAGTCAATTCTACCCAGCTCCTCCCTTGTGCCTCTGCAGTTGCCTTTTCAGTGGTAATACTTTTACCTCTGATTGCATCTTCTCCCTCCCAAATTACACAGTAAATTCAATCATATTATGATCACTGCCTCCTTAAGGGTTCCTTCACCTTTTTTTAAGCTCCCTTATCAAGTGTACCTCATTGCGCAACACTAAATCCAGTATTGCCTGTGCCCCAATGGGCTCCACCACTAGTTGCTCCAAAACGCCAGCTCGTAGACATTCCACAAATTCCTTTTCTTGCAATCTGCTGCCAGCCTGATTTTCCCAGTCCACGTGCATATTGATATTCCCCCAGGATAACTAACTTTGCCTTTCATACACATCTTGTCTGTCTCCTGGAATATCGGAATCCGAATATTGTTCAGAGCCCTGTATGTAACTACAGTTATGGTTTTTTAACATTTTTGCGTTTCCTCAATTTTGCCCACATTGTACACCATCTGATCCTACTTTTTGTTTCTAGTTATTGATTTAATTTTAAGTTCTTACTAATAAGGCAACCCCATCCCCTCTGTCCACATGTCTCTCTTTTCGATAGGATGTATATCCTTGAATACTCAGCACCTAATCCTGACATCTTTTGCAGCCACATCTCCATGCTGCCCACCACGTCATATCTGCAAATTTCAATCTGGGTCACAAGCTCATTTACCTTATTCCTTGTACGGTCTTCAGTCCTGTATTAACTGTCTCCCTTCTTTTCCCCCCCCCCCCTCTCTTTATTGTGATTCATTTGTCCAGTGTGTTTGAAGTTTGATTGCTAACCTTTTCCATACACCCTGTCCTATTTGTGTCTGTGCTGGAGATTTTGAAAACCTCTCCTGAGTGCCACACACTTGCATCTCCTTTAATTCTGGTTTTCTAATTTCCCCATTCCCGTCCACTTATAGAATCATAGAGATGTACAGCATGGAAACCGACCACTTGGAGCAAAACTGAACCTGTTGGGTTCAAAAGCATCTAGGGACTGGCAATGAATACTGGCCCAGCCAACAATGCTGACATCCTGTGAGCAAATTTTTCAAAAATCATTATTGTCAAGCAGCATGACTGATTAACACTAACACTACTGGTAGTTCTGCCTGCCAACTAGTGAGAACTTTTGTGAAAGATCTAAACAGCATTATAGTTAGGAAAATTTACATATCTTAAAATAAGTTGAATCATAGATAATGGCCAATAATAGATTCTGGCTCAGTGAGCTATGCTGATATCCCGTTTTTAGCAAAAAAAAACTTCTGTTTAATGTTGGACTTGGTGGAAATCCCTCTCTTCTCCCTCCTCCTCCTTCCTTCCCCCCCCCCCATCCTGTTGTGGTTGTAACTAGGTCAGCCAGGTGGGCCTTTTACAGAATGAGTTCCCTGATTGGGACAGTTAATCTGGTCCAATCAAGGAGCTGTGGCTGATAGATTAATAGCAGAAGTGTAAGACATCCTGTGCGCTCTGAGAACTGGATCTGAGGGAGCTGGATCAGTGTCAAGAACTCTAAATAAAAAGTGATTTGGTGACATGATATCGGCCTCTATGGAGTTATTTCAGATCCAAAGACTAGAGGCTGAGAGAAATTTATCTAGAGGTATTTATGTATGCTTCAGTACCCTTTCCCCAATACGAGCCAAATTAAAAAAAACTGAAGTGTCTTGATGGTTGTGGTTGGGTAGAAAAGTGTTTGGGAGAAGGTAGCTGTTTTTATCATGAGCTGAGTGAAATCTCATGTATGTTTAGTGATTTTTGTTTTTACTCCAAGTTGGATTTTGAATTTGAAGACTTAATAAATTAGATCAACTTGGAATTTTGCTGTAACACCACAGCTGTAATCACTAAGTGGATCTTTGCCTTACCATAATGAAATGTAGGGGGATGGGGGGGGTGAAAAGGATGATTGTCCTGCAGCGCATGCACACTCTCTGCAGTTTTAAGGGCAAAATTGCAAGAGGCAGTCAGGAGGTGAAGACTAACATTGTGGTAGTCATTATATTTGTTTCCTTATGACTGCCGCCTTGTTGAAGCAATGGAAATGGACAGAAATAGTTTGTTTGTTTGGAAGAACTGGAAGGAGTTGCTCTTCAGATTTTAATTTGGAAAATTACCAGTATGTAGCAAGCAGAATTTTCCATTCATGTTCAGCTAGTGATTTTGCTTTGAACGAAAGTTATTTTCAAAATTTACTGTTTTCCCAAAAATAATTCAGTTTCTATAATGGCCTGGGGGATGGTTTGAATTGATTCAAATGGATAGGGAATTTATTAGTATAATTTGAATTTAGGTTTCTTCCATTGTTGCTGAAACACTATACGTTGTCCAACATAAGCTTTAAGGACATGTGAGGAATTCTTGAGTTCACATCAGATTTGATCATCTTTATGCACTCCAGTAGGGCTTCTGCTCTTATTCAAGGTAGAATTATATTCAATTTTGTGAGTTTCTTGCAAAAAAATTAGTTCATCTGTTAGTTTCCGGAGTTATTCTGTCATGATTTTCAGATGTTGATACTGCTGCATAAGTCAGATTTTAGAATGAAACCTGGTTTGATGGAGTTTGTAGCATAGTGGCATTGTCACTGAATTATCAATCCTAAGACAAAAACAGTGCCAGAGAAATTCAAGTCTGGCAGCATCTGTGGAGAAAATACAGTTAATGTATTAAGTCCAGTGACTTACAGACTTTTTTAATTTATTCATTCACAGGATGTGGGTTTCGCTGGCTAAGCCAGACATTTTTGTCGATCCCTAATTGCCCAGAGGACAGTTAGGAGTCATAGAGGCAGAGATGTGCAGCACGGAAACAGGCCTTTTGCTTCAACTCGTCCATGCTGACCAGATATCCTAATGGAATCTAGTCCAATTTGTTCGTCAACCACATGGCTGTGGATCTGGAGTCACACTTAGATTAGACCGGGCAAGGATGGCCATTTCCTTTCCTATAGAACATTAGTGAACCTGGTTGCAGTTCTGATGAGTCACTGGACTGAACGCTAACTCTGCGCTCCCTACAGATTCTGTCTGTTGAGTTTCTCCAGTAATTAGGAATGTTGACTTGGTCAGAGACACTCTTATCCCATTTTTTTAAAAAAAGTTGGAGGTCTGTTACTGAGAAGTAGTCATACAAGCCTGCAGATTTCAATAGTTCCTGAATTGATGTGAAGTTAGCAAATTTCCCTGTCCAGAATGCTATGAGATCTGATTTCAACCTGATTGGTGCTGCTGGTACAATAATGCAGTTAAAACAGCTTGAGAAGAGAGATTGAAGTGATAACTTAATCAAATATTTTAGTGGGAGAGCTTTGCAAACAGAAAAGCTATGAAAGCCATAGCACCTTCAGTCTTCTGTTTGATTTTTTTTTGCCTAAAGTTTAATTACAGAATTAAGGGCGTTGCCACACTTAAATTTCCTTAATTTTGCTTCCTACATCCTCTGCCCATACAGCACATAAGGAGTTAATTACTTGTCATAAGTTGAAGTTCAGCTAGTCTAACCTCTCTTTCTGATTGGATGTTGAAAGGTGAAAATAAAAGCACTGTAAACTTTTGACCCTTCAGTGATACTTGTTCTGTACAACGCCCACCGCTGGTGAATTGGAGAATGCTTTTTTACTGTAACTGGGAGATGGTGAAACATGTAATATGTTGCATTTTATGAATCCCTTTGAATTTTGAGCACAGGGAAAGTAATCATTCCAAGTATCATTTAGTACCAAATTTACAACTCAAAACTTAAGTGTACTCCATATATAGTACTTCTAAAGTTTAAAGCTTCATAGTGTACTAAAGCATGATTTGGCCTGCAGTCTTCAAAAGCATCTCATTTTGGCACAATCATTGCATGGCTTAAAAACTACTTCTACTAGCTCCTGTTTGCAGATGCCAAATGCTTAGAAGGAACAAACAAGGCATATTACCCGTTCTTTCCTGTTGGGATTGTAGCAACATGTGTTTTCTCAGATTGGTAACTGCATGAAATTGCTTTAACAAGACACTAAAGTTGAGTTGGGTCATTCATAGACAGAGGCTTTTTTAAATTATTGAATTTTCAGATCAAATGTTTAAAAGATGAATACCAGACTCTTGGAAAATTTACTGCACATTTTAAAGCTAATCTATATGATGGTTCACATTTGATCCCTGAGAATAGCAGAATAGGTAGATAAGGTAATTAGGAAGGCCTGGGTATACTTGCCTTTAGTTGGGCAATAAATAACTGGTCTTAGATTAGATTAGATTACTTAGTGTGGAAACAGGCCCTTCAGCCCAACAAGTCCACACCGACCTGCCGAAGTGCACCCACCCAGACCCATTCCCCTACATTTACCCCTGCACCTAACACTACGGGCAATTTAGCGTGGTCAATTCACCTAACCTGCACATTTTTGGAGTGTGGGAGGAAACTGGAGCACCCGGAGGAAACCCAAGCAGACACTGAGAGAATGTGCAAACTCCACACAGTCAGTCACCTGAGGCGGGAATTGAACCCGGGTCTCTGGCGCTGTGAGGCAACAGTGCTAACCACTGTACCACCGTGCCGCCCATAATTATGCCAATATTGTATAAAATGCTGGTTAGGCCTGAAGTATTGTGGGCAATTTTGGTTACTGTTTTATAAAAAGGATGTGATTGATCTTGGTGAGGGTGCAGAGTAGGTTTAACAGGATTTTGCCTGGGCAGGAGGATCTGAGCTATGAGTTCAGACAGGGTAGGTTGACGTTGAGAAGGGTCCTGATGGAGGTGTGTAACATTATCAGGGTAATAGGAGATGCCGGAAGGCATTTCTTTTTCTATTTGTAGGGTAGGGGTTATAGAGTTAAGCTAAGAAGTAGAAGACTAAGAAGAGATTGATTTTTGTTTTTCACCAGCAGGTAGTAGGAATCTGGAACTTTCTGCCTGAAAGAGGTTGAGTCCGCAATTCTGCTAACGTTTAAACAATATTTACTTGTGTGGCCATAGCTTCCAGGGCTAAAGAGATGGAAAGTTAAGTTGGTGTAGTCAAATATTTTTTGACTGCTTACGTGATGAGCCAAGTGTACACCTTTTGTACAATGACCGAGTCTACATTTGAAATCCAGATCTCTTTAAAAGTAGTCTTTCTCATAGCATTTATGCATGGGCAATGCTTTTTGAGAGGTGTAGAATTATTGGTTGCACACCCAATAATTCTAAGTCGGTTGATCTATGACTGACATGTTCTAAATAGTGGGTACAAGTAAGGTATGTCATTGGCAGACGATTGGATCTATTTTTATTGTCCGCCTATCATATTGGCTTTCCCCTTAGTCTCAAAGGTGCTTGCATGTAGCATCTTTAGACATCATGATTGATGGATGCCTTTCCCACTCCCAATTATACCACTTCAGGGAGTCCTGGAAGACTTTGCATGGGGCCTCTATGTTTAGTTTGCCAGTGGTCATGCAACACAATCTTGGGCAGGTGACTTATCTACCTGGGCAACATGAATTGCCAACACAACTGGCTCATCAAGGCTATTTTGAGATTTTCAATGTTTGTGATGTCGTCTGCCAGCCTATCTTGGAGTCATAGTCTTATAGGAGAAAGTGAGGACTGTAGATGCTGGAGACCAGAGTTGAAGAGTGTGGTGCTGTGTTTTTCCAGCATGACATTTTTCAATGTAGTCACAAAGCATGCAAACAGACTCTGGTATGTCCATCTAAATGGTTTCCCATTCATGTACCTATCAAAATGTCTTTTAAATGTTACAATTGTACTTGCATCTACCACTTCCTTCATTCCACATACAAACCACCCTCTGAAAAATTTGCCCGCAGGTCCCTCTTTTAAAAACCATTCTTCTCTCATCCTATGCCACTGCCCCCCCCCCCCCCCCCCCCCAACCATCCAGAACTCTTCCACCTTAGGGAAAATACCTTTTTTTTTTGCTACTCACCTTTATCTATGCCTCTCAATTTTCTAAACCTCCTATAAGGCCACTCTTCAACCCTGCTGCTTGAGTGAAAAAAGCCTCAACCTATCCAGCCACTCCTTATAACTCGCTCTACACTCCCAATGACATCCTTGTAAATCTTTTCTGAACCCTTTTCAATATAATAGTATCCTTCCTATAGCAGGGCAATCGGAACTGAACACAGTATGCCAAAAGTGGCCTTGCCAATGTCCTGTACAACTTCAGCATGATGTCCCAACTCTTTATACTCAATGGGCTGGGCATTGAAGGCCCATCTTTGGGAAACAGTGCTGATGGCAGTACCCTAGAAGGCTTACATAATGGTCTGACCAGATCCATGACAATACAAAAAGTGGTGAGAATTGCAGCTTTGTGCACAATGTCCATGGTTGGTACTCACTTGTTTAGAGTCAGAGAGACCCTTTGTTCCAACTTGTCCATGCTGACCAGATATCTTAAGTTAATCCCATTTGCAAACATTTGGCTCATATCCCTCTAAAACACTTCCTATTCATTTCCCATCCAGATGCCTTTTAAATGTTATTGTCCCAGTCTCCTCCACTTCCTCTGGCAGCTCATTCCATATATACACCACTCTGTGTGAAAAAGTTATCCCTTGGGTCCCTTTTTTAAAAATTTTTCCCCTCTCACCCTAAACCTATGCTGTCTAGTTCTGGACTTTTTCTCCTAAACCACCACCCCCCCCCCCCCCCCCCCCCCCCCCCCCCCCCCACCCCACCCCACCTTGGGGAAAAGACCTTGGCTATCCACCCTTTGCAAATGGGATCCTCATGATTTTATAAACCTCTAAGGTCACCCCTCAGCCTCTGCTATTCCAGGGAAAACAGCCCCAGCTTATTCAGCCTCTCCCTATAGCTCAAACCTTCAAACCCTGGCAACATGCTTGTAAATCTCTACAAAATGTTCAAGTTACTTTTGAAGGCTGATGATTTTTGTCCACTTCCTTATCTATGGTGTTATCAAATGACGTGAGGTGACCCTCTCCAAATAAGTGAGTTACATTTGGAAAAAAAAACCTCCAATGTAAAAGCATGCATAAACACCATTGTTAAAGTCTTCTGTTGCCTTCTACAGCATCATGTTGAAGATAGTGATCAAAGGATCAGCACACATCCCTACTTCACATCGGTGGAGGTGTAGCAGGGACTCCAATTTGTTGTTGTGGTTGCCTTGTTCGTACCGATTTTCATGAAACTGTTTTACCATTGCCAGTAAGCTGGATGGGGATTCAAGAATGAGAATTTTCCACTGTCTATTTCAAATGTTGGATGCCTTGGTAAAGTTGATGAAAATCATGTTCAGGCCTTTCTTTTGCTTGCAGCCCTCACATTTATCAGAATGTGAATATCACATCTGTGGTGCCTCTTGTTTGCTGTGAAACTGCAGTGGTTTTTTGGAAGGTTTTTATGATCAGTAAAATCATCTTCAGATGTATTCTAGCAGTATCAAACAAGGTGATCCACTGTAGTGGGACATTATGACATTTTCTCCTTTTTTTATTTTTGTACAAAGTTAGTGGAATCCTGCCCTCTTCCCAGTAGAACATGAATAACACTTGGGACTCCATATTGAGCTCTTCATTTAGTTAATGGCAGTCACAGTTGCCTCCAGATTTGAACTTTCATATGGTTCTCCTTTGCGATGTTAGTTTGATGCAGTTGATGGCAGTATCAGAACTGTGCACTTTGCTCTAAGGAGTGTTTAGCAACAGCTTTGACAGCGATCCAGGACTGACTGCATGTTTGTGTATAGTGCCTTGTTGTCTGTGCTCCTCAGGAGCCTTTCGTTTTGATATAATGAAGCACAGATTTTAATAAACTTTTTAATAAGCTGCTTCTTTTGCCAGTATCAGTGTATTATTGCTGACTTTCTTTGTAGGTGTGATCAGTCAGTCATTTTGGTTTTTCCTCTGTTTCCTCTGGTACTCAATACTTGATGGTAAACTGTTCTTCTTGGCTAATCAGTTGAGCTTGATGATGGACCTCATTTTATTGCTGGCAAATCTTGCATTTCATTCACCAGTCCCTGCTGTTCTTGGTGCTGGATACAATCACATAGTTGGAAGTATCCAGTGATGGAGCCTTGTATTCCCACGATTCTTCTGGAGTGGATTCACACTGAGATCAGTGTGTATTAGTTTTATTTAGTTTGTAACATTGCTTGATGTCTATCTCTGCAACATGTGGTTTCAAGTTGTTGACTGAATTTATTTGGTTTGTCTCAGTCATCCTCGAGGTCACATTGTCTTCATAAATCATACATAAAACATTTACAGCGCAGTACAGGGCCTTCGGCCCTCGATGCTGCGCCGACCTGTCATGCCAATCTGAAGCCCATCTAACCTACACTATTCCATGTACGTCCATATGTTTGTCCAATGACGACTTAAATATACTTAAAGTTGGCACATCTACTACCATTGCATACAAAGCATTCCATACCCTTACTACTCTGAGTAAAGAAACTACCTCTGACATCTGTACTATATCTCAATTTAAAGCTATGCCCCCTCGTACTTCCCGTCACCATACTTGGAAAAAGGCTCTCCTTTTCCATCCTACCTAACCCTCTGATTATCTTATTGTTGTGTGCCAGTGTTTCGAGTGGGCATGCAATTGCATGATTATGAAGCAGTCTTTTTTTATTGAAAGAACACCCTGCCTCTTTGCATGAAGTTCTAAGTCTGTTTTTCCTAACAGGTTCCGACTCCATGGTTTCTGAGTACTCCCTTCCTTCCTCGTCAGGTTATCATGGTAAACTGTGGGATTGAAATTGCCAAAGATAACTACTTTGTTCTGAGGAGGGACAATCTGCAACAGTTGATGGATAGCTGTGTAGAACTGATCCTTGTTGCTGGGTTAACCTTCATGGTTAGATATAAATGATTAGATTAGATAATTAGATTCCCTACAGTGTGGAAACAGGCCCTTTGGCCCAACAAGTCCGCACTGACCCTCCAAAGAGTAACCCACCCAGACCCATTTCCCTCTGAATGATACACCTAACTCTATGGGCAATTTAGCATGGCCAATTCACCTGAGCTGATGATAAAATTGCACACTGCTTGTCTGGTAGTGGGAGGTCAATGGACATAATGTGTTCAGACTTCAAATTTTGCTGGTGATCGTTTTCTTTTCCATGTAATCGAAACCAGAGAGGCATTGTTCATCCTGAGGTCTATTTGAGGTTTAGTCAGCATTACATTCGATCAGACGACTTTGATCCAAAAAATAGACCTTGCTCAGGGTGGCTGTAGGAATGTTTTATCTTGCTTGCTCATGGATTGCTGAGGCTGGCATCAATGGTAGTGACTTGTCACCTGAGTTGAGCATTCTTTTAACTTGTTTTAGAATTTTTCATCTACTCTCACTTTTTGAACTCAGTTAGGACTTTGTTTTTTTTCTTTATTGCAAGTTGGCCATATTAAGAGTAGCATAATGACTGCACCAAGATATATTTGTTTTGGAGTATCTTTTTCTCTGCTCCTTTTCAGTTCTGGATCAAACAATTGTGGTTCAATTGGAAAAATATTGTCAAAGCATGATTGGGGTAGGCGATACATAGTGTTAAATATTGAACTGGTCTAAATGGTGAGTATGAAGGGGAGAAAGTGAGGTCTGCAGATGCTGGAGATCAGAGCTGAAAATGTGTTGCTGGAAAAGCGCAGCAGGTCAGGCAGCATCCAAGGAACAGGAGATTCGATGTTTCGGGCATAAGCCCTTCTTCAGGAAGCCTTTGATTCCTGAAGAAGGGCTTATGCCAGAAACGTCAAATCTCCAACTCCTTGGATGCTGCCTGACCTGCTGCGCTTTTCCAGCAACACATTTTCAGCTCTAAATGGTGAGTATGTCACGTTTAAGTTTGACTCATTTTGCAACCAAAATTACTCTTCAAAAAACTGTATACACCGATTTTTTTTTTGGTGTATCTGTTTTTCTGATTTCAAACCCACAAATATGTTTATGCACTAATATTTGGGAGCAAGTTCAGTGATTTTGGTTTCAAACTTTAACAGTAACATCTAACATTCTTTGATTTCTAATTTAAATAAGAAATGTCCAGTTTGGTTGGAATTTCAGGAAGTGAAAAGGATTTCAATACCGATTTTGACATGTCAAAGAGCCATTCGTTCAACAATTTCTGGTTTTTAGGTATTTGAGTGAGGCTAGAACAAAGCTTTAGAACGGACAAAAAAACCTGTTCTGATAAACCTCTGATTATCTTCCAAGTCTCAAGCTGTCACTGACCCTACTTCTTTCACTCTGCCAACCTTCCCTATCTTTTTAATCCATTTGAGTAAATGTATAAATACTTTAATATTGAGAACTTGAAAATCCCAGACGAATTGCTTCATTTCAGCTCCAGTTAATAAACCAATATAGATTTCAAATTTTTGTAGGAACGGATAAGGTTTGGAGGTGTTTGTGGTCATGGAAACAGGAAATACTTTCACGAGTTTGAACTCTTTTTTTTCTGTTATAAATCAAATTTTTGTCACGTTACTGTGAAGATTTAGTTTTGAGAGCAAGTGGGACACCAAATGTGGATATTGGTAAATGGCATAGTTTTTATTTGCCTCATTACCTGATTTCAAAATGAAGTGATTCAAGATGTACAGCTCTTCATGGAAACCTGTATAATGGACTTCTAATTTTTCTAATAAATTAGATGAGACTACATTTCACAATTTGTTATTGTGACTAATATGAAATATTAGTGCATCAGAGAGCTAATGATCAAGCAGGCAAAATTGGAAAGACCCATTCCATTGTTGGCCTGGATTCTACCATGTGGATGGAGTAGTATAACGTCCGAATGTGCTGCAGGTGTGTTTGTGCATCTATCTGAGCCATCAGTTGTATGTATTTTCTAATCAACCTGTTCAGATGTTATTACACGGCTCTGGAGTCGGTGGGACTTAACCTATGGCCTTCTGGCTCAGAAGTAGAGAGATACCACATGCCACCTGTCCTCCGTTTCAGCACTTCACATTTGTGTCAAATGTATGCATATTGGTGAACTGCATCATAATTCTACTTTAGGCAAGAGTGTTGTGATATTCAGCTACTTGTGATGGGAAATTGTAAGTTTCCAACACCACTTTGAGGTTTGAAATGAGTCGCAGAAACTTCAGACAAAACCTGTTTCAATTGGAACAACAAGATGGAAAATTACATAGCAAACAAAGCAAACATGGAAATTGCTGGAAAAGCTCAGCAGGTCTGGCAGTATCTATGGAGAGTAAGCAGAGTTGATGTTTTGGGTCCAGTGACCCATCACAGCTTCAGATTACATAGTTTTCCTTTTGTAATTATTTGTAGAAGTGTGAAGTTTGTTACCCTTAGTTCAGATCTGAGCTGTTGTAAGGCCAAACTACTTAAGAAGCTCTGAGCTTCATGTCCTGTTTTACTCTTGCCCCATTGCCCCCATCTACTTCCTGAGAAATAATTTCGGGTGTCAAAACATAGGTTGGCACATTAATGGATGCTGAAGCAACCCTGTTTCAACAGTTGTTGACAGAATCCTTAATCATGTTTCATAAATTTGCTTACGTTGAAGTCGTATGAAACTATTCTGCTCTTGTTTCCTTGCAGAAGCTCTATTCCTGGATTAATCAGATCTGCTGTTACATCATAAGCAGTTGAAAGATTGATTTTTTTAAATAGCATTTTTTATTTCAAAACTAGTAAAAGGACGAACTCTGGCATGTGGATCACTCTCCCAGCCAGGTGTCTGCTTAATTGAGATCTACGAAGTTGACATAGTGAGTGTTCCCTGAAATGGTGATGCAAATGATTAGACTTAGTTTTATTTGACCGAATATTTCAAACTTGCAATATGTTCATCTCCCATTTGAGCCTATCTGGATGTTCGTTATCATGCTTGTTCTTTCTCACATTTACATTTAATCTCAGCAATTTATACTTTTATTTCTCTTTCCACTGTGTGTGACTGTCCTTTTAAATGTATCTAGGCTACTTGTCTCAAATGATTCGTGATTGAGTTCCAAATTTTGACCATTTTGCAGGTTTCCCTACTTAATTTTTTAGTGACTATCATGTCTATGTCCCCTACTTCCGGTTTGGAAGTAGAAATGTCTTTGTCAGGTTACTTACTAACATTCACCTTTCCAGAAGAAAAACCTCCTAGATACGACACTCCATTCTGCTATCATTTTAAATAAATCTTATTGCAATTTCTCTAATGCCTCTCACTTCTTTGTACCATGGAGACCAGAAGTTTTATTTTGATTAAATTTTCATGGGATGGGGACTTCACTAGTATGTCTGCATTTTATTGCCCATTCTAATGGCTGAGAGGACAGTTGAGTTGAGCACATGGCCAGCCTTTTCTAACCTGACCTCCATGTCACTCCAGACCCAGAGCAGATTTCCTTTCCTATATTAAGCTGAATTGGGTGTTTTTTATTTTGAGAACAACAGTGGTTACATTGTCATGAAACAACCTTTTTTAATTCCTTTTTTTTTATCGAATTCAAATTTTACCATCTGTTGTGGTGGGTTTTGAGCCTGTTTTTCCCAGGGCATTAACCTGAGGTTCTGGATTATTAGTGCAGTTGACTTAATAGTACAACTGTACAAGTTTGTCAACTTCTCTGGTTTTTAATTCTATACTTCAGTGATTTTTTAAAAAAATAATGATTTTACTAACTTGGATTGCTACATTTTAGTGTTCTAATCTTTGTAACCCCTCTCAGCCCCGTTTTTATATTCCCTTCAAAGAGAAGGCAGCTTTCTATTTTCCTGCCCAAAAGCTATTACCTCATACTAATCAATATTGAAGTTCATTTGCCTGTTATGCACCTATTCTGCAATCTTGTTTTGCTTTTGTGTATATTGGCATGAAATGTTTACATTTCCTGAGTTCAAATTCTTTGTGAAGAAGGACAATAGTAGCCACAGCACCAATTTTTGTAGAACATCATACTTTTTCACAATTTTACGTAAGAAATCCGACCAACATCCTTTAAATCCGACAAGGATACAGAACTGGCTTGAAGGTAGAATACAGGGGTGCGGTGAAGCATTATTTGTCAGACTGGAGTCTTGTGACCAGCGGTATGCCACAAGGATCAGTGCTGGGTCTGCTGCTTTTCGTCATATATATAAATGATTTGGATGTGAACATGAGGTACAGTTAGTAAGTTTGCAAATGACACCAAAATTGGAGATGCACTGGACAATGAAGGTTACCCTAGAGTACATCAGGATCTTGATCAGATGGGCCAATGGGCTGAGGAGTGGAGTTTAATTTAGATAAATGTGAGGTGCTGCATTTTGGAAACACACATGAAACGTGTATAACTCCTGCCCTAATGGTGAGGTCCTGGGGTGTTGCTGAACAAAGGGACCTTGGCATGCAGGTTCATTGAAAGTGGAGTAAGTAAGTAGTTTAGTGAAGGTGTTTGTGTTGTGTTTTCTTTTTGTTGGTCAGAGCATGAAGTATAGGATTTGGGAGGTCATGTCATGGCTGTACAGGACATTTGGTTTGGGCACTTGGAATATTGTGTGCAGTTCTGGTCTTGTTCCAAGAGGAAGGATTTTGTGAAATTTGAAAAAGTTAAAAGACTTGCAAGGATGTTGCCAGGCTTGGAGCTCCAGGGAGAGGCCGAATAAGCTGAGGGGTGACCTTTTATAGAGGTTTGTTTACAAAACAATCATGAGGGGCATGGATAGTGTAAAAAGACAAGGTCTTTCCCCTGGGGTGGGGGAATCTGGCAGCTGTCTGGAAGCAGGAGAACAAGCAAGTCAGAAAAAAATGAACCAAATGTTTTAAATGACGTTTAATGTTGAAAATTAAGTATAAAAATTGTCGAGCAAATTTTTACCTCAAAATTTGATTTTGTAATAGTCTTTTGGAGCTTTTTGGGATAACTTGTATGTTTTACTCCTTCAGATCCATCTCAATAGGTCCAACCTGTCAGCTGTATAGTCCCACATGAATTGAGCCCAAGGTGGAATTTGGAACACTGCTAGCTTTGTTACGTGTCTAAGGTCAATCATTTGGTAGCAGCTTACTCAGCCCTGTCTGGAGACAGGATTCTTTCTGGGCGTTCAGAAGCGATTGTAAAAAAAAAAGCAGAGTGTTATATTAAATTAGGTCAGCAGAACATATAATTTTTGTTGAAATAGAAGCCTGTAATTTCACGTTGTTAAAACTCCCTCATTCTGTTGGTCTTAAAAATAAGGTTGTGCTGGGAGCTACTATGGAAGAACATGTCTGCGCATGCATATGAATGCAACTGTTTCATAAATGTCTGCAACATTTTTAAAAATTGGCACAGTAATGCATCTTAAGCAATGGAATTGCTGATTGTTAAAGAGGGCAAGGGTTAGGTTTGAGAGCCTCTTACATGACTTGCGGAATTTGTAATGCAGCGTACCTTTGGAGAGGGCAAACTCTATATTCTCTGGCCGAGCTAAGGTCCTAAGTTTAAGTAATTATGGCTTCAAAGAGCTAGAATTATCAACATAATAACCCTAAATTAATTTTTCTTATTTGCTTCCTGTGTTTGGTCAGCATTAAGAAAATCAACTTTTGTTGCTGCACCAGGTTGAATTTTCCATTTCCCGGAGAGTGGATTGCTTATTAAGGCCTGCTCATTTGACTTGGTGACTATCGTCTCTTTTTTGCTTTGAGGTGAATTGCCAAATGGCTGAGAGCTGACCTTTCTCCAAGTTTGGAAATGGACAGCATTGAGACTCTCTTCTTACAAACAACATGTTACCAAATGTCTGTCTAACAATCAGACCAGTACAAGTACATACCTGGTAGAGAACTTTGTTTTCCTTTTGCTTGACTATTTGCCAGTCTGTTTTTATTTGCAATATGGCACAGATGGTTTACATTTAGACTGAATCAAATCAATGAGTTGATCATCTTTGGTGTAGTTTTGCCAAAGAAAAATGAGTTTGTTTTGGGAATGAAGAAACTTATCTCGATGATCGCCAAAGTCATGAACTAAAATGCTGAAAACAAAAGTGTTGACCAAGGCCTATGCTCGTGCCTTTAGACCTTTGGAACTGATGCATGAATTTTTACTACATGGAGGAATATCCTATTGTGAAAGAGATATCTGAAGAAGATATCTTGTATAGAATTTACACTTCTGTAGCAATAATATATGTTGCAGCAATTCCTTGATTTGATATCAGCGAAAAGGAACTTTTTCAGAAAATGTTTGCTGAGTAACTGAGAATGCTTTCGTTTTAAGTTTAATTGTATACAACTGGTCAGAGATATCTGTACATCTCTCCCTCATTGGTGAGGGGAATTAATTTATGTATGATTAGATCAGCTCTTTCACCACCACCACCTCGATTTGAATTGAGCACATAACCCTTTCAGATGCCTGCAAAAGTCTGATGTGAAATGAACTTGGGCAGTCTCAAACTTGTTTCAGTTGTGTGTGGACTCAATTTGCCAATATACATTATCACTGAGTTTTCGCAAAAGTATTGGCTCATTGGTGCACTGTTTGGATGTTTTACTTTGCATTGAGCGTTGTGTGGTGTTTGCTAGCCAAACTCAACACAGATTGGGAATTGAATTGTTTTTCTCCTTTTTGTGATCTTTGTCTAGGAGATAAATCACTCTTGCCTGAAGCAGAAAATCTATTTTAAAAAAAAGGAATAAACTCCTCCTCAGCCAAAAAGTTTTAAGATGTTCTGAAAGTTTGTTTTATGCTAGAGTTTTTGACTATAATTAACTTTTAATTTTGCACAATTACTAATGTCTTATATTTAATAGTTATTTGTTTGAAACAAGTTCTTATGATCTGGGGTGGGGTTGACTGATACTACAGCTCTTTTGTTTTACATCCAAGTAGTTTGAATAATAATTTGCATCTTTAATGAACAGAGGATATTTTAAGCTAGAGATTTTCTGAAGTAGGATCAAAGTTCATATCCACTTAATTGTATGTTGAAGTATGCAGACACCATGTATTGTGTGTCTGTTTAATATTTTGTATAGCTAGAGAACAAAGTGATTTGGGCTCCTTGTCCATGAATAACAAAAAGCAAACTTCAAACTTCAGTGGATATTAAGGAATGCAAAGGGAATTGAATATAAAAATAGGGAGGTTTTGTTAGAACTATACAAAGTCAGCTGGAATGCTCTGAACAGTTATGGGCCCCTTATCTGAGGAAAGCTATTATGGCATAGGAAGCAGTCCAGAAAAGGTCTGAGGCTGATTCAGGGTATAGAGGGAGTGTCTTTTGAGGAATGGTTGAATAGTTGCGCCTGTATTTGGAATTTAGGAAAAATGAGTGGTGGCATTGGGTAATACGCAGTATTCTTGGGGGACTTGACAGGATAGATGTAGAAAAGTTGTTTCCCTTTGTGGGAGAGTCTAGGACTAGAGGGAATAATCTTAGAATAAGACATTGCACTTTTAAAATAGACCTGAGGATGAAATTCTTTTGGGGATAATAAATCCATGGAGTTTCTTTTTACTGTGGAGAGCTGTCAAGGCCGAGTCATTGGATATATTCAAAACTGAGAGACAATTTTTGATTTTAAAAATCACACTCCAGCCCAGTCCATCACTGGCTCCTCCAAATGAAGGTTTTTAATTGGAAGTGGAATCGAGGGTTTTGGGGAAAAGGCAGGAAGATTATCTGATCAGCTGGGATTTCTATTTTAAAATAGATGAACTTTGATCAAAATATTTTATGGGAAGGTTAGAATTTTTTTTGATAAAGTCACTAGAATCTCAGAAAACCATAGGGCTGTGCCCTCATCAGAGGGAGGTGCCTCATTTAACCTGACTGTGGTCATACCTTGTGTGTTGAGAAGACTGGACTTTCATGCTGGAACAGGAATTTTTTTTTAGATTACTTAGTGTGGAAACATGCCCTTCGGCCCAACAAGTCCACACTGACCCTCCAAAGAGCAACCTACCCAGACCCATTCCCCTACATTTACCCCTTCATCTAACACTATGGGCAATTTAGTATGGCCAGTTCACCGAACCTGCACATTTTTGGATGGTGGGAAGAAAGCGGAGCACCCGGAGGAAACCCACGTATACACGGGGAGAATGTGCAAACTCCACACACAGTTGCCTGAGGTGGGAATTGACCCAGGTCTCTGGTGCTGTGAGGCAGCAGTGCTAACCACTGCCACTGTGCCGCCCAAGATCATTGGATTCTCCACAATGTGGAAACAGGCCCTTCGGCCCAACTAGTCCACACTGACCCTCTGAAGAATAACCCACCCAGACCCATTTCCTTCTGACTAATGCACCTAACATTACGGGCAATTTAGCATGGCTAATTCACCTGACCTGCACATCTTTGGACTGTGGGAGGAAATCCAAGCAGACACCAAGAGAATGTGCAAACTCCACACACAGTTGCCTGAGGCTGGAATCTAACCTGGGACCCTGGTACTGAGACAACAGTGCTAATCACTGAGCCACCGTGCTGCCCTTGAACCCATGAAGTTGGCTTTACTCTGCCTAATCCCCTTTTGAGTGACTTGTCTTTTTTTTTGAAAATTATATATTTAAGTCAGATGCCAGGCAGGAGGGCACCCGTGATGTTTGTGGATGGAATGTTTATGCTGCTAAGTTTTTAAAAATAAACTAGAAACCCTTAGTTTTGCTTTTTGACTTGAATTCAGAAGAGTGAACAGTTTTCCCCTATTGGGGAATGAGCTTTTTAGTTCAGGAGAACAAATTTTCCTAGTTGAGGTGTTGTTAAATCGCGGCATTTCACATTGGCAAAGGTCAGATAGAAGTCTTTTAGAACTGACAAAGTTTAAGTCTTCAGAATTGAGAGGTTCAAACTTGGAATGGCAGTGCATAACTGCCTTAGGAGGTTAAGAAAGAATGGGAAGAATCCGCTAAATAAAGATTATGTTGAGATCAGAAGAATACTTCTCTGGAATTGAGTATTTGTGTGTTAGGAAATAGGTTGAAACTTTGTTTTAGTGTCGTTCATTCTTTTTAACTGTCAAATATATTTCACTATACTTAGTTTTCTGCAATCCGTTATGGGCTAGACCAAACCCCCTTCAAATATATCAAGGAGATAAGAGTTAGCCTCGACCCTATCCTCTTCAGAGGCAAGTGTAAGATGCTATGTTTCGGATGTAATTTGATTGGTTATACTACCTCGCTTTTAGCAAAACACACATGATTCTTACCCCCAGTTAAAATACAAACAAAGAAAAATTGGTATTACTTTATTAGCAAACTTAATCTATTATTCTGTTATATAGTTAGTAAACAGCAACAATTCCAATATTGTAACAACCCATAACACATCCTTGGCAAAGGTAAATTTGGTAAAAGATTGTCTCACATGCAATATTTTTCCAATCCAGGAGGAAAGAACACACAGAGCAAATTCTGGCCAAGAGAGAGAATTTTATCTTTTAGAATCCTATGGAATCACTCCTTTTCATGCATTTCACATATACATGGATGACATAGTCATGTTTCACCACTTTTGCGCTCTACTGCTCATGCTGTTGTCTGACATTGAGCATTGAACAATACTTTTCTGAACAAAGTAGTAGATTTGTAGTCAATTCGAAAGAGCAGATCATCTGTAATTAATGAAAAATCAAATTCTAACATGATGGCAAGACAGGGGATGTAGTCTTGCTCAAGCATGTTTATGATGCTGGTCATTTAAGATAGTGGAGTAGCACCTTTGACCTGAGATGGAATGAGTAGCAAGAAATTATCTGGCTGTGAGAATGTAACCTCCCTGTGGGTAGAAGTAAGGCATAACAAGGGGAAGTTGATGTTGGGAGTTGTCAGGCACTCTATACAGTAGGGCAAATAATAAATGAGGATATAACTAGGGCATATGAAAAAGGACAGTATGTTAATCATTGAGTGACTTCAATCCTGTAAATTGGAAACATCACAAGTGGGGAGAAGCCCTTCATCATTCCTGATGAAGGGCTTTTGCCCGAAACATCGATTTTCCTGCTCCTTGGATGCTGCCTGACGTGCTGTGCTTTTCCAGCACCACTCTAATCTAGACTAAATAGGTGGGAGGGCAAGTGGTAAGGTTGACAATGTCTATAGAGGAATATGGACACTTTGGGCAGAATCTTGACAGATAGAATATGTTCTGGGGATTTGTGTAGCTATGGACTTTGGTGAGAAGAATGTTATGTAAATGAAAGAGTGTAGAAAGTTGACAGGAATTAGGTGTCCATGTGCATAAATCACAAAAAAGTTTTGGTAGTTGGGTAGGCAAATGAAATATTGATCTTATTTCAAAGGAAATGGAGTACAAAAAAGACCAAGTCTTGCTAAACCTATACAAGGCACTAGTTAGACCACACTTGGAATACCCTGAGCAGTGTTGATCCCTTAATCTAAAGTAAAATAAGCTGGCATTGAAGGTAGTCCAGAGAAGGTGTACTCATCTGATCCCAAATATAGAAGTTTGACTTAGAGGTTGAGCAAGTTGAGGCTGTATTCATTGGACATTGGAAGAATGAGAGGTGACCTTCTTGAAACACAGAAGATTCTTTGGGGCTTGACAGGGTAAATGTGGAGAGGTAGTTTTTCCCCTTGTGGGAGGGTCTCCTACGAGAGGGCATTATCTCTGAAATAAAGGATTACTGCTACACTGAGGATTTTTTTTGAGGAGAGCCAATCTGGAATTATTTACCAGAAGACAGTGAGACTGGATCTGTTAGGATATGAGGCTTAGGTAGATGGAGTTTTAGACAACAAAGGAATCAAGGGTTATAGAGAAAATTGCAGATAAGTGGAGTTGAGCATTATCAGATCAGCTGTGATCTCTTTAAATAGTGGAGCAGACGCGAACCAAATAGGTTATTTCTGGTCCTACATCTTATTGTGTTATGGCCTAAAATAGATTAGGGGAAAAGCTGGTGCACATTTTTTGTTGGCTGGTGGTCATAACATGCACTACTGTCCCAATTCCCTCAAAAATGCACTTACTACAGAGTGTTTAGCCTCAGTCACTAAACTTAATGTTGCATCTATTTTGGTTTTCAAGGATGGGAACCAATTAATGATTATGTGGAGAATTAGTAACAAAGCTTGGAGGCTGTTGTGTGATTAAAACCAGACTTTGTAAAAGTAATACAACATTTACCTCTCACTATTTTATTAATACATATGTGTAACATTTATAAGCTGGCTTCCACTGTTTTTAATGTTGTAGATGCCTTTTATCATTGCACATAATTTGTGCTTACATGACTTAAAAGGATTGATAATTTTGGAACATATCAATTAATCAAATTAGGTAAACATATATAGCTATTGCTTTGAATGTTTGTTGTCTTGCAAACTAAAATACATTAAAGGGTACTGTGTGCATTCACAGGTTAAAAGAGGAATCTAACTGTTTCAATTGAAATGTTTTAAACTCTCTTGGATTCCAAGCACACACTGCAGAATCATTATGTTTCGTCTTAAAAATGTGACTCTTAACACCAGTAATTATCATATTAAACTTAAAATTTTGGTAATTTTATTGTTTTTGTCAAATTTTATTTTACATTGAATCTGTCTTTGTGGACATGAACTAATTCCATATCAATCACCATTATCTTCCTCGACTTAAAAGCTCTGTTCCTTCTATTTTCTAGTACCTGGTTTATGGTTGCAAAATCAATCTTGAGCTCCAAATGTTTGGCTTTTTAATTGATGTATTAGTTAAGCATTATACTGGTTTGAGAGAGAAACCACAAAGTGCCGATGCGTGGGAAATTTAATAACATATTTTCTCAAACAAAATGTTTTTTAAATTTTGTAATTAAAAATACCAAAGTGAGAAGTTACGGCTAGTCAAAACCTTTCATACAATGTCAGACCTTAAGAAATAGGACCAGGAGTAGGCTGTTCGCTCCTCAAGCCTGCTCCACTGTGCCATAGGATCATGGCCGATCCAACATTCTTCACAAAAAAAAACCGAAAGAACTGCGGATGTTGGAAATCAGAATCAAAAACAGAAAACTGTGGGCAGTTCCAAAAAGACTCGATCCTCAGAAGAAGTTCCTCATCTCCGTCTTAAATTGGCTCTTTTTTTTGTCCTCTGGTCCTGGACACACTCATGAGGGGAAATACTCTCTCAACATTAAACCTGTCAAGCCCCTTAAGAATCTATATGTTTCAATTAATTGCCTCTTGCTCTTCAAAAGGCCAGTTTTAGAGTCTCGATTTGTTTAGCCTTTAGGAGGGAGTGTCTTATGCCCAATGAACCTTCCCTGAACTGTCTCCCTTGAAATTATATCTTCGCTTACATAAGGGAACCAAATCTGACTTCAGATATAATCTCAGTAACACCTTGTATGGTTGCAGTAATACATCCCTACCCTTTACATTCTGAAGCCTTTGAAATAAGGGCCAACATTCCATTAGTCTTCATGATTACTTGCTGTACCTACATACTTGCTTTGTTTTATGCACAAGAACCCCCCCCCCCCCCCCCCCAGTCACTTTTATGTTGCAACTTCCTAGAATTTTCCTCTCTCAAATATTCTCTTTTGCTCTCCCTTCCAAATTGAACAACTTTGCATTTACTTATATACTTTTTGCCCACTTAACGTATAAAATTATCTTTATAACTGTGTGTATCCCTCTTGCACCTTACCTTTCCATCTATTTTTGTCCTCTGCAAGCCTGGCTACAGTATGTTCATTTCCTTTCTCCAATTCATTTAATATATATTCTGAACAGCACTGGTCCCTGAAGAACCACACTGGTTACAGGTTGCTAACCCTTTTTCCACTTGCTGTTGCCTGCCCACTATTCACTGCAATATACTACCTCCTAAATCATGGGCTCTTATCTTACAACTTAACCTTTTTATGAGGTACCTTGTTGAAAATCTTCTGGAAGTCTAATCATGACACATCTACTGGCTCCCCTCTATCTATTCTGATTAAAACTTGCTCTTTAAATGAAATTAAATAAAAACTGAACTAGACAGTTTCCTGTTCATGAAGTCAAGCTGACCCTACTTGATTAGATTGATTTTCCAAATATTCTGCTATTAATTTCTTAGTAATTGATTCCAATACTTCTCCAACAATAGATGTTAGGTTTGTCGATCTAAAGTTACCTATACTTTGCCTCCCTCCTTTCTTTTGAATATGGGTGTCACATTGGATTCTGGAGAAGTACCAGAGGATTAGAAAAATGCCAATTGTTTTGGAAAATTATAACTAATGACGCCACTATCACTGTAGTTACCTTTCTTTTTAGATTCTATGATGCAAGCCATTAGGACCAGGGGGCATATCTGCCTTTAGCCCTTTTAAGTTTGTCTAGTACTGCTACAATAGTGATGGTGACAAGACTTAATTCCTCCCCAGTATTATGTAGTATTAATAGGATGTTCAAAATCTCTCCCACAATAAAGCCTAATGCAAAATATCTGTTTAACTTCTTTGCCATTTCTTTGTTCCCTATAACCATCTCCCGAATTTCACTTTGAGAGGCTTATGTTCGCTTTTTGACATTTCTTTTTTCCTCTATGTGCTAAAAGAAGCTGTTATTCTCCAGCTTTTATATTCCTTGCTGGTTTACCCACATAGTTTTTCTGTCTTTATCGTTTTCACCTTTTTTTTTTGCTGGATTCTGAGTTTATCCCATTTTTTTGTTTTTGGAGCTATAATTTTCCCTCCTTCATCTGCTTTCTCTTTCAATCAAACACTCTTAACTACTTTGTTTAACCATGATTTGGATTTTCTTTCTCTGAGCATGTTTCCTCATTCTGAGAAATAAAAGAATGAGACATATTAACTCCTCAAACATCTGCCAGTGTTTGCTTACTATCTTGCCTGATAATCTAATTGGTGAAAGTGAGGACTGCAGATGCTGGAGATCAGAGTCGAGATTAAAGTAGTGCTGGAAAAGCACAGCAGGTCAGACAGCATCCAAGGAGCAGGAAAATCTATGCTGCCTGACCTGTCCTTTTCCAGCACTAATCTTGACTCTGATAATCTATTTGCCCGGTTTATTATAGTCAGTTATTTCCTAATTTCATTGTAATTTCCTTTAAGTTAAACAGAAATGTTTCTGACCCAGTTTTCTTGCTCTTGAACTGAATGTTGGTTTCTAACATGGTATGGTCACGACTTCCTAGGGGATGTTTTAGTCTGCTCCCTCGTTGACTCCATAATACATTGCCCAAAGAACCTAATATCCTTAATGTTACAGTTTAGGCGCTTTACATTACTCCTGCCAATGTTGTCTTTCCCTTGCTGTGTTTTTTTACGTCTGACTAGAGAGATTCTACATCATTTGAGCCTAGATCTCTCAACTATTGTCTTTTTATCGAAGTGCTGTCATGCCACTTCTTCCATTCCTCCTGTCTGTCCGAAATGTTAATTCCCAGTTTTGATTTCCATGTAACCATGTTTCCATTATGTATATTTACCTTGTGCTGTTTATTGATCTCCCTGTAGTACGAATGTTTCGTGCATTAAGATACAAAGCCTTTTAAGATTATTCTACTATTGAATTTCCTTACTTTTTAAAGGTTTCTTGGTGCAATGTGACATTGGCACATTCTGTTCCATTTTATTAGCCCTTTTCCCTAACCTGCAGTCCTATCTTCTCCTTTATCTTTTTAATTTTATTTTTAATGCAATTGAACCCCACTCATACCACCCGTGACCTGTTTAGTTTAAAGCCCCATCTACCACCCTAGTTATGCGATTTGTCAGGACTTTAGACTTAGCATAATTCAAGTGGAGCCTGTCTCATGAGGAGAAGAGCTCAGTCTTTTTCTTACACTGGTGTCAATGTCACGTGAATTCAAACACATTTCTCCCACACCCATCTTTTGTGCCACACATTTTTATCTCTTTTTAATCTTGTTGACCCTGTGCCAATTATGTCATGGTTTGGGTAAAACTTTTGAGGTTATTATCATTTTTCATTTTTTAATTTGATCCCTAGCTGCGCTCATCCCTGGAGCCAAACCCCCCTCTACCTGTATTGTTGGTAACTATGTGGGCCCTGTCAGCTTCACTGCTCCCTGCCCCGCACCCCCCCCCCCCAAAAAAAAATTCATTGTATTCCACTGTAGCCCACACGAGAGATCCTGAATCCGGGCACCAGGCAGACAACACCATCTTTGGGACACTCAAACCT
Source organism: Hemiscyllium ocellatum (assembly GCF_020745735.1). Taxonomy (NCBI): domain Eukaryota; kingdom Metazoa; phylum Chordata; class Chondrichthyes; order Orectolobiformes; family Hemiscylliidae; genus Hemiscyllium; species Hemiscyllium ocellatum. The sequence continues at coordinate 51,844,218 of NC_083415.1, forward strand.
AGCCACAGAGGATGGTCCTCATTGACAACTACGTTTCTCTTTTCTTCTCCCACTCCCCTCTTTAATTGCTCCCCGTGTCATGGTACTTTAGTCAGTTTATTCATCCTCCCAACAGCTCTATTACAAGTAGCAGCTATTACCAACAAATGAACTTTTAGTTTTCCTATCTGATCACTTTCGTGCTGCAAGCACTCCCAAAAAAAACCCAGGCTTTGATTTATTCTCTTAAAGACCCTGCAAACTATATGAGCCAATATAACAAAAAATTAGCTCTTTGCTGCTGCCCCCCTTCCCCCCCCTCCCCCCCCCCCCCCCCCCCCCCCCCACCTAATTCTCACGCTGCTTCAATTCGCAGAGATGTGTACTCACTTTTGCTGTGCCTCACTCCAGATGAGATCTTTCTTTGGCTATGCGAAGCTTACCAATCTTGCTATACCTTTTCGTGTGTTATACTATTGTAACCATGAGCATTTACATCTCAAGAAAATAGGGCAGCCAATGTGTTGGATATTTTTAAAATCTGTATTTAAAGTTAGCAATGCTGTCAAGCCTCGATCTGGCACACTCCTTCGAAAATTTATATTTAATTGAGGCCCGTGTGATAGTCTGTGTAGCAGTGCTGTGTTCAGACAAATATCTTTGATCCCAGCCCTTGGCAAAGGATGTTTGTAGAGAACAAGGTAAAATGGCCTCTATTGGAGTCAGTAATTTTAAAGGTTGACGCATTTTGTCAGAGCCAAACAGTTTTGAAAAAAATAGGGTCACTTGGTTCATGAGATGATGGTGTTTCTGGGTGGACGTGAAGATATCTGTCCAGATGACAAAGAAATACAAAACTTGACACTGCCTAATATAACTGTACTCCAACTATACATGTATTTAAATATTTCATGACATGTTCTTTCAGTAGTCTTTCCTTCCACTTTGAACTCATTCCCATGCAAATTTTTATAAAAAGAAAAGCATCCACTGGACCCACGGGTGGACTGGGTGGTGAAGGTGACATTTGGTATGCTTGCCTTCATTGGTCAGTGCATAGAGTATAGGAGTTGTGAAATCACTTTGCGGCTGCACAGGACATTGGTGAGGCCACTTTTTGAATACTGCATACAATTTCTGGTCACCCTTCTATAGGAAGAATGCTGTTAAACTTGAGTGGAGATGGTACAGAAAAGATGGACAAAGACTGGAGCATTTGAACTATAGGGAGAGACTGACTAGGCTGGGGTTTTATTTCCTGGAGTCTGAGGGGTGACTTTGTAGAAGTTTATAAAGTCATGAGGGGATAAACAAAGTGAATAGTCAAGTCCTTTTTTTTCTAGGGTAGTGGATTCCAAAACTAGGAGGCATGAGTTTAAGATGAGAAAGGAAAGATTTAAAAGCTTCCTAAAGGGTAACTTTTCCACGCAGAGTAGTGTATGTATAGAATGAGCTGCCAAAGGAGGTGGTAGAAATGGGTACAATTACATAATTTATAAATAGGAAGTGTTTAAAAGGGTATAAGCCAAATGCTGGCAAAGGGGTCTAAGTCAGTTTCGGATATCTGGTTGGCATGGACAAGTTAGACCCAAGGGTTGGTTTCCGTGCTGCATAACTCTGACACTCTAAGGTGAATTTGTAAAAAAAAAAATCTGAAGAATAAATGTTTAATTGTCATGGATTTTATATTTTCAGAATGCCATAGCCTTCAGGACTGTGCAGCACTTGTGTTTGTGTGTTTCCTGGAACCTGAGTTTTTTTTTACAGAAGGTAGATCCCCATCAACCATAAAACTGACCTTTTATTTCTCAAATGATGCAGTAAGTATTGTGCTACATTAATGCTATTCTGGTATATTGCAAATATCAAACTGAAGTTTAATCTGATCTCTGTCTGAAGCACCAAAAATTACCTTTTACTCCTGCTTCTTGCCATCTTTCATATGTTGATTCTTGTTTTGAATACTTATTTGTAATATAGAAGGGTAGCCAACCCAGTTCAGTAACCTTTTTTTTTCATTGGATTGCTTGTTGGATGGATGGTAATGTTAGTTTAATCATGCTCATTGCAGGTTTTGGATAGTCATTGTCTTCTTGAATTTACTCTTCCTCTTCCCCGCCATCTTTCCTTGAAAAGTCTTCCATGCAATACAAAGGCCAAATGGAATTTTGTCACAATCAAGCAAATCACTTTTTATATATCCTAGTTATTGTTGCTTTAATGTAATGTCTATTTTTATCAGGCTTTTTTTAAAAAAAACAAATGCCTTTAAGCAAATATTAATTGGGGCCAAATGAAGATTGGTGTTATGGCTCAGCTTATGTTTGGCAATGAGTTAAGTGAAATTCCAGATTTTTGATGTTTTCCAAGCTATTTCTTTGAACACTAGCCTTCCATTTGCTGCCAGATAATTGTTTTGTTTTTAAAAATTGAAATTCATGCTTGGATGACTAACTGAAAGACGTGACATTTATAATTGCCTCTACTTTTTTCAGTTTGCTGCCCAAGTGCTATAGTGTATAATGTGATAGCAGTAAGCCTACATAAGTGAATATAATATTGTAACAAACATAATGTAAAAAGCAACAAACTGGTACATCTGCAAAAGTGCAGATCAATATTGATAACTGAAAAACCTTAAGTTAGGGAAGTAAAGGTGTCTTGTCCTTAACGAAAAAGGCTGCTTTGTTCTTGCCCTCTTGTTGTGTGTGTCTCTCTCATTTCTCTTTTCTTTTTCTCTCTCCTCTCTCTTTTTTTTTCTCTCTCTCTTCTCTCTGTGTCTCTCTCTCTCTCTGTGTCTCTCTCTCTCTCTGTCTGTGTCTCTCTCTCTCTGTCTGTGTCTCTCTCTTCTCTGTCTGTGTCTCTCTCTCTCTTCTCTGTCTGTGTCTCTCTCTCTCTTCTCTGTCTGTGTCTCTCTCTCTCTTCTCTGTCTGTGTCTCTCTCTCTCTTCTCTGTCTGTGTCTCTCTCTCTCTTCTCTGTCTGTGTCTCTCTCTCTCTCTCTCTCTTCTCTCCCGTTCTCCTCCTCCACCACCACGCACTGAGAAGCACATCCGAATCCTATTGAAGAACTTGCTTTCTTTTGTATTAAGTTATTAGAAGTATTATTTAGTAGGTTAGGTATATTGTTTTTGAGTTTGGTCACACTGAAGGAAGGTGTAGTGATTGTTTATTTCAATGTTAGCGAGGTGGATCTCTGAGTTTCCTGATTGAGGCTGTTAACCTCATCCAATGTGGGAGCCCTGGCTGACAGATGTAAACAGGATTGCAAGGGATTCGGGTCACGTTTGGAGCCAACTCTGTTAGCTGAGTCAATGTCGTGCTATGCACGTGTAAATAAAGGTAACTTGGTGATGGGATATTCCCCTTCTTAGAGTTTTCAGTGGCAACAAAAATGGGATTAATGATGTGACTGTGCAAAGGCACCTACTAACTGAAGCCCAACTGGACTTCAAGCATTCACTACAGCTAGCTTTGTTAGAAAATACAGCAAGTAGTGCTTAGAGTTACAGGATATGCTGATTGAAGTGGATACCCTGGCCAGGTCTACTGAGCCTGGAGAATACCACTTGCGTGAAGGCACTTATGTAGCTTCACTCAGGACATTTCCTGAACAGGTGGACCCAAAGCAAAACCTAGCCTCATTCAAATGGTTAAAGATTTATTGAATATGCAGGCCATTGTAGTTGCTGTCAATATGCGCACTCGAGACAGCAAGAAAGTCCCACTGGACATGAATTCAGTAAGAGAGATCATTGGCTGGTATCCAGGAGAATGCACACATGGAAAGTCCACTTACAGCTGGATTGGAACAATTAGATTGGTTTGGATTTAGATGTTGCTAAGCAATCAAAATTAATGGTGAAATGGTCTGCCAGTTCTAATAGAGGTCGATACCAGCTTGGCTGTATCAGTGATTGCAGAGCCAGTCTTTATCAAAATTCGATCTGGACTTCAGACTTTGTTTGCATAAGACCTTGGCCAGGCTGAGAACCTATACTGGGAAACCTTTACAGATTAAGGGTACAACTTTGATTCTAGTCTCTACTGAGAAGCAGCTAGTTCAGTTGCCATTGATTGAAGTAAAAGGATCAGGCCCAAGCCTGATGGGGTGAAATGGGTGAGAATCTTGATTGGCTCAATATTTTTTGATTAGAAAATGGCTGCTTGCGTGAAATTCTAATTAAATATTCTGAAAAACTTATCAGTAGTCTTGGGGCTACCAACAGAGTAGGTTTTTTTTGTAATTTCTACCATATACAACAGATGCAATAAAAACGAGACAACATTCCTCCAGGACCAAGTAGTGTAAATGTCTGTAATGGAGGGAAGAGAGACACCGATCTTCTCAGCTGCCCTCACTATCTGTTGTAGGGTTTTACGATCCAAGAAGGTGCAATTCTCAAACCAAGCAGTGGTGCGGCAGCTCATGGTATTCTCAATGAATCCTCTAGAATGTGGTGGGGATGGGAGGTGGGCTTTTCTCAGCCTGCGCAGAAAGTAGAGATGCTGCTCTATTGTATTCTATTTTGAGGTGAGTAGATAGGTGGTTCTGAGACTGAAAACTAGCCTCCCAGATTGTATGTTGTCTCCCAGGTGCTGAGATCAGGGATGTCACCAGTCAGCTGCAGAGCATTCTGAAAGGGGAGGGTGAACAGCCAGTTGTCATGGTGCATATAGCCACCCAATGATTTAAGTAAAAAATCGAGATGAGGTCCTGAAAGAAGAATTCAGGGAGCTAGGAGAGAAGTTAGAGGAGGACTTCAAAGGTAGTGATCTCAGGTTTGCCACCAGTGCTATCTGCTAGCCAGGGTAAAAATGTAAGATTAGGCAGGATGAATATGTGACTTGAGGGATGGTGTAGGAGGGAGAGGTTCAGATTTGTGGGACAATGGGACTGGTTCTGGGGAAGAGATTCTGGGACTATTACAAATTGGATGGTCTGCACTTGAACCAGACTAGAACTAATGTCCTTGGGGGCACTTTTGCTCCTGCTGTTGGGAGTGTTTGAACTAATGTGGCAGAAGAGAAGACTAGTAGACGGGGAAACTAGAGACTGTAAGGAATAGGATCATGAAGCTAGCATTACCAAGGAGAAGAGTAGGAAGAGAGCAGATGAACACAAGAACTGATGGTCTGAAGTGCATTTGCTTTAATTCAAAGAGTATAGTGGGAAGGCAGAAGAACTTAGGGCTTGGATTGGTGTCTGGGAGTATGATATTGTGATCACTGACTTAGTTGCCATTCATGCCCTTCCTTCAACCAAATATTCCAGGATATAGATGCTTCAGACAGGACAGGCAGGGAAGTAAAAGGTGGGGAGGAGTTGCATTGTGGTTAGGGATGATATCACGGCTGTGCTAAAGGAGGACATTATGGGCAGCATGGTGGCTCAGTGGTTAGCATTGCTGCCTCACAGCGGCAGGGACCCAGGTTTGATTCTGGCGTCGGGTGACTGTCTATGTGGAGCTTGCCCATTCTCCCAGTGTCTGCGTGGGTTTCCTCCCACAGTCCAAAGATGTGCAGGCCAGGTGAATTGGCCAAGTTAGATTACCCATACTGTTAGGTGCATTAGTCAGGTGTAAATGTAGGGAAAGGAGTCTGGGTGGGTTACTCTTCGAAGGGTTGGTGTGGACTTGTTGGGCGAAGGGCCTGTTACCACACTGTAGGGAATCTAATCTATGGAGGGCTTAAGCAGTGCATTATGGGTAGAGCTGAGAAATAAGGGTGCAGTTACATTGTTGGGGCTGTACTACAGGCCTCCCAATAGTGAATGTGAGGTAGAAGAACAAATCGGTAAACAGATTGTGGGAAGCTGTAGAGGCATCAGGGTGGTGGTAATGGGAGATTATAATTTTCCCAACATTGACTGGGATACATTAAGTGTGAGAGATCTGGATGGGGCAGAATTTGTCAGGTGCATCCAGGAATATTTTATAGAACAGTATGTCAGTAGTCCAACTTGGGAAGGGGCCATGTTGGACCTCATTGGGGAATGAGCCAGGCCAGGTGGTTGACATTGTATTAGGGGATTTCTTTGGGAATAATGACCACAATTTTGTAAGTTTTAGAATTCTCCTAGACAAAGATGAGTGCTCCTAAGGGAAAAATACTAAACTGAGCCAAGTCCAAACATACAAAATTCAGCAGGAGCTGGGAAATGTGGATTGGGGGCAGCTACTTGAAGAGAAGTCCACATTTGATATGTGGGAGGCCTTCAAAGATGGTGCAGGGTAGGCATGTCCCTTTTGAAAGCAAGGAATAGAAAAGGCAAAATTCGAAAACTGTGAATTACAGGAGAAATTGTGCGACTAGCCAAGAGAAAAAGAGAAGCGTTCATAAGGTCCGGGTAGCTAAGAACAGATCAGGCTTTGGAGGAATATCAGGAGAGTAGAACTAATCTTAAGAAAGGAATCAAGCTGGCTAAAAGGGGTCATGAAATAATTTTAGCGAGCAGAATTAAGAAGAATCCCAAGGCCTTTAATTCATCTATAAAAGCAAGAGGGTAACTAGAGGAGAAAGGGTTGGTCCATTAAAGGATAAGGAAGGTGGTGTTGAACCTGAGAAAATGGGTGAGATGCTCAATGATTACTTTGCATTAGTGCTCACTGAGGGGAGGGACAAAATGAATGTTGATCCAGAATAAACTTCTATCTCTAATTTCATGTTGACATAAGGAGGGAGGATATATTGGGTAGGCTAAAGGATATTAAGTTGGACAAATCCCCAAGCCTGGATGGGATCTATCCCAGGTTGCTGAGGGAGGCAAGAGAGGAAATAGCTGGGGCCCTGACTGATATCTTTGGCACTTCACCTGTGTTTTAAGGATGCTACAGAGGACTGGTGAGTTGCTAATGATGTCTCCTTGCACAAGAAGGGTAGTGGGGATATTCCAGGTAACTACAGACCAGTGAGCCTGACATCAGTGGTGGGAAAGTTGCTGGAGGAGGTACTGAGGGATTAGGATCTGTTTATATTGGGAAGAGAATGGCTTATCAGAGAGGCAACATGGTTTTATGCTGGGGAGATCGTGCCTTACCAACTTAATAGAGTTCTTTGAGGAAGTGACCAAGGTAATAGATGAAGGAAGGGCTGTAGATGTCATATACGTGGACTTTTACTAAAGAGTTAGATAAGGTTCAGTAAGTTTAAAGATAACATGAAGATTGGAGTAGCAGAAAGTATAGGGGACTGTCAGAGTACAGGAGAATATAGATAGACTGGAGAGTTGGGTGGAGAAGTGACACATGGAGTTCAATCAGGGCAAATGTGAGGTGATGCATTTTGGAAGGTCTAACTCTAGAGCAAACTATACTGTAAATGAAAGAGTTTTGGGAAAAGTTGAGCTGAGAGATCTGGGCGGTTCAGGTCCATTGTACCCTGAAGGTGGTTGGACAGATGGATAGAGTGGTCAAGAAGGCATATGGTATGCTTCCCTTCATTGGATGGGGTGTTGAGTATCAGAGCTAGTAGGTCATGCTAAAATTGTGCAAAACTTTGGTTTGGCTGCATTTCAAATGCTGTGTACAGTTCTGGTCACCACCTTAACAAAAGGATGTGGACACTTTGGAGAGGTTGCAGAGAACATTTACGAGGATGTTGCCTGGTATGGAAGGTGCTCGCTATGAAGAAAGGTTGAGTAGGTTCAGATTGTTTTCATTAGACAAAAGGAGATTGAGGGTGGACCCGATTTGAGGTCTACAAAATCGTGAGTATAGACAGGGTGGATAGAGATAAGCTTTTTCAGAGGGTGAGGGATTTAATAATGAGGTCACTCGTTCCAGGTGAGCGGAGAAAATTTGAGGGTACATGCAGAAAGTACTTTACAGAGAAGTTGGTTGGTGCCTGGAATGTGTTGCCAGGAGAGGCAGGCACGGTAGATTCATTTAAGGTGCATCAGGACAGATGCATAGTAGGTGGGGAGCAGAGGAATACAGATCCTTAGGAATTGGGGATAGGTTTTGACAGTAGATTTGGATCGGCACAGGCTTGGAGGGGTGAAGGGCCTGTTCCTGGGCTGTAAATTTTCTTTATTCTTTAGACTGTCACAGCTATGGAGCTGGTGTTGAGGGTCCAGGTGAGATTCGCTGCCAGCTGGATGCCAAGAAATTTGGTGCTGTTCACAATCTCCACGGGGGAGTAATCAATACTCAGAGAGTGGTTGCTCTGTGCCGTCCTGAAGTCAACAACCATCTCTCGTTTTGAGCACATTCAGAGACAGGTTGTTGGTGCTGCACCTCCTCACTGTACACTGATTTGTTGTTCCTGCTGATGAGACCCATGACAGTTGTGTCATCAGCAAACCTGATGTAATTCTACCTGTGCATCGCTGCACAGTCGTGTGTCAGCAGGGTGCACAGCAGTGGACTGAGCACACAGCCCTGGGGGACCCCTGTGCTCAGTGTAATAATTGTTGTGGTTCTGTTCGCCGAGCTGGGAGTTTTTGTTGCAAACGTTTCATTCCCTTTCTAGGTGACATCCTCAGTGCTTGGAAGCCTCCTGTGAAGCGCTTCTGTGATGTTTCCTCCAGCATTTATAGTGGTTGGTCTCTGCCGCTTCCGGTTGTCAGTTGCTGTCCGCTGCAGTGGCCGGTATATTGGATCCAGGTCAATATGTTTGTTGATAGATCAACAAACATATTGACCTGGACCCAATATACCGGCCACTGCAGCGGACAGCAACTGACAACCGGAAGCGGCAGAGACAAGCCACTATAAAGGCCGGAGGAAACATCACAGAAGCGCTTCACAGGAGGCTTCCAAGCACTGAGGATGTCACCTAGAAAGGGAATGAAACATTTGCAACAAAATCTCCCAGCTCGGCGAACAGAACCACAACAACGAGCACCCGAGCTACAAATCTTCTCCCAAACTTTGATCAGTGTGATAGTGTTGGAGATGCTGGTCCCAATCTGGACTAACTGAGGTCTCCCAGTCAGGAAGTCCAGGATCCAGTTACAAAGGGAGGTATTTAGGCCCAGAAGACTCAGCTTTCCAATCAGGTGCTGAGAAATGGTGGTGTTACATGTAGAACTGAAGTCTATGAACAGTAGTCTGACATGGGGGCACGGCAGGGTCTTAATATGCCTTAACGAGCTTCTAAGCATTTCATGATGGGGGTGAGCACAACAGGGCAGTAGTCATTGAGACAGGATGCTGAAGATGTCTTTGGCACAGGGACAATGGTAGTGGCCTTGAAGCACATTGAAACTATGGCACAGCTCAGATGTTGAAAATGTACCTGAGAACCCCCTCCAGTACGTCAGGGCATCCTCTGAGCATTCTGTTTTTTCTGGTCCAGCGGCCTTGCATGGGTTGACTCTGCCTAGGGTTTTTAAGGTTTTCATCACAATGGCTGTGCTACGATGCAGCACCTGGTCACATGGTGGTGGGGTGGACTTCTTCACTGCCATGGAATTTCATGCCTCTAACCCGTACATAAAAGTTTTCAACTCATCCAGGAGGAAGACCTCACCTAGCACAAGCAGGCGATGCTGTTCTATGGTTGGTGATGACCTCAATGCCCTTCTACATTATTGCTGCTCTCCTAAAAGTGACTGTGTATTCTGTGCATGTGCACTCTTTGCCTCTTTGGCCTGGGTCAGGTCGGCCCTCGCTGTTGTTAGGGCTGCCTTGTCATCTACTCTGAAGGCGGAATCACTGGTCCTCAGCAGCATGCATGCCTTTGCAGTCATCAGTGGCATCTAGTTGAGGCAAGAGGTGATGGTTTTGGACACAGTGATGTCTTAATATACTTGTTAATGTTGCAAATCACCAATGCAGTGTGCTCCTCTAAGTTGATGGAATCTCCATCAGTTGTCGCCTCCCTGAACGTGCCAGTCAGTGCACTCAAAGGTGTCAAAGCCATTTTACATGTTGACCAAGAAGCAATTTGATAATTCCGCAAAACCTGTCCAGTGCCATTTGCTTTGTGTGCAAAAGGTGGAGGCAGAAATCGGGCTTGAAAGCAAAGGAATCATTAAACCAGTACAGTTTGTGGAATGGGTGACACTGGTTGTACTGATTGTGAAGCCCAATGGATCGGTTTGCCTTTGTGGGGATTTCAAACAAATGGTGAACTGTTTTTTGCAACTGGATAAATATCCAATCCCTCGCACAGGACTTGTATGCAAAACTTGCAGGGGACTGCCCGTCACAAAGCTGGACATGAGCCTTGCATACTTATAATTGCTATTCAATGAGGATTTCCAGAGGTATGTTGCAATCAAAATCCATTGAGGTTTATACCAATATGAGACTGCCTTTTGAAATATTATCAGCCTGTCATTTTCCAGTGGATGATGGAGATCATTTTACTAGCTCTACCCCAGGTCACCATTTGTCTAATGTGCTAATAACCAGGAAGGCCAATAAAGAGCATTAAGGGAATTTGGATATAGTGCTTAACAGTTTCCCCAAGGTGGGTGTAGACCTTAGAAGTGAAAAATCTGTTCCAGACACTCAAGTGACCTACTTTGGCTACAGAATTGACAAGACCAGGTTATACTCTTTCAAAGATCCAAGGTGAGGGTGATCAAAGGTGCCCAGGCATCCACATCTATACTGGACCATAGGCCTTTCCTAGGTTTGAACTATTACAAAAAATTCTTCTGTAACCTGGCCTCCATTCAAGCATCCTTAGGTTTGCTGCTGAAAAAGGGTTAGCTTTGGAAATTGTCTCATAGCCAAAATGTAGCCTTTAGAGAAGTGAAGAAGCAGATATCATCACAGCAATTCGTTTGGAAGATCTGAGGATTCTGATGTACGTACTTTTGAAAAATGGCCCGACCGTCAAGACCAGCTGGAACTCCATGTTCTGGCTGTATTGTCCCTGTAGGGATTTGTGTTCTGTATCAGCTAGTCCTTTTAAAATCCCAGGCCTATGATTCTGAATAACTTTCTGCATAAATACATTTAGTTTAATCAATTCCCTTATTTAATTAGCCCCTTTTAAAATGATGTCCTTATGTTTACATGCACTAGGAGGTCAATCTTACCTTACCAAGCAATTTAAGTCCTTCCTAATTTTTAGAAGCCTGGTTATAGCTTCTGATGAATTAATGATTTGGTTGCATTCTCTTAACCTTTTGTACTAATCACTTTGAAAGCTCTAGTGAATCGGCATTTCCATAGGTAGAGTGGACAATTAAAGGACTTGGAGCATCGGGGATGAATTCTTGAAAATTCCTCATTTTGATCTCCCAGTATTTAGATCTTATCTAAATTTAGGCCTGGATGATCTAAATTATTTTGGCAGTGATGTAGATTTGCTACATAAAACATGATTTTACACAGGACAAGTAGTTTAGTTGAATACTTTGTGTATCTGTAACTTGTGGAACATGCTACTGAAAACAGAGCAACAACTCTTGATGCAAAAGATGCAAGCTAGGCTGTCTGCAATTATCATATGTTTTAACTTGTGTGTAAAATTCCAATTCTTTTGTGTCACTGTTTTCAGTCTTAATTATAATGCAGGTGTTTTAGCTAAATCATATTATTTATCCTAAATTGAGAAACGTGAATTATTTATGTGCCATAGTTAGTTACAGCACCATTCCCTGGGGGATTTATGAATACAGTATACAAGCAGCATGTTGAAGCAATTGTAGATCGTGCCCATAGTCCCCCACACAAAAAACATCCTTTGGATAGGGTCAAAGTGTATGCAGCATTGTGCTATTTTCTTGATTGGCTGTTTTAGTTTCTGAAAAACTCTGAACTTTTGACCTTTGTCAAATCAAGATATGTAGAATGCAGAGTAGTTGGCAAGCGCTAAAAATGCTCTTTTTCTGTATTGGGGTGATGTGGCGTTCTGAAAACAACTCTACTGCATATCCACTGAGTTTTCAAGAAGAAGAGGTAAAATAGAAAATGGAGGATTTGCTCAATGTCTTTTTGTTTTAAACAGCTTTATGTATGCATTTAGAACTCACCATGTGCCTCTGGGCAAAAGTGCTTTATCCTCCAGTGCATTGTTTCTCATCAGAGCAGTACTCTTAACATAATTAGTCTAAATTACCACAGCTTCACATAACCAGGAATGTACTATATTAGGATATCATTCAAAACTCCATTTCAGGGCTCATCTGAAGTATTGTCTTGTGTAGCTGCTGTCTGAAATGTTTTGCAGGAGCATCTAATATGAAGGGCTTTCTTCTTAAATTGATGTAAATTAGGACAGAAATCTGAATTTTTGAGCCCCTGCCTTTACATCTTGGTGAATTTCATTTAGATTGAAAATTGCATCATGCTGTGGCTTAATACAATTGCACAAAAGTGATTAATTCCTATCAGTTAATTCTGTGGAAAAACAGCCTTTGATCATCTCCACTTACTCTTCTCATTATTTCTCTCCCTGTGTCCACATATTTGTTCTGTACAGTAGAACTGCTGAAAATGATGTTATCTTATGTTTTTTGTTCAGGATTACAGTTTGGTCTCCTCCTGATATCCTGTTCGCCAATGCTTTAATGTAGCTTCCATCAGGACCACTGAACTTAGACATCCTCCCAAACATTGATACAAGAGCTAAGTTCCAGACCAAGATCAGAGTCATTAAGATGTCGTTTGACTGAGCATGGCATACAAATAAAATAATAATTGACATGTGGGATGGTGGTGGGAATGGGTGTGGGAAGTACTTCGCGTTTGGAGTCTTAACTAACATTTAAGGAAGTTGGTGGTTTTTGGAGACTAAATACTTTGGCTCCTCGACATTGCTGCAGGTGTTTCTCAGAATAGTGCTCCAGGAGAAAATATATACTCAACACTCTGACCAATAAAGGCAACCATGCCAAATGCTGCCTTCAGTACCCTGTCTACCTGCAATTTCACTTCAAGGAACTATGCACCTGCACCATTTGGTCTCTTTTGTAAGGCAGCACTCCCCAGAGCTCTAATATTAACTGTATAAATCCTACCTTGGTTTGCCTTACCAGCATGCAAACCTCTTTTATCTAAATTAAACTCTGTCTGAAGTCCTTTGCCCAAGGCCGAACTGATCAAGAGCCCATTGTATTCTAAGATGATCTTCACTGTCCACTACACCACCTATTTTTGTCCTCTGCAAGCTTACTAACCATACCCCCTATAGTCCCATCCAAATAAATTCTACAAATGATGAAAAGCAGTGGACGCAGCAGTGGTCCCTGTAGCACACCACTAGTCACAGGCCAGCAATCCTAAAAGCAACCCTCTACGACTACCCTTTTTTCTCTTGCCTTCAAGCCAATTTTGTAACCGATTGGCTAGCTCCTGTTTGATTCCATTTACTATAACCTTACTAACCAGTCTGCCATGCTAAACCTTGTCAAATGCTTTGCTGAAGTCCATATTGACGATGTCCACTGCTCTGCCTTCATCAGTCACCTTTGTCACTTCTTCAGAAACCTCAAGTTTGTGTATGGGAAATAGGACCCCACCACCAAGGATATATTTCCCTCCCCTCCCCTATCAGCGTTCCGCAAGGACCACTCCCTTCGTGACTCCCTTGTCAGATCCACACCCCCCACCAACCCAACCTCCACCCCCGGCACCTTCCCCTGCAACCGCAGGAAATGTAAAACTTGCGCCCACACCTCCACACTCACTTCCCTCCAAGGCCCCAAGGGATCCTTCCATATCCGCCACAAGTTCACCTGTACCTCCACACACATCATCTATTGCATCCGCTGCACCCGATGTGGCCTCCTCTATATTGGTGAGACAGGCCGCTTACTTGCGGAACGCTTCAGAGAACACCTCCGGGCCGCCCGAACCAACCAACCCAATCACCCCGTGGCTCAACACTTTAACTCCCCCTCCCACTCCACCGAGGACATGCAGGTCCTTGGACTCCTACACTGGCAGAACACAACTACACGACGGCTGGAGGAGGAGCGCCTCATCTTCCGCCTGGGAACCCTCCAACCACAAGGTATAAATTCAGATTTCTCCAGCTTCCTCATTTCCCCTCCCCCCGCCTTGTCTCAGTCGGTTCCCTCAACTCAGCACCGCCCTCCTAACCTGCAATCCTCTTCCTGACCTCTCCGCCCCCACCCCACTCCGGCCTATCACCCTCACCTTGACCTCCTTCCACCTATCCCACCTCCATCGCCCCTCCCCCTAGTCCCTCCTCCCTACCTTTTATCTTAGCCTGCTTGGCTCTCTCTCTCTTATTCCTGATGAAGGGCTTATGCTCGAAACGTCGAATTCTCTATTCCTGAGATGCTGCCTGGCCTGCTGTGCTTTGACCAGCAACACATTTGCAGTATGGGAAATAGGGTCTTACTAAGCTATGTTGACTATGCTTAATCCGTTCTTGCCTTTGCAAATACATGCAACTCTTGTCCCTCAGAATTCCCTCCAAGCTACCCACCACTGATGACAGGCTCACTGGTCTATGGCATCCTGGCTTTTCCTTACAGCCTTTCTTAAATAATGGTACCACATTAGCTGTAACCTCAACTGTTGTTGTCGATAATACAAATATCTCAGCAAGGCGCCCAGCAGTCTCTTCCCTAACTTCGCCCAAAGGCCTGGGAAACACCTGATGTTGCTGTATCAAAATTTTGCAAGTCCTCACCTCATGTCAGTGACCACCATCTTACTGAGGAGAGTAAATGCTTGCTTTGGAGTACACCCATGTCCCATGAACATTCATGATATATCTGGTTATTTCTAGGTAGACTTGAACAGGGTATTTAAGAATGGGAGTTACCGAAGCTGGTTTCAACTGTTTTCCATGTTTGAGCACTTTCAGATCATGTATTTTGAAAGAATTTGGAAATAGGAGCTGTAGAATCACAGTGAGATACTGTGGCAATTATCTGTTACTTTGATGAGATTAACCAATGGAACATGTGAGACTGAACCCAAGATGTTACTCATCAAAATTGCACAATAGCGATCTGGTTGTATCTTGTTTTAATATTAAATTGGGTATTGAAAGTGTCTCCGTTCAGTTTCTAAATTCATTCATGGGTTGTGGGGTCCTTAGCTTAGCCAGCATACATCGCTCCTCCTGATCGTCTTCAAAGGTAAATGATGAGCTGCCTTTTTGAACTGCCTGCAGTCCGAGTGGCATAGGTACATCCATATTGCTGTTAAGAGGAACTTGCACGATTTAGACGAAGAGATATTGAAGGAGCAATGATGGGGTTCCATATCAGGTTGCCATATGTCTTGGTAAGGGGGTTTCCATACAATTTACTGACTTTGTCTTCTATTTGACAAAAGTTATGGTATTTTGAAAGATGTTGATGAAGAAGCCTTGACTAGATGCAGTACATCTTGCACACAGTGAAGGGAATATTAAGTGGGCTTTTTGTCCTGTATTGTGTTGAATTTCTTTTGTTGTAACTGCACTTGGCAAGTGGAATGCACTCCATCACACCCTTTGTGCCTTGTAGATGGTAGATAGGCTTTGAGGAGTTACTTGCCATAGAATTCCCTCCTCCGACTTGCTCTTAGAGTCACAATATTCATAATTACTTTCAGTTAGCCTGTTGAGGCATGTTATACCTCCAAGATGGGTGGGACTGAAATCTGGACCTTCTGCCCCAAAGGCAGGATTACTAACTGCTGCTCAACAAGACTGCCTTCCACAGTACTCATTGTGCATTTCAATGATAATGTGTACTACAAACTGTATCAAGCCTGTCAGATTCTTCTTAATGATTCACGTGAGGCAACATGCAAGAGTTAATTAGGTATAACTTTTTGTATGCTCCAAAGGTGGTTTTGTCTTTTGGAAATTCCTCATTTTTTTGCTGTTTGGCTCTTGATCACTATTCCTGTAAATTAGGAATCTGTTTCTGTTTGTGAACTCATAATGATAATTTTATAGATCATATTAGTTGGAACGCTCCTGGGATTGAGCTGATCTGCAATCAGGAGAAACTCTAGATTTGTTTTGAAATTGTTCTCTTCTCTCCTGACCTTTTTCTGTGGGTTCAGACAGTAAATTGCAATCTCAGAAATCTTTACTTGTTTGAGCCAGATTCTCAAATGCCTTTTGGCACCTCAACTCAGGAGTGGTGATAGGCTGTAATTATAGAGAATTACCTTTCCACCCTCCTGAAAGTATTTTTCTTAACTTGGGCAAGTTTTAACTACCTTTTTGGAAGAGAGATTTTCTTGTCATTTGTTGTGAACTCCTAAAATTCTGATGAACAAATTTAGAATTTTGCACAAATAGCAAACGGACAAATTCACCATTGTTTTGAGAAAAAAAAGCTTTGAGATGATGAAATAGAATAGAATTTGTTTTGTTTTTGTCTTATTGCATTATTCAAGCAAATTATTTTGGCAAAATGCAGTCTTATAAGAGGGTAAATATGATTTTAGAATGTTGTGTGCCGCCTTAGAAGAATATTCATTTGAAATACTAGACTAATTGTGGTTGACAAGTTTGACTTCTCAACAACTTTTGAATAGTAAAGCTTTTATTTTTACCATGTCCATGAAATAAAATCTAAACTATTTGAATAAACTTGTTCTGTATGAATTTTCCAGATAAAAGTTAATTTATTGAATTCAAAACCATGCCACTGTATATAGAATAACTCTATGCATTAGTTTAATTTTAATTGAGTTATCTTACAAATTACTTTGATTTACTGAGTTGTTATATTCCATTTTATTAACTAATATATTCCCATCGTCAGATGTTCTGCAAGGTAAATGCAAAATATTTTGGTAACCTCCCTATATTTTGCATTATTGTATCGTTGTAGCCATGCAATAATCCATACAAGGTTAACCCCAGTATCGTAATACTTAAATACGAGAATTAGTAGACCAAAGTTTTAGCTTCAATCCTTGGTTCCTATTTTGACAGCATAGATTGAATACCGTACCTTTACAATCCTTGTTTAGTTTATACGTTACCATCCACTGTTTTGTTGATGGGTAAGTAGCCATCTGATTTGATAGTACAAAGAAACTCCTCCAGTATGAGTTGATCTAAGATGGGCAGAAGTTTAAGATTGGGGATCATCCTTGACAGAATTATTAGCTTTTGAGAAGGTGACAGACACTCTATATATGTGAAAGATCCTGAATTTTTGCACAAAACATTCACTAAGACATGTAGCGGTCATTTCTGAAGTCAAGCCAGTCATTGCAACATTTTCCCTTCCTTTTGGTGATGGAGTTTGACTACTTAGTCTTGGATCTTTCCTCAAATGTTACATATGCGCTCTCTATATGTGCTCAGACAGTTCAGATCCGCAAATACTTTTTTCTTTACTTTAATAAAGGCATTAATTTAATGAAGTTAACAAGATTCTGGGTAATCAAAGATGGAGGACCAAATGAAATTTGGTTCAGCTTGTATCAAAAATCGTATATGCCTGTGGTTCCCCACTATGTAGATTGCAATTGACTGGTTAATCGGAGACTGAGAGTTGGTCTCACTGCCTGTCCATGTTTCCTTGCCATGTTGTCTCTGAGCATTGATCTTGCTGCCCATGTTTGCTCACCACATACAAATCATAGACAAGATGCTGCACTGCTAGAGAAAAGTGCATACTCTTAATAGACTACCAGCTTGTTGAATTGTTTCCCCGTGGCGCATATGAATTGTTGTTGCAAGGTAAGGTACAGCAGCAAGGTGAGTGGAATCTTTGTCTGGAGATATCTTTCAACAACTGCAGAATGACATGAATGCTTCTCACTGAAAGCATTGATGTGACTGACACAGCCTAGCTGATTAAGTTCTTTAAAAACCAACTGATCTAAAGAGAACTTGTACCCTCACATGGTGAAGAGGTCTATAGGTAGCTTCCAACCCAAGACAAAAACATGAGCCGTCGATTCTGTGAACATCTTGCGTAGGATTCTACCCATAGAGGACCATAAAGTTTTTGCAGCTTGCAATGAACTTCAAGAAAGAGAAATCTGCGACTACCACATTATAGACTCATGAAATAAATTAGAACGTATTAAAAGCTGATTCATAGAACATTTGGGTGGATAATAAAGTAAGTTTCTAGTTAACTGGTTATTAGTGTAGTATCTCAAGGTTTTGTTGGATGTAGTATTATAAAGGTTGCAATTGATTTAGAAGAAGGAATTGTGTACATGGAATCATAGAAATCCTACAGTGTGCATATTTACAGTATTAAACTGAGATTCACTTGTCATAATGTGCTTAAATTTTAAAAAGTCTTGACAAACTTGCTAAGTGATGTCAAATGAAATGCAGGAAAACATATGATTATATTTGGCAGATCAAAGGTCCATGTCCATTATCTACCAAATAAATTATATCCTTGACACAGAGATTTTGTAGTATTTCCACATTGATGATAAAAGCAAAATAAAAGTAGCACTGAAATGCCTAATAAGAATTCAAATGCAGGTTTATATTGATCTAATTGAATATTGGAATGTATTCCTAAACAAATAAACATCCACTGTTACAAACTAAATGTGGAAATTACTTTTTAAATATGTATTTGATGAGATAATAGAATACAAAAAGCAGCCTTGTTGTTCCCGTTGCAAAAGTTATGGTAAGTTATTGAAGAACATATTAGCCCAGTAGTTAATCTGAGCTCTGAAGCTAATGGTGTATCAGGAAATGTTAACAACCTGAACCTTGGCTAAGATTGAAGGAATCAGCCATTCTCAACTCGGTGACATGATTGTGATGTTATGAGTGGCCTGTAACTTGACTGAATCTATACTCCTTTTTAATCTTCTTCTCTTGTGAGATGTTGGTGTTGCTGGTTGACATTTGCCAATTCCTAGACACTGTTGAAGTGGTGGTGAGCTGCTACCTTCAACTACAGTAGTCTGTGTTGTCCTTGGTTCCTCCTTCCTCAGTAATCTTGTTTCTATTTCTGCTTTAAAAGTTTCAATTGACTCAGATGGAGTTCTGAGTTGAGTGCCAGGCTTCCAGGAATTCCCATGCATGCTTGTGTTTGGCTTGTCCTTGGCTGGATACATTGTCCCAGTTGAATTGGTGTCCTTCATTGTCCGTGTGTGTGGATCCTCCATGTGGATTCGAGAAATAATTTTGTTCCACTCCACTCTATCCAAGCTCTCAAGATCGTGTAAACACATTGGACCATTTTGTGACTTGGCTAAGTGGCAAAAGTATTCACATGCATATTATGACAGATAAATACACTTGGTTACAAAAGCAAAATGCTGGAAATCTGGAATAAAATCAGAAAATGCTTAAGATTTCTGGTCTGACAGCATTTGAAGTGTGTTTCAATTGTGATGTTTATAAGATAACCATGATTTGGAGGAGCTGCTGTTTGACTGGCGTGGACAAAGTTAAAATCTCACAACACCAGGTTATCCAACAAGTTAGATATTGCTTCTCCTTTCCATTGAGGCTTCCACCTGTTGCATCGTTTCAATAAAGCCCTATAGCCCAATGCAACATGGAAGGACAGCATCTCATTTTCTGGCTTGGCAGTTCACAGCTTTCAGGACTTGCATGGAGTTCAACAACTTCAGAGCATAAGTGTGGTCATCCATTTTGATTTGCTACCCCAACCTGTTGGACTATAACTTGATGCAGTGAGATTTTTAACTTTTAGATCTTATAGTACTAAACTGCAATAATCTATATCTTTCAAATTCCCTTTAATGAAGGGAGTCATATGACTTGTTCTGCAGTCTGCCTTGTTGGTTTTGTTAGAAATCTAGGAAAGCATGATTTGTTTTACTTGGAGGGAGCTGCAAAGAATTTATGCCTGAAGGCAGTGATAGCAGCTTCTGAAGCTATCACGAGTAGAACCTGAGTCTAATTGAGACCCTGAAACATACTTGTAGATCGTGTTTTTTTTTTGTAAATAATCCTGTTCAATTTGGGAAGGGAGTTGAGGTCATTGATAGCATTTCCATCTTGTGTAAGGCCTAATGTGTTTCACACTGCAGTGGAGAACTACGCAGAGGAAGCCACTTTTAGGGTTAAAATCTTCAGTGCAAATAAATAGACAACAGCAATTTTGTGTGAGCAGCAGAAATAATTTTACATTTTTTTTGATATTTAGTAAAACCAGTGTTGCAGAATCTCAGGTCTAGCAACCTCTGTAGAAAGAGGAATAATTAATGTTTTGGGGAGCAAATGGAACGGATGGTGAGGCTGCCAAAAGAAAAGACAAAGTGCTAATGGTAGTAAAGGTGAGATCTAGATGCATTAATGATAGCAGTGTAAGCTGTAAATAGGTTGACTTGGCTGAGAACAAATTCACATAAACAAGTTCTTAGAGAAGGGGTTGATAGGTGGGGGTTGGGGTAGCAAATCAAAATGGATGACCACAATCCTGCTCTGAAGTTGTTGAACTCCATGTGAGTCCTGAAGGCTGTGAATTTCGAAGGCTGTGAACTACCAAGGCAGAAACTGAGGTGGTGTCCTTTCATGTTGCATCGGGCTGTTGGGCTTTATTGAAGCAGTGCAACAGGCCTCTGATGGAAGGAAGAAGTTAAATGGAAACGAGAAGGAATTTAAATGTCATGGTCAAACTTAGAGCTGAGGCAATCCGCAATGCGGTCACCCGGTCTGCATTTATTCTTGCCAATGTAAAGGAAACAGTACTATGAACAGAAAATACAATTGAATTGATTGCAAGAAATATCAGTTGCTCCTTCACCTGAGAAAGGGATTTGGAATCCTAGACACTGGGAAGACTTAAAATGGCAAATGTTATAACTTCTGTAATTACATGGGAATGTACTATAGGAGTGACAGAGGACAGTATCGAGATTGCTGCGAAATTCCTAGGGAGTGCTGATCACTGACAGAAGCTGAGGGGAGATTATGGAAATGGCAGATCCTTAGAGTTTGGAAACTGGCAGGGTAAATAATGAATACAAGAGGAACACATTTGTTCTGAGGGAGTGGAAGGGATGAGGGAAGAGGTGCAAGAAATAGGTCAAACCCAAGTGTGAGCCTCGTCATCTACAGGGGTTTGTGAGGAAAAGTAAGACCTGTGGAAGGTGGCATCACTGGAACAGGTGCAACAGATATGTAAAACCTGGAAGAATGGAGTGGATTCCTGCAGGGAGCAGAGTGTGAGGAAGTGTAGTCAAGGGAACTGTACAAGTTGGTGGTTTGCACCAGATATTGGTGGACATCCTATACCCAGAGACAAAAATACAGACCTCTGTGAGTGAAAGGGAAGGGTCATGGATGGACTACCTTTACCTGAGTTTATGGGTTTGCTCTCCACAGACTTATTGGACTAACTATCGCTATCATTTAATGTTTTGAATCAAGATCACTCTTTATTGCCATTAGCATTCCCTTTTATAAACAATATAAATACCATCATTTTCCAGGTCTAGGGAAGAGTCATGGGACTGTAAGTGAATTTTTTTTTTCTATCTTTCTGGGATGTGGGTGCTGGTTGGTCAGCATTTATTGCTCATACCTTGTTTTTGACAAGATGATGAACTGCTGCCTTGAACCACTGCAGTCCATGTGCTTAGGGAGAGAGTTCCAGGATTTTGACCAGTGACAGTGTTGGCACGGTGATATATTTTCAAGTCAGATTGTGAGTGGCTTGGAGAAGAACTTGCAGGTGGTGGTGTTCCCATATGTATGCAGCTTAAGATAAAAGTGGTTATGGATTTTGAAGGAGATGTCTAAATATCTTGGTAAATTTCTATAGTACATCTTGTCAAAGTAACACTGCTGCTACTGAGCATTGGTGGAGGGAATAGATGCTTATGGATTTTTTTGCCAATTAAGTGGACTGTTTTGTTCTGGATGGTGTCAAGCTTTGAGTATTGTTGGAGCTGCACACATTCAGGTAAGTGGGAAATATTCCATCAGATTCTTCACCTGGTGTCTTGCAGATGGCGAGTCAGGAAGTGTTACTTTCTGTAGTATTTCTAGCCTCTGACCTGCTCATGTAACAACAACAACAGTTTGTAGAATCCAGTTGAGTTTCTAGTCAACAGCAACCACCAGGATGTTGATATTTTGGGGATTCAGTGATGGTAACCCCATTGGAATATAACCATTGCCCCATGACATTCAATCTTATTGGAGATGCTCATTGTCTGGCTTTTGCATGGCTCAAATGTTACTAGACTAAGCCTGGATATTGTCCAGATTTTGTTGCATTTGAACATGGAGGGCTTCAGTATCTGAGGAATTGTGGATGGTGCTAGACATTTGTAATCATCACCACTTCTGACCTTCTGGAGGGAAAGTCATTTGAAGTAGTTGAAATTGTTGTGCCTAGGACACTACCTTCAGGAACTCAGGTACAGACGTTTTTGAACTGAGATAACTATCCTGTAACAATAATGGCCAATTACCTATGTGCCAGGAATGACCGCAGCCAGCAGAGTTTGCCCGGTACCCATTGATTCCAGTTTTGCTATGGCTCCCAACACACTAGGTTGAACTTGCCGTCTATGTTAAGAACTGTCACTCGTACCTTACCCCAGGAATTCAGTATTTTTGAATCAAGGCTGTAATGAGGTTAGCAGCTGAGTGGCCCTGGCGGTAGCCAAAATGGGTGTCATTTGAGCAGTTTGTTATTAAGCAATACCTGATCAACAATAATGTTGACTACATCTTCTGTCACTTTATTAATAGAGAGTAAGCCGGGACTGTAATTGACCGGGTTGGATTTGTCCTGATTTTTGTGTACAGGGCATATCTGGGTAACTTTCCTTATTGTTTGGTAAATGCCAACATTTAGATTAGATTACTTACAGTGTGGAAACAGGCCCTTCGGCCCAACAAGTCCACACCGACCCGCCGAAGCGCAACCCACCCATACCCCTACATTTACCCCTTATCTAACACTACGGGCAATTTAGCACGGGCAATTTAGCATGGCCAATTCACCTGACCCGCACATCTTTGGACTGTGGGAGGAAACCGGAGCACCCGGAGGAAACCCATGCAGACATGGAGAACGTGCAAACTCCACGCAGTCAGTCGCCTGAGGAGGGAATTGAACCCAGGTCCCTGACGCTGTGAGGCAGCCGTGCTAACCACTGTGCCACCCATAAGTAAATATACAGGAAGAGCTTGGTTAAGGGAGCAGCAAGTTCTGGAGCACAAATCTTTGAGTGCAGTTGCTGGTATGTTGTCAGGGATTGCAGTCATTGTGCAATCCAGTGTCTTCACCTGTGTATTGATAATCACGTGAAATGAATTGAATTGGCTAAAGCCTGACATCTGATGCTGGGGACTGAAGAGGCTGAGATTGATCATCCATTTGGCACTTGTGGCTGTAGGTTGCCGTCCATTGCACTGATCTATTAGGCTCTTCCATCAATGAAGAAGGGATATTTGTATAGCTGCCACCGCCACCTCTAGCGAAATGTTTAATTGACCCACCCCATTCATGATTGGATGTGGAGGCGTGCACAGGTTAACTGTGATCATTGATTGTGGGACTACTTAGTTTTATCCATCACTTATTACTTATGATAACCGCATTATTTTTGAACTAAAAAAAGCCATTCAATATTTCTTTTATTATGGAAAGAAATGAAATTGGCTGTTTTGGTAATTGAATTAACTATTTTATCCTAATGGTATTACTGGTCCAAAGATCAGTACAGCACAGGAACAGGCCCTTTGGTTCACCAAGCCTGATGTCTTTCTAAACTAAAAACCTTCTACCTTTTATGTAGTCCATATGCCTATACTTCCTACCTGTTCATGTATCTATCAAGATACCTCTTAAATGTTGCTATTGCATCTGCCTTGACAGATTCACCTCTGGCAGCACATTCTAGGCACTTGCCATCGTCTGTGTGGGGGGTGGCGAAATTTGTTCCTCAGAGTTTTTTAAACTTCCCCATTTTACTTTAAACCTATCTCTCCTAGTAACTGACATTTTCTAGACTTCGGGGGAGGGAGGGAGGGTGGGTGCAGTGGGTAGCCTCTACCTATCCATTCTGTCCATGCCTTTCATAATTTTGTGAACCTCTGTCATCATCCAACAGCCTCCGATGTCCAAGTGAACACAAACCAAGAGTGTCCAATCTCCCCTCACAGCTAATACCCTCCAAACCAGACAACATCTTGGTAAACCTTTTTTTGTGCCCCCTCAAAAGCCTCCACATCACATCACATCACATCACATCTGGTAATATGGCGACCAGAATTTGATGTGGATCTTATCATGTACTGTACATCAGTACAGTGACAAGAGTCTAACTGTGACCATGTGGTACCATCCTAGGTGCAAAGGTACCCAAGTATGAAAAAAAAACTCTGGTACAAAGTAGCAACAAAAAAGTTGAAGTTAAACATTACAGACCTTCGTAGAATAAGTAGAAAAATAAAGTAGTAAGGTTATAGTTAAGAGTAAAGCCCTTAATACAAACTAGAAAATTGAAGGAATAAAGTTAAAAGTTCAACAGTCTTGAGAGCTTGCTGGGGCCCAGTCTCCTCCCTCCACTCACTCTCCGGAAGATCTCAGCTGCCTGTTCTCAACATTGGGGGACCTCCCTCACCTCTTGCTCTTCCTGTGTCGGGGTGAGGTGCCATTGCCACGGCTGCTGCTGAGGTTGTCACCTCCGATCTACTGTTGCCTTAGGAACATGCCTGGGCTGGACGCACTTGCACACAGACACCAGACCAAGACCCGCCACGGGCATCTTGCCAGGCCTGTGCTGAGGCTGGGGAGGAAAAATTTTATTAAAAAACAAGGAGGGAATGAGAAATCAGTGTACAGAGAGGACAAGCTCTGGCTGTTGGGTCCTACTTCATCACCATGTTGGATATACAGCATTCCAAATGTGACCGCACTTAAATGTCAAACAGCTGAAATGTGAATTGCTGATTTTTATATTCATGCCCCAACTGAGGAAGGCATGCATTCCATATGTCTCCTTGACCACGTTATCCACTTACATTGCCACTTTCAACTATTAATCTTTCTGTCTAGATCCCTCTATGTTGATGCTTCTGAGGATTGGCATTTAGTGTAAATTTCTCTCCTGCGTTAGACCTTCCAAAATGTATCGCCCCATTTGTCTGGATTAAATTCTGCCATTTCCCTGCCAAAGTCTCATGCTAATCCTGCTGCGTTCTACGGCAATCCTTCTTATGGCTGCAGCTCCTCCATCTTTGTATTGTTCACGAACTCACTAATTGGGCCATCTACATGCTTCTCCAAATCATTTATAACAAGTAAAAATAACAGGGATCCTAGCTCTGATCCCTGTGAACACCATTGGTCACAGATCTCCAGTCAGAAAAACACCCACCTACTGCTACTACTTGTACTATAACCAAGGCAGTTCTGTACCCACCCAGCTCACTGTGGATCCCATGACACTTCACCTTCTGTATCAGACTATCGTGAGGGACTTTCTCAATGGCCTTGAAGTACATGTAGACAACATCAAATGCCCTCCCCTCAATCATCTTTGCTATTTCCTCAGAAAATTCAATCACGTTTGTGCGACATAATCTCCCCTACAAAACGCCATGCTACCTATTGCTCACAAGTGTATAGTTGAGTAAATCCTGTCCCTAACTATCGCCGTCATTAATTTCCCTGAAGTAAAGCTCACCTGGTCTGTAATTTCCTGATTTGTCCAGTTCATCGACAAAGCTTGCTATCAACAAAGCTTTTCACCGTACCTCAGTACACGTAATAATCAATTCAATTCATGAAATGTATTCCTCCCATCATAGTCATAGCACAGTAAATTTATACAAAACAAGGTAAAATATTAACATGCATAAATAAACTGATACTGGAGTAGCAACATGAAATTGCCATTTTATAACATGGAGTTGAAAACAACATTTCTCTAGCAATTAAGACTTGCTCATTGACTCTGGTCGTCTTTGCTGATAGTGTTCACACTATCAGCAAGCTTGCGTTTCTTAAAATATTGTCTCAGTAGTTTCACAAAAATACATAAGACAAACAGTGAAACTTCCTCAATTGAATTAACCTTTAAACCTTGCTTTTTTTTGAGCTCTACATTTACTTTCATAACTTCATGAAAAAGTAATATTGAAGTTACAGTTGACTGCCTGAACATCTGATGGCCAATTTTAGCATAACATTTTAGTCTGGAGTTATACACATAAAATTACTGCAAATGAGTTTTGGCTCATAACTAAATGATAGTGATTGATTTGAATTGATCAATCTGAACAGTTGCAATATACAGCATGTGGCATTTATACTATCTAATTCGCAAAACTGGTGTTTAAAAACAAAATCTTTTTTAACAAAGTCGATAAAAGCAAAAGCTGCACATGGCTGAAATCTGAAACTAATTCAAAAAGTGTTCTAAATACTAAGTAGGACCACTAGTAGCAAGAGAAGTTACATGCATTAGCTCAATTGAGGTAAAAGCAAAATACTGTGGATGGTGGCAATTTGCATTAAAAATCGAAATGCTGAAGAAACTCAGTAGGTTTGACCTCATCTCTTGAGAAAGAAATAGGGTTAATGATTATAAATTTGTTTCTCTCTTCATAGATGTTACCAGATAGCTGAGTTTCTCCTGAACCTTATTGTTTTTACCTCCACTTGCAGCCTGCAATACTTCTAACAGTTGTCTCACTTGTTTAAAGAAACTCTTAAGCTAATGTTCCACATCATGATAGTATTGCTGAAGTGTATATTTACTTTCTCCTGTTGGGAGAATGATTTTCTTAGATTCAAAATGCTTTACGTTTACCATCTCACTTGGTACTAAAGCTATTTGGGTTGGTCACTGCAGTAATATGCCCATGAATAACGTACTGTATTGTCGAGCTATAATCTGACAAATTCTATTGTGATCTTGTACACCATCTAGCCAACTTCACAAGCTCTCAAGCAAAATTTCTGCAAAATCAACTTCAGCATGTAGGCTACTATGTCTGGATAGCTGAAGGAAATACCTCAGTCAGGTTGTCTTCACTCATATCCCAAATGGTTCCATTCTGGGTGAGGATAAAGGAAATGTTTCAAAGACACTCAAACTCTTCTTGAATTATGCAAGCTTTAATCTGGAAAAATAAACAAGGTGTTTTTTTTTAACCAGCTAGTCAAAATGGCAACAACTTGCCAATCAAGCTGTGCCATGCTTTGAGTTGCATGTGTTAATAAGGCCAGGAAAAAGCAAGTCCTGAAATCCATGGAGCATCTTGCCCCCACAGGTTCTAAGATCTGTGGGTTGAGAATTGATGTGTTCAGTCACAAAATGACCCATGACAGAAACTTCCCACGCTGAGTAAATGTTATCTTCAAATTGAGGGACAAATCATGACAACAGCTTGAGCAGGATGTCAAATCTCCCAGACATTTGGAGCTTTATCATATCTTCACTAATACTGACGAGATTCCATTATTTTTAAGCTTTCTTAAAAGATATTTGTAAGTTCTGAGTGACTTTGTCACTTGAAAAATGATATTCTCTGGCCAATAACTCATCACTTCGCATTTCAAAAGAAATATTATGTCCAGTTATTGTAGGGCTGAAGTTCAGCTTTAACCAAGATTAGTAAATAAACACTATTGGGCTCAGAACAATATTCAAATTGAACAGATTCATGAGCCTTCTCGAAGAGACTCATCCATCCAACTATTTCTGCCCATTTCACCATCTTCTATAGGTTGAGAAGAACTACGAAAATGAAAACATGGTTGCAAGTAAATTACATCCTAAGTTTTCATTGCTAGAAAGTGAATGGTTAAAAATTTGGTTTCTGTTAACTGATTAAGAATATAGGATCATAATCATTCAATTTCCTTTAACAATGCACTATTCCACGAGTGACACATATTGCTCTGCATACAAGCATGTATTTTGGCTAAATATATCATTTTAGTGTACAGGGGAAAATATAACCATTTTGGCCTACTGTTTAAAATATAAAAGCTTTGCTGGGTGTACATGAAGTTCTGCTTAGTGTATGCAGATTGTGGCCAAAACACTAAAATATTTGCAAACTCTTGTATAAGCGATTGGCAATATCTACGCTGCACAATTAAGTTACTCTGAAAATCCTTTCTTGGAAAGAAAACTCATCAAATCAATAATGCAGGGTGACCAACGATCAATTCGAAACTATGTGAATGCATTTTGTGATGTGTCTATATTCCTCTTGTTTTTAATATACAACTGCAGAGATTACTTTGAAAAATCATATCTGGAGTACACATTTGAGTCAAAGTCACACAGCGTGGAAACAGACCCTTTGGTCCAATTAGTCACACCAACCAAGTTTCCCAAACTAGTCTCACTTGTCTGAGTTTAGCCCATATCCCTTCTAACCTTTACTATTCATGTACTTATCCAAATGTTGTAATTATACCTCTTCCTCCTGGCAGTTCATTCCACATGCAAACCATTGTGTAAAAACAACAAGATGTTGCCCATATGCCCTTTTTTTTAAAAAACCTTTTCTCATCTCACCTTTAAAAATATGCCCTGACCTTTGAACTCCCCCCACCCTCTGGAAAAAACCCTTTTCACCTTATTTATGCCCCCATCCCTATGATTTTATAAATCTAAGGTCCATCTTCAACCACCTGCATTCCAGTGAAAAAGTTCCAATCTATCTTTATAATTTAAACCTTTCATTCCCTGGTAAATCTTTTCTGAACCCTCTCCAATTTAATTATATCCTTTCTATAGCAGGTTCATCAGAATTGTACATTGGTGATGTCTTTTCTGCATTACAATGTCTAGTACAACCGCTGCATGACATCCCAACTCAATGGTCTAAACAATGGGGGCAAGTGTGCTAAACACCTTAATCACTATCTACATGTGATGGAAATTCCAAAAAATCATGTACCTGAACCCCTAGGTCTCTGTTTGACAGCATTACGTAGGGCCCTACTATTAATGTGTAAGTCCTGACTTTGTTTTACAAAAACGCATACTTCACATTTATCCAAATTAAACTCCATCTGCCACTCTTCAGCCCGTTTAACCTAATCGATAAAATCTATTTGTACTCTGAGAACTTTCTTCACTGTCCACTATACCACCAATTTTGGTGTCATCTGCAAATTTACTAACCATTCTACTAAATTCTCATTCAAATGGTGTGTGTGTGTGTGTGTATACATATATATACACATACACACCTCTAGTCCAAAAAAACAACCCTCTACCTTCGCTAACTACCTCGTACTATCAAGCTGGGAGATCTTGTTTTCAGGGCCCAAGCCATTTTCTCACTTTGCAAGCTAGATGCAGAAATTGAGTGCACCAAATTATCCTGTAGGAAAATGGCTGTCCTGATCAGATCACTGTTTGCCATGCAACACCTGAACTCACAAATAGGCTAAACACCATCACTTACAGACCTGCCATAAAATTATCCTGGAAAGGCTAACTATATAAAAACATTTCAACTGGCTAAGCAAGCTGTTGCATGCTATTTTTATGCAGTGGCTACAGGAGTGGCACTTTCCACTAACTGGTTACTGCCATCTGTCCAAAAAGCTTATGACACAGGTCAATAAGATCACACTTGGATGTCAGGTATGTAGCCTCTGCATCCCAGGAATCAGCTAATAGATTCAAGCAGCATATTCCTTTGGTTACCATAATTGATAGAGAACACTTACTCATCTAGCCTGTGCCTGCAAACCACCAAACAAAGCATCTACTGTCAGATGTCATACTGTGATTTGACGTACTTTAACAATCCTTAGTCTGCTGTTAGCTATACTAAAAATTTACAATAATTTCAGCTTGTAACATCACTCGATAGGAGCACATCGATTCATGCAAGGGCATTGCTTGTAACAAAATTAATATTTACTAATGCTGCATTTTTATTGGATTACCCAAGAATCTAGGAAGTCAATAGTTCCCCATTGCACACTGCACACTGGTGTGCCAACCTAATTCTATTTTTTTCCTGTAGTACAAATTGTTGTGATGCTTGAAATTTAGCATGCTTGTCTTTGTTTTGATGAGTGCAAAATGAAAAGCTTTGGTAACATGTTTCTCTCTTTCCAGCAATACTCAAGCCTTTTTTTTTAAATGGTCTGTGGGGTATGTCATCCCTGGAAAGGCTGGTATATCTTCACTTTTTATAACTGTCGGCTTGATGCAATATAGTCCACCCAAGCTTTGAACTTCATAGAATCCCCATAGTGGAGAAGCAGGCTATTTGGCCCGTTGAGTCCGCAGTAACCCTCTGAAGAGCATCCCATCCACAGCCCTCATCCTGACCATATCCCTGTAACCCTTCATTTCCCATGGCTAATCCAGCTAGCCTGCACATCCCTGGACACTATATAGGCAATTCAGCATGGCCAATCCCCCAAACATTCACATCTTTGGACTGTGGCAGGAAACCTAGGCACCCAGAGGAAACCCACGAAATCACAGGGATAATAACTCCACCTAAACAGTCACCTAAGACTGGAACTCAACTCAGGTCCCTGGCGCTGTGAGGCAGCAATGCTGACCACTGTGCTACCCGTGGTAGAGAGGAAAATTGTATTGTTCTGAGTTGGGGTAAAGCATAGCTTGGAAAGGTACTGAAATTACTGAACTTGAAAGAAGAGGTGCTATTCCTTGAGTTTCTGATAAAAAGACCAATGAACCTGAAATAAGTTTTAAGGATTTTGGTAGAGGCCAAAGCTTTTAATGAGAGATTCAAACTTATAATTATTAGCTTAAAGAATCTCAACAATTTTAATGAAAAGTAAAATACTGTGGATCCTGGAGATCTGACCAAAAAGTATAGGAGAACCTTTCGTTAGTCTGGCAGCATTGGTGGAGGTTGGTCACATCAGCTCCAGGACATCTCTAAAATGTTCCTCTGGATAATGTTCCAGATCCAACCATTTCAGCTGCTTCGAAGACCTTTTCTCCATAAGGTAAACAGTGGGGATGCTCGCTGATTGCTCAATGTTCAGCACCATTCACAACTCCTCAGAAACTGAAACAGTCCACGTTCAAATGCAACAGCATCCAGGCTTGGGCTGACAAGTGGCAAGTAACATTCATACCCCACACATGCCAGGCTATGACCATCACCAATAAGAGACAACCCCTTTTAAGTTCAATGTTTGTTACCATCACTGAATCCCCCACTAATGGGGTCCTGGGGGTTACCATTCACTAGAAACTCGACCTCTCCTCTCTCAAACACAAACACAAACACAACCTCCAGGTCAGAGGTTAAGAATACTACAGTGGGTAACTCCTCTCCTGACTCCCCAGAATCTGTCCACCATGTACAACGCACATTTAGGAATGTGATGGAATTCTCTCCATAGCTTGGATTCGTGCAGATCCAATAACACTCAAGAAGCTTGATGCCATCCAGAACAACAAAACACCCTGAATGATTGGCAATATATCCACAAACAACAACTCCCTGTTATCAGTAGCAAAAATTCACCAAGATCCTCAGACAACTCCTTCTAAATCCACAACCACTTACATCCATTTAGAAAGACCAGGGCAGTACCACCAGCTGTAAATTTCCCTACAAGTGGACGGCAAGGTGGCACAGTGGGTAGCACCTGCCTCACAGCGCCAGAGACCCAGGTTCAATTCCCGCCTCAGGCGACTGTGCAAACTCCACACAGTCATTCTCCCCGTTTCTGCGTGGGTTTCCTCCGGGTGCTCCGGTTTCCTCCCACAATCCAAAGGTGTGCAGATTAGGTGAATTGGCCATGCTAAATTGCCCATAGTGTTCGGTGAAGGGGTAAATATAGGGGTACGGGTGGGTTGAGCTTTGGCGGGTCGGTGTGGACTTGTTGGGCTGAAGGGCCTGTTTCCACACTCTAAGTACTTAATCTTTTTTAAAAAAAGCCTCTTAGCACACCTTTTTGCTTGTGAGCACTCTTTTTTTTTTTGTTTGTGCTCTTTCTCTCCCCAACCCCCCCCCCCCCCCATGCGTGCACACGCTGACTGTTGAAATTTGATGAACACAGAATAGAACTCAGCACCGCCTTCCTAACCTGCAATCTTCTTCCTGACCTCTCCACCCTCACCTTGACCTCGTTCCACCTATCGCATCTCCATCGCCCCTCCCCCAAGTCCCTCCTCCCTACCTTTTATCTTAGCCTGCTGGACACACTTTCCTCATTCCTGATGAAGGGCTGATGCCCGAAACGTCGAATTTCCTGTTCCTTGGATGCTGCCTGACCTCCTGCGCTTTTCCAGCAACACATTTTCAGCTCTGATCTCCAGCATCTGCAGACCTCTCTTTCTCCTCCACAGAATAGAACGTGTCAATTTCAACTTGCATTTGAGTTTTTGAGAATTAATCATAGGCCACTACTTCAGGTTTGAAGAGTGTAGTGCTTGAAAAGAATAGCCAGTCAATTAGCATCCAAGGAGCAGGACAGCCGATGTTTTGGGCATCAGCCCGATGTCGGGCCTATGCCCGGGACATCAACTCTCCTGCTCCTTTGCTGCCTGACCTGCTGTGCTTTTCCAGCAGCACACTCTTCAACTCTGATCTCCAGCATCTGCAGTCCTCACTTCCTCCATTACTTTAGGTTTCACCAGGTAGACAGAAACCAGTGACTGGAAATTTTATTAAGTACCTGCAACTTTTGGAGTGTCTTTCTTATTTACTGACTTCTGGGTTTGCCAAAAGTAATTTGATGACCAAAATTGATCACCTAGATAGATATTTAGCATATACCCAATCTCCTCTGAAAGCCAGCTTGTTTGTTTTTTTTTCTTCCAGTTTCACTGTGAAAAGCCCTATTTCTCATGTTTTCTTGCTTAGCTGCTTCTCCAACATAGCTGGATTTCCAGAAAAACAGCACACATTAAACTTTTAACTTTAGTAATTAGCAGTTGGGTCACAGCTCAGTGCTGCTGAACAGCATTCCAAGATATCACATTATCCTATTCAATTGAGAAGGATATCCAAACAATTCTGTCTCTTCCAACTTCCGTCACATAGTCCTGAAATATAGATATGTACTCTGGCCCATCAAACAATTGTTTCAATCTGTAGATTAATTTTAAAATTAGGGCAAAGCACTTTTGTTTTTATTTTTGTATCATTGTGATAACTGTTGCAATCTTCAGAGGCAAAACAACTGCAGATTAGGCAGTAAGGAGAAGAGTTGATTTAAGATGATTCTAATGAAGCTTTTGAGAAGTGCAAATAAATAATAACAGTTTGCACTTGCATTGCGTTTTCAGCCAATTCAGGAAATGGGTGGAGGATTTGGATACCACAGTCTTTGGGCCCAACAACATTGTCAATAGTGAAGACCCTGTGCTCCAGACCTTGCACCCCTAGCCAAGCTGTTCCAGTATAGTTAGAAGACTGTCATCTACCTGACAATGTGGAAAATCGTGTAGGTATGTTCTGTACACACAAAAGCAGGTCAAATCTAACCTGCCCAGTCACGAAGATCATAAGACGGAGGAAAGGTTTGGATGCCAGGTCAACGTGGATGAGTTACTCGAGTCCATTTTTATGCTTGATTAGATTAGATTCCCTACAGTGTGGAAACAGGTCTTTCGGCCCTACAAGTCCACAGTGACCCTCCAAAGAGTAACCCACCCAGATCCATTTCCCTCTGACTAATGCACCTAACACTATGGGCAATTTAGCATGGCCAGTTCACTTGACCTGTATATCTTTGAACTGTGGGAGGAAACCGGAGGAAACCTGTGCAGACACTGGGAGAATATGCAAACTCCACACACAGTCACCAGAGGCTGGAATCGAACCCGGGACCTTGGTGTTTTGAGGCAGCAGTGCTAACCACTGAGCCCCTGGGCGTATGACATCAGCCTTTAATGCAGAAAGACTACATAAATAATATTCAAATCCCCTATTCTTCCCATCAAAGTGCATAATGTCTTATTTTTCCTACATTATATTCTGCCAAATTTTTCCAAATTGAACATGCCTATAAATCTTTGCAAACTCTCTTGTCTGCCCTGTAGCTCAACACTTTAACTCCCCCTCCCACTCCACCAAGGACATGCAGGTCCTTGGACTCCTCCATCGCCAGACCATAACACGACGGTTGGAGGAAGAGCGCCTCATCTTTCGCCTGGGGACCCTCCAACCACAAGGGATGAACTCAGACTTCTCCAGTTTCCTCATTTCCCCTCCCCCCACCTTGTCTCAGTTGAATCCCTCAAACTCAGCACCGCCTTCCTAACCTGCAATCATCTTCCTGACCTCTTCTCTCCCCCCCCCCCCCCCCCCCCCCCCCCCACCCCACTTCGGCCTATCCACCCTCACCTTGACCTCCTTCCACCTATCGCATCTCTATCGCTCCTCCCCCAAGTCCCCCCTCCTACCTTTTATCTTAGCCTGCTGGACACACTTTCCTCATTCCTGAAGAAGGGCTTATGCCCGAAATGTCGAATTTCCTGTTCCTTGGATGCTGCCTGACCTGCTGCGCTTTTCCAGCAACACATTTTCAGCACTTCACTGGTCACAGGCCTCCAGTCTGAAAAACAACCCTACACCACCATCCTCTGTCTTCTACCTTTGAGCTAGTTCTGTATCCAAATGCCTAGTTCTCCTTGTATTCCATGAGATCTACCTTGCTAATCAGTCTCCCATGGGGAACCTTGTCGAACATCTTCCTGAAGTCCATAAAGATCACATCTACTGCTCTGCCCTCATCAGTCATCCTTGTTACTTGTTCAAAAAACTCAATCAAGTTTGTGAGACATGATTTTCCATGCACAAAGCCATGTTGACTGTCCCTAATTAGTCCTTGCCTTTCCAAATACATGTACATCCTGTCCCTCAGGATTCCCTCCAACAACTTGCCCACCATCGAGGTCAGGCTCACCAGTCTATAGTTCCCTGGCTTGTCTTTACTGCCCTTCTTAAATAGTGGCACCACATTTGCTAACCTCCAGTCTTCTGGCACCTCACCTGTGACTATCGATGATGCAATTAACTCAACAAGAGGCCCAGCAATCACTTCTCTAGCTTCCCACAGAGTTTTCTGTTACACCTGATCAGGTCCTGGGGATTAATCCACTTTTAACAGTTTCAAGCCATCCAGCACTTCCTCCTCTGTAATCTGGGATGTCACCATCTATTTTTCTACCGCCTATATCTTCCTTATCCTTTTCCACAGTAAATACGAATGCAAAATATTCATTGAGTATCTTCCCCCATTTTCTGTGGCTCCACACAAAGGCCACCTTGCTGATCTTTGAAGGGGCCTATTCTCTCCCTAGTTACCTTTTTTGTCCTTAATATATTTGTAAAACCCCTTTGCATTCTCCTTAATTCTATTTGCCAAAGCTACCTCATGTCCCTGTTTTGCCCTCCTGATTTCCCACTTAAATATACTCCTACTTTCTTTATACTCTTCTAAGGATTCACACGATCTATCCTGTCTATACCTGACATATGCTTCCTTCTTTTTCTTAACCAAACCCTCAATGTCTTTAGTCATCCAACATTCCCTATACCTACCCACCTTCCCTTTCACCCTGACAGGAATATACTTTCTCTGGATTCTTGTTATCTCATTTCTGAAGGCTTCCCAT
Source organism: Hemiscyllium ocellatum (assembly GCF_020745735.1). Lineage (NCBI taxonomy): Eukaryota > Metazoa > Chordata > Chondrichthyes > Orectolobiformes > Hemiscylliidae > Hemiscyllium > Hemiscyllium ocellatum. The sequence continues at coordinate 51,879,606 of NC_083415.1, forward strand.
TTTCCAGCTGTCCCTTTACTTGCGAACATCTGCCCCAAACAGCTTTCGAAAGTTGTTGCCTCATACCATCAAAATTGGCCTTTCTCCAATTTAGAACTTCAACTTTTAGATCTGGTCTATCCTTTTCCATCACTATTTTATAACGAATAAAATAATGGTCGCTGGCCCCAAAGTGCTCCCCCACTGACACCTCACTCACCTGCCCTGCCTTATTTCCCAAGAGTAGGTCAAGCTTTGCACCTTCTGTAGTAGGTACATCCACCTACTGAATCAGAAAATTGTGTTGTACTCACTTAAGAAATTCCTCTCCATCTAAACCTTTAACACTATGGCAGTCCCAGTTAATGTTTGGAAAGTTAAAATCCCCTACCATAACTACCCTATTATTCTTACAGATAGCTGAGACCTCCTTGCAAGTTTGTTTCTCAATTTCCTTTGATTATTGTGGGGGGGGGGGGGGTCTATAAGTACAATCCCAATAAGGTGATCATCCTTTTCTTATTTCTCAGTTCCACCCAAATAACTTCCCTGGATGTATTTCCAGGAATATCCTCCCTCAGCACAGCTGTAATACTATCCCTTATCAAAAATGTCACTTCCCCCTCCTCTCTTGCCTCCCTTTCTATCCTTCCTGTAACATTTTGTATCCTGGAACATTAAGCTGCCAGTCCTGCCCATCCCTGAGCCATGTTTCCGTAATTGCTATGATATCCTAGTCCCATGTTCCTAACCATGCCCTGAGTTCATCTGCCTTCCCTGTTAGGCCCCTTGCATTGAAATAAACGCAGTTTAATTTATTAGTCCTACCTTGTCCCTTCCTGCCCTGACTGTTTGACTCACTTCTGTTCTCAGCTGTTCCCGTCTCAGATCGAACTCTTTCCTCACTATCTCCCTGGGTACTAGTTTAAATCCTCCCAAGCAGTTCTGGCAAATTTCCCTGCCAGGATATTAGTTCCCTTCCAATTTAGGTGCAATCCATAGAACATAGAAAAATACAGCGCAGTACAGGCCCTTCGGCCCTCGATGTTGCGCCGACCGAAGCCTACCTAACCTACACTAGCCCAATAACCTCCATATGCTTATCCAATGCCCGCTTAAATGACCATAAAGAGGGAGAGTCCACCACTGCTACTGGCAGGGCATTCCATGAACACTCAACCCGCTGATTAAAGAAAATCCATCCTTCTTGTACAGGTCACTTCTACCCCAAAAGAGATTCCAATGATCCAAAAATGTGAATCCTTCTCCCATATACCAGCTCCTCAGCCATGCATTCATCTACTCTATGCTCCTATTCCTGCCCTCACTAGCTCATAGCACTGGGAGTAATCCAGATATTACTACCCTTGAGGACCTCCTTTTTAAATTTCTGCCTGGCTCTCTCTCATCTCCTTTCAGAATCTCAACCTTTTCCCTTCCAATGTCGTTGGTTCCAATGTGGACAATGACCTCCTGCTGGCCCCTCCCCTCTGAGAACATTCTGCACCCTCTCTGAGACATCCTTAATCCTAGCACCAGGGAAACAACACACCATTCTGCTTTTTCTCTGCTGGCCACAGAAACGTCTGTCTGTACCTCTGACTACAGCATCTCCTAACACAATTGATCTCTTGGAAGCCGACGTACCCCTCGTTGCATTCGAGCCAGTCTCAATACCAGAACTTTAACTGTTTGTGCTACGATCCCCTGAGAATTCATCGCCCCCTACATTTTCCAAAACAGTATATCTGTTTGAAATGGGTATATCCACAAAAGACTCCTGCACTAGCTACATTACCCCGTTTACCCTTCCTGGCGTTAGTCACATAGTATTTGAGACGACTCCTTCCCCCCTCTCCCAATGTTCCCAACTATTAATGTATCATCTACAAACATGGTTATAGAATATTTGCTTTCCTCCAAGTCATTATTAAATATTGGCTTAAAAAAAACTGTGCCCCAACCCTGATCCACTTACCAACGTCCTGGAAGTTATCATTGATCAGAAACTTAACTGGACTCGCACAACACACCGGGTGCACGAGCAAGTCAAGGGGTTGGAATACTGTGGCGAGTAACTCACCACCTGATTCCCCAGAGCATATCTACCATCTACAAGTCAAGTCAGGAGTGTGAGATGAAGTACTCCCCACTTGTCTGGATGAGTGCAGCCCCAACCATACTTACGAAGCTTGACACCATCCAGCCTGAATGTTTGGCACTACATCAACAAGCATCCGCTCCCTCCACCAGCAAAGTGCAGTAGTAACAATATGTACTATCTACAAGATGCACTGCAGTACTTTACCAAAGATCCTCAGCACCTTCTAAAGCCATGACCACTTTCATCTAGAAGGACAAGGGCAGCTGATATGAGAATACCACCACCTGCCAAGTTTCCCTCCAAGCCACTCACCAACCTGACTTGGAAATATGTCACTGTTCCTTCAAAATCGTGGAATTCCTTCCCTAATGGCATTGTGGGTCAACCCGCAGCAGATAGATTGCAGTGGTTGAAGAAGGCAGCTCACCCACCATCACCTCAAGGACAACTAGTGCCTGACAACAAATGCTGGCCAGCCAACGACCCCCACATGCCTCTTTTAAAAAAACGAATAAATAAATTGCATTTTGTTCTTTAGCCAATTCTTAGTCTATGCTAATATACTGCCTCCAATGGACGTTTATCTTGTGTAACCAAACGTACATTATAAAATACCTTCAGAAAATCCAAATATATTGCATTCACATATTCACATATCTATCCTACCTCGTACTGTCGCAAATAATTCTAATAAGGCTAGTCAGGCATAATTTGCTGTTCATGAAGCCACACTGGATTTGGTTGATGATTATGTATTTTTAAATGCTCTGTTATTACATCCTTTGTAATAGATTTTAAGATGTTGCCAACTGCGGCACAATGGCTCAGTGGTTAACCTCGCTCCCTCAGCGCTAGGGACCCTGGTTCGATTCAACCCTCGGTGACCATGTGGGGTTCACACATTCTCCCCGTGAATTGCGTGCATGTCCTCCAGGTGCTTTGGTTTCCTTCCACAGTCGAAGAGTGTGGTGCTGGAAAAGCACAGCTGGTCAGGTAGTATCTGAGGAACAGGAGAATCGACGTTTCGAGCATAAGCCCTTCATCTTGTGCAGGCTTGTGGCCCAAGGAGGCGGAGATAAATGGGTAGGGGGTGGGGCTGGGGAAAGGTAGCTGGGAATGTGATAGATAGATAAAGTGGTAGGTTGAAGAGAGAGTCGAGCGGATAGGTGGAATGGAGGATGAACAGGTTGCGATTGAAGGATTGGGGTACAAGCAGAGCTGCAGGAAGTTATAGGAGAGGCCCTGGAGGACATCGACCACCTGGGAGGGGAAGTTGCAGCCCTTGATTAGGAGGGTCATCTGGGATGTTCTATGCTAGGAATGGATGAATTGGGAATAAGGGATAGCATTTATACAGAAGGCAGGGTGGGAGGAGTGTAGTCCAGGTAGTTGTGGGATTCGGTGGGTTTGCAATAGATGTCAGTGTTGAGTTGTTCACTGGAAATGGAGCTGGACAGGTCCAGGAAAGGGAGGGAGGTGTCTGCAGATGTCCAGGTAAACTTAATGTCTGGCTGGAAGGTGTTAGTGAAGTTCAGTGGAAGGTACTGGTTGAGAGGAAGAAACTGAGGGCTTTGAGGCCTTCGTCATATGTACCACTGAAGCCAGGTGCCAACTCATGGGCACCACCTCCCACTGCCCCCTTTTGACCACTATCTCACCACCTATCACCAAACCATCTCCTACACCATCCACAACCTCAACATTTCAGACAATCCCCCACTCACAACCTCCAACCTCATCGTCTGGGAACCTCTACTATCTTAGACACTTCTTTCCCCTTCCTGGACATCTCCATTTCCATTTCCAGTAACTGACTCAACAGGAGGATGAATTCCACCATAAAACATCCCAGATGGCCTCCCTCTTCAAAGACCGCAATGTTCTTCCTCCAGTGTATCTCCTTTACTTCCTGATCCCACCCCTCCAAAGACAGAACACCCCCCCCCCCCCCCCCCCCCCACTCCCCTTGTGCTCACCTTCCACCCACAAGCCTCCGGATACATTGTTCATCCTCTGCCACCTACAAACAGACCCCGCCACCAGGAATATATTTCCCTCCACTACTCCCTTGTCGCCCATCAACCTATCCTCCTTTCCTGGCACATTCCCGCAAGACCTGCACCTGCACCTCCCCTCTTACCTCCATTCAAGGCCCCAGAGGATCGTTCCACATCCATCTATAGATTTACCTGTACTTAGGACACAGTAAATGGCATGTGTTTATGCTCCCAATGTGGCCTCCTCTACATGGGGAGGCAGGATGCCAACTTGCGGAATGTTCAAACATGTTCTCTGAAACATCTCTGGGACACGCACTAAATACCCCACCGCCTTGTGGCTGAACACTAACTCCCCCTCCCTCTTGGCCAAGGACATGCATGTCCTGGGCTGCCTCCACTTCCAAACCCTAACCACCCGACGCCTGGAGGAAGAGTGTGTCATCTTCTGTCTTGGTACCCTCCAACCACATGGGATCAATGTGGATTTCACCAGCTTCCTCATTTACCCTCCCTCCAACTTTATCCCAAATCCAGTCTTCTCACTAGGCACCATCCTCTTGAACTGTTGCACCTGTCTGTCTTCCTTCCCATCTGTCTGCTCCACCCTCCTCTCTGATCTATCACCTTCACCCCCACCTTCATTCACCTATCACATTCTCAGCTACCAGCCCTACCACCCCCCCCCCCCCTCCAATTTATCTCTCAGCCCCTTGGGCCACAAGCTTCATTCCTGATGAAGGGCTTATGCTCGAAACTTTGACTCTTCTGCTCCTTGGATGCTGCCTGACTGGCTGTGCTTTTCCAGCACCAACCTTTTTCACTCTGATCTCCAGCATCTGTAGTCCTCACTTTCTGCTTCCACAGTCCAAAGATGTCCAGGTTAGGTGGACTGGCTATGCTAAATTGTCCAGAGTGCCCAGGGATATGCAGCCAGGTGGATTAGCCATGGGAAATGCAGGTTTACAGGGATAAATCTGGCTGGGAAACTCTTTAGAGAGTCGGTATGAACGCAATGACCTGCTTCACACTGCAGGGATTCTATGATTCAATGAATAATGGATGTTAAGCCAATTGGCCTAACTAAACTGTTTTTTTTCTCTTTCCCTTTTTAAGTGAAATTGTTACAGTGGCATTTTCCCAATCTTCTGGGACTTTTCCAGAATTTAAGGATTTCTGGAAGATAGCTTCAAACATCTCTATAGCTACTTCTTTCAAAATCCCAAAATTCATACCATCTGGTCCAGATAATCTATCAGTCTTTAGCCCCATTCGTTTCAAAGAATAAAGAAATCAAAGAACAGCATAGGACAGGAACAGTCTCTTTGGCCCACGAATACTGCACCAACACATGATGTCATCCTAAACTTTTGCCTCTATGTAGTTCATATCCCTTTGTTCCCTGTATATTCATGTCTGTCAAGATGACTCTTGAGTGTTGCTATTTGGGTGCTTCCACGACCACCTCTGCCACTTACCACCCTCTGAAAAGAAAACCTGCCCCCTCTCTCTTTTGGTAATTTTTGTGCATTTTAGAGTCATCGAGATGTACAGCATGGAAACTGACCCTTCGGTCCAACCTGTCCATGCCGACCAGATTTCCCAACCCACTCTCGTCCCACCTGTCAGCAGGTGGAGAAATCAATGGGAACGGAACGGGATGGGGCTGGGGAGAAGGTAGCTAAGTGTGCAATAGGTGCATGGAGGTGATAAGTTGGGAAGGAAGACTGGCAGGTTGGACAGGTCACCTCCATCCACCTATTGCATGCTTAGCTATCTTCTTCCCAGCTCTGTCCCAGAGCCTCCCAGCCTCATTCCTGATGAAGGGCTTTTACCCAAAATGTTGATTTTCCTGCTCCTTGGATGCTGCCTGATCTGCTGTGCTTTTCCAGCACCAGTCTAATCTTAACTGAGATGTAAAAAGTGTGTTCAGTCTCTCCTCTTGTTCAGCATGAATGAATTATCTGGAGAATTATGTTCAAGTCATGTACTAGGTTGCTATGACTCAAAGAAAGATGAAGGGAGAGGAGGCAAAATAACAAAAAGTGTACCATAGTTCTGGCATAAAGAAATATTTTCATGTGTAAACCTGTAGAAAAGTTATTTTTGTTTACTGTCTTTGTGATGGTCTGGAATTGCAGACCAAATATGTTAGATTTAAATTCTAGCCAAATCTTTAAGAACCATACTCTTGTCAAATACTGGAATTCTATCAAAAATAAAACCGTTCTGTGACTATCTTTTTCAAACAATATATTCAATAAATTTAAAAACAGCAGCCAAAATTCAAATTTATAGTACAGATTGAGTATTTGCACCTTTAAGTGTGCTGTACTAGCTTTTACTAACATTTTAGTATTGCTGAAATATTGTTTACTCCTTGATACTAAAGATCTTAATGAGCAGTACTCTCATTTCACAAAGGTGTAGCCTGTGGTATTAAGGAACTCGGAACAAGAATGTACGAAGCTAAGTTCTGTTTTAGCATTTGTGCTTTGTAGAGTGGGTGGTAAAATGCAAATGTGAAATCATAGTGAAAAACAGGAAATGTTTTATGTTTTGTTCTTTACACTCAAACCACCAATAAGTGACATGAATTTTGGATAATTTGCTGCGACTATGTTCCCTGTGACTGGCCAAGCAAATTGATTCAGTAAAGCAAGAGAAATGCAGAACCATTCAGAACCATTTTTTAAAATGATTAAGCAGAATATTATTTTCCTTTTGCTTCAATGCTAGTGATATGAGTATTTTAAAAAATATTGTAACTCTGGACAATGCTATCCATGAATAATGGGGGGAAAACTCAAACATCCAGTTACATGGCATCTTTAACAACTTCAGGAAATCCCAAAGTACTTAACAGTCAATAAAAATTTCTGAATTATAATCTCTGTAACATTGATAAAACTGGCTGCCAATTTGAGCACAAAGTCCCATAAACAGCAGCAATCTCTTTGGATCAAAATAAAAACAGAAAATGCTGGAAAAATTCAGCAGATTTGACAGCTTCTATGGAAAGAAATCAGAGTTAACATTTTGGATCCAGTGACCCTTCCGCAGCACTGACGGTAGCTTGGAAAACCACCTGTTGGACTATAACCTGGTGTTGTGATTTTTAGCTTTGTACACCCCAGTCCAACACCAACATCTCCAAATCATAGCTTGGAAAAAGTTGTTTATGCAGATGATAGGTGGGGGAGGGGGTAAGGAGTAAACAATAGATGGAGATGGAGCCCAAAGAGAGAAAACCTTTGGACAGACAAAGGAGTGCAGAAAGGTCAATCTCTGCGAATGAATAGCTACTAATGGGGACTATTAGTGACTAACAATGGGTTGTGTGTTATAGATTAGATTAGATTAGATTAGATTACTTACAGTGTGGAAACAGGCCCTTCGGCCCAACAAGTCCACACCGACCCGCCGAAGCGCAACCCACCCACACCCCTACATTTACCTCTTACCTAACACTACGGGCAATTTAGCATGGCCAATTCACCTGACCCGCACATCTTTGGACTGTGGGAGGAAACCGGAGGAAACCCACGCAGACACTGGGAGAACATGCAAACTCCACACAGTCAGTCGCCTGAGTTGGGAATTGAACCCGGTCTCAGGCACTGTGAGGCAGCAGTGCTAACCACTGTGCCACCGTGCCGCCCATGTGTTATCACAGACCATGTGATAACAAGGCAAGATGAGTGGAATCAATTTTGCTTGCAGGATAAATATTGGTCAGGACTCTGGAAGGATTTCTTGCCTTTCCTGAAGGGTGTAATGGAATGTTTACATTTCCCTGAGTAGCTGGAATTCGACTCTTTGGTGAGACAGCAGATCAGTATCTCTAACAATGCAGTACTGAGTTTAAGTATCAGCTTAAGTTATGTGCTGAAGTTCTACACTGGCCTCTTCAGACTCCGATGTGAATGCTAATATTGAGTGATGACTGAATTTGGAGAAAGTACAGGCGACTTGAATTGGTTTGTTTTTGTTGTCTATTGCTGGACAATGTGACATAACCATTCACATCCATTCATTTTAATGAGCAAAGTACTTGTTGATGATCTGCCTGCACCTTCTCAGACTACCACTGATCTAATACTACTAGTTATTTCTGGACTTTGAGATGCTCCAAAATACTTTCTAGCCACCTAAGTAAAGGCAGTCACTTAAAATGAAGGGAAACATGTCAGTAAAATTTGGTAAAACAAGTTCCACAAATGAGAAGTCCTTGTGACATGTTTTTGATGGTTAAACATTAATTTGGCCAGGTGACCAGGAGATCTGCCTTTCTCATCAGTTACCATGGGATCCTTTATCCCCACTCAAGATGACTGAAGCAAGATGGGGTGAAGAGTCAGAGTGTGGTACTGGAAAAGCACAGCCAATCAGGCATCATCCGAGGAGCAGGAGAATAGACATTTCAGGCATAATTCTGGATTAGTGGTGATAGAAGAGCACAGCAGATCAGGCAGCATCCGAGCAGTAAAATCAACGTTTTGGGCAAAAGCCCTTCATCAGGAATAAAGGCAGAGAGCATGAAGCGTGGAGAGATAAGCTAGAGGAGGGTGGGGGTGAGGCGAAAGTAGCATTGAGTACAATAGGTGAGTGGGGGAGGGGATGAAGGTGATAGGTCAGGGAGGAGGATGGAGTGGATAGGTAGAAAAGGAGATAGGCAGGTAGGACAAGTCCGGACAAGTCATGGGGACAGTGCTGAGCTGGAAGTTTGGAACTAGGGTGAGGTGGGGGAAGGGGAAATGAGGAAACTGTTGAAGTCCACATTGATGCCCTGGGGTTGAAGTATTCCAAGGCGGAAGATAGGCGTTCTTCCTCCAGGTGTCTGGTGAGGGAACGGTGGTGAAGGAGGTCCAGGACCTCCATGTCCTCAGCAGAGTGGGAGGGGGAGTTGAAATTTTGGGCCACAGGCCGCAGTGGTTGATTGGTGCGGGTGTCCCAGAGATGTTCCCTAAAGCGCTCTGCTAGGAGGCGTTCGGTCTCCCCAGTGTAGAGGAGACCGCATCGGGAGCAACGGATACAATAAATGATATTAGTGGATGTGCAGGTAAAACTTTGGATGTGGAAGGCTCCTTTAGGGCCTTGGATAGAGATGAGGGAGGTGGTGTGGGCACAGGTTTTACAGTTCCTGCGGTGGCAGGGGAAAGTGCCAGCACTATCAACCTGCGTGGCAACTTTCAGGGATCTGTGTACATGGACTCCAAGATCCCTCTGCCATGCACATTACCAAAATTCTTTCCATTGACCCAGTATTCTGCCGCCTTGTTACTCTTCCCGTAGTGAATCACCTCACATTTATCTGTGTTGAACTCCATTTGCCACTGTTTTGTCTAATTCTGCAGTTTATCCAAGTCCCCCGCAACATTCTTCTACACTGTCCACTACTCTACTGACTTTAGTGTCATCTGCAAACTTACTAACCCATCCAGTATGCCTGCCTCTAAGTCACTTATAAAATTGGCAAACAGTTGTGGTCTCCAAACAGATCCTTGTGGCACACCACTAGCAACCAGATTCCAGGCTGAATATTTTCCATCAACCACCACCACTTACAGAAGGCCAGTTTCTAATCCAAACTGCTAAATCACCCTCAATCAATTTTCTACAACCAACCATGTGGAACTTAATCTAATCTAAAGCCTTTGATAAGATTAGATTACTTACAGTGTGGAAACAGGCCATTCGGCCCAACAAGTCCACACCGACCCGCTGAAGCGCAACCCACCCATACCCCTACATTTACCCCTTACTTAACACTACGGGCAATTTAGCATGGCCAATTCACCTGACTCGCACATCTTTGGACAGTGGGAGGAAATCGGAGCACCCGGAGGAAATCCACGCAGACACGGGGAGAACGTGCAAACTCCACACAGTCAGTCGCCTGAGTCGGGAATTGAACCCGGGTCTCAGGCACTGTGAGGCAGCAGTGCTAACTGCTGTGCCACCGTGCCGCCCTCTATGCTTTACTGAAGTTCATGTACACCACATCAATTGCCCTACCCTCATCCACATGCTTGGTCACCTTCTCAAAAAACTGAGGTTTGTGAGACATGACCTACTCTTGACGAAACCATGTTGACTTTCTGCAATCAAATTGTTGCTTGCTAGATAATTAGAAATCCTCTCTCTCATAATAGTTTTCAAAACTTTTCCTATAACAGACTTTTCCTACAATAGGCTCATTGGTCTGTAATTACCTAGGACTACTGCCCTTCTTGAGCAAGGGCACAACATTTGCAATCTTCCAGTCCTTTGGTACTAAACCTGTAGACAATGACTACTCAAATATCAAAGCCAAAAGCACCAACACCACCTCCCTAGCTTCCAATAGGATCCTCAGATAACTCCCATCCAGCCCAGGGAACTTGTGTATTTTCACTCCTCCTCCTTATTAACCTTGATCCTTTCTTTTATAATATCTCGTATCTCATTCTTCTCCTCTACAATATTCTCCTTTTCCTGAGTGAAAACCGATGCAAAATATTTATTTAACACCTCTTTGATCTCTGTACAATCCACACACAACTTCCTCCTCCTGTCTTTGGCCCGATCCCTACCCTTTTTTATTCCTCACATACCTATAGAAAGCTTTAGGTTCTCCTTTATTCTGCCTGTTGAAGACTGCTCATGTCCTCTTTGTTCTTCTTAACTCTCTTTCCTATTCTTAATTCTCTCTCTGACTCCTTCCTAACTAATCTGTAACTCTCCATTGCACCTTTTGAACCATCTCATCTCATCGTCTCACAAGCCTTCTTCTGCTTAACGAGATGCAATTTCTGTAGTAAATCACCGTTCCCTTAGCTTGTCACTTCCACTCTCCCTGATAGGGACATATCTATTAAGGGCACATAATATCTGTTCCTTAAACTAGCTCCACGTTTCGATTGTCCCGAAGGGCTAATTCCATTCAAAACTTGTCAAAGTGAAGTTTTGGAACAATGGTGTATGCCATTATCGTTCAAAAATCAATTTAAGTTGTGAAATAATCTTGCAATAGTATTGATCATTGGTCCTTATTTATGGGTGATGTTGGTGGAATGCATTGAGCTAAATCTTTACAACATTGTTAAGAATTATCTGAAGGCTGTAATAAATTAGAACAATCCTGATGCTGAAACATTGCAGGTGTGAAAATCGGGAATGACTTCACACAAACTATAACAGAAATCTAGTATATGCTTGATAACATATCAATTTGACCCAGCAGTTATCCTAAGACTGAGATTGATAGATGTAGTTTTAGGAAATCAAGCCACATTGAGAGTAGTAATCTCTCCTCTTTCGAGTGTCTTCTGGATGTCCATATTTCATATGTTAGTCCACTATGCTTTAGGAACCAACATGTACATAAATATCAAAAGAATTCCTTGTTACTCAATACTCCACCACATTAATATATCAGTTTGTAGAACATGATTTGACCCGAGAAATGTATGCAATTCAGCTCAAGCATTTCACATTAAAAGTGTGATTATTTTTGAGAACCATCTGCGGTAACGCCAATTAACTAAAATTGGCACATGACATATACTTTAGACATCCATTTAGACTCTTTATGGTTCGTTCGTTCGTATTTGTCCAAGTGCTCAGTATCTCTTCCCCTGAATTTTTAGCTCCCTCTGCCTGGCAAGAAACTGGTGATGGACCAACCAACAACTAGTCTCTGATCTCCATGCCTTCCTCCCTTGCCGAAATTTCAACAGCGGTGAAGTAACATTACAGCGGCCGTTCTCCCATCACTGAATCACCCTTTATTTACACATGGAGAGCCCTTGACACTGATGAAGCTTCCTCAGAGACACCTTTCAGAGTGAACAGAGCCTCTGCCACTCCTGTTTACTTTTTTTTCCTGGTTATATATGTTATTTTATTAAACAATACGTCTTACAAACAATTAGCATTTACAGCTGTATACAGACTAACAGTAATTTACAAGGGAGAGGTATGGCAAAGCCAGCCCCGAATCCTACTGTTCAACCAGTTTTCAGGGAAATGAGGACAAACCTCATTCCAGTGTCATCACAAAACAGTAACAAATGCATACAAGACAGTCCAATTAGATCTGAATATGCATAGAATACTCTTTTCCACTTCCCCCCACCAAGCAATCCATCAGTCCCTCCTACCTTCCAGCTACTCGAAGGCATCCTGCCTCTTCCAGCTCTCGTGCTGCCCTGACATCTGGGAACCTCTAGGACAGCCTGTCCTGTTTCCCCATCCCTCCCCAGGATGGCAGCGTTGAGAGCAACCTACCTGCCTTCTGGCTCTCACCCACCCCGATGTGCCATCCAGCCTGTGGACTGCCCTTGCACACCTTCCGGCCATCACCTAGGACAGCCTGTCCACTTCCCTGGGATGACTGCGCACAGGGCAGCCCACAAGCTTTTCCACATCTCAGCCTGCCTCTATGCACTGACTGGCGTTCGGCTGCCCTGACACACTTTCTGGCCACTTCTGGGACAGCCTGTCATGATAACCCCTTCTCAAAATGACAGCGCTCAGAATTCTGGTGTACAGGATTCCCCAACACCCTCCAACTCTCGGAGTGCCAGCTTTCTGGATGACCTCTGAACCTCCCAGTGAGGCATACCAGACCCTGGGACACACAAGACCGTGCACATATATAAACCTAACAAGCTACAAGCCAGAGTCAATTATCAACAAACAGTCCTTTCTGGTACAGAGTTCATTGCATTTTGAAGAGAACTGTTTATGGTAGAGTACATTCCCAGGTGCAGAGTCCACTCCCCAATACAGAATACATTGTCAGAGATTGAGTCCACAACCAAAAACGGTATACAGAGTGCACTCCCGAAAGTAGCAAATACACACCCCCAAAGCGCGCACACCCATGTGTTCAGTCTCCATAGAGGCCTGGCTTTTCCACAGAGTGGTAAAAACAATGACTGCAGATGCTGGAAACCAGATTCTGGATTAGTGGTGCTGGAAAAGCACAGCAGTTCAGGCAGCATCTGAAGAGCAGTAAAATCGACGTTTCGGGCCAAAGCCCTTCATTATCCACAGAGAACCAGGAACACAGTACATTGTGAAGGTGCAGTTAACAGAGGTTTGATCCACTCCCAAACTCCAGGACACAGCAGATGCTCACCTCCCAGTGTGCACACACATGTTCAGCCCTTACAGAGGCCTTGTCCACTGACAAGGTCCAGGCTTATCCACAGGAACAGCTCATCTGGAAAGATGCATTTTCTTACAAGGGCTCAGTCCAGACACCAAAAATGCGAAAACAGTAAAAAAAAACCAAGAAAACCAAAATGCAAGGGCTGGCTGGGGGCCAGAGGGTTGATGACGATGCTGACAGGCTCCTCCCGCCCTGCTTTCCTCCAGGTCGGTCATCGACCCTCTGGCCCCCAGTTAGCCAGCCTGCGTACGGGCTGCCCCCCCCCCCCCCCCCCCCCCCCAACTAACTTTCCTACACGGATGCTGTTGGCTGCCAAATCCCCAGCCACCCCGTATACTAACAGATCACTCCCCCAGCCTGCTTTCTCCCAGGCTGGCCATCAATCCTCCAGCTCCCAGTTGCCCCACATACTGACTGGCCCGCACTTAAGCTATGTGGGTTTTGTAATTGATTATGTTTAGCAGAATTCACAAAATCTTCACAATACAGATTCCAGTACCAAGGCAGCAAATGCATACCTGCAGTCCACGCACAGGTGTTCAGTCTCCATATAGAGTCTGGCCCATACATAGAGAGCCAAGCCCACTCATAGGGACACAATACATTGTGAAGCTGCAATTAACTCACAGGGGTTTGGTCCACTACCAAAGACAGAGTCCACAACACACACAGGCACATGTTCAGTCTCCATAGAGGCCTGGTCCGTCCAGAGGATCAGGCCTACTCACAAAGAACATAGTACTTTGTCAAGGCAAAGTTAACTCAAGGGTTTAGTCCACTCCACGATGCAACAATTGCTCATCTTCTAGCACACATCAGTGTTTCATCTTTACAGAGGCCTAGTCACCCACAAGGTGCCAGGCCTACCATACAGGGAGAGATTAGATTAGACTTAGTGTGGAAACAGGCCCACACCGACCCGCTGAAGCGCAACCCACCCATACCCCTACATTTACCCCTACCTAACACTACGGGCAATTTAGCATGGCCAATTCACCTGACCCGCACATCTTTGGACTGTGGGAGGAAACCGGAGCACCCAGAGGAAACCCACACAGACACAGCGAGAACGTGCAAACTCCACACAGTCAGTCGCCTGAGTCAGGAATTGAACCTGGGTCTCAGGGGCTGTGAGGCAGCAGTGCTAACCACTGTGCCACCACGCCGCCCAAGAGCTCACCTGGAAAGATGCATTTTCTCACAGGGGCTCAGTCCAAACACCAAAAAAGTGAAAACACATGCAAAAAACAAAGAAAACCACAATGCAAGGGCTAAGCCCTGCCCTAAATTGCCAACATTGTCCTTTTCTCAAAATAAAAGAGAAAAGAGTAACACGCAGGTTGTAACCAGCCAGTGAAACAACAGTTTCTTAACGGGAACGGAGTTACACCTGCAACACAGTGTAAATCAGGCAGTTTAAAAATTAAAAAAAAGGAATATTGCCAGTTAACAAACTGGATATATAATTCTGCCAGTTCAGGAATTGGGTTTTGTCCCCCCCTCCCCCCACACAAAAAAAGGCAGAAACCAATAGCAGCAGTAACATGCTGGCCCAGTCAGCACACAGTCAGTCCCCTAAACAGAGGGGATTCTAAATGTCTTGGTGATATCAGTCAGCCAGTGGTTTCCCTGATTGTCCCAGATACACACTGACTGTGGCCCAGCTAGCCCAGAGTCCATCTCCTAAATGAAGGAGATTTAAATCTCTCTTTTTTAATTCTCCACACTACTGTCTAACAGTAGTAGTGCTTATATTTTCCCCAGCACCCATGTTGTGTGTGTGTGCGTAAAGGTGTGAGGTACAGTGAAAGACACAAATGTATGAATCTTTAATCATTTAATCTCCTTTTATCAAAATTTTATTGAACAATACAGTTTACAAAACAATTAACATTAACAGATTCTGGATTAGTGGTGCTGGAAAAGCACAGCAGTTCAAGCAGCATCCGAGAAGCAGTAAAATAGACGTTTCGGGGAAAAGCCCTTCACCAGGAATACAGGCAGAGTGCCTGAACGGTGGAGAGATAAATGAGAGGAGGGTGGGGGTGGGGAGAAAGTAGCATTGAGTACAATAGATGAGTTGGGGAGGAGATGCAGGTGATAGGTCAGGCAGGCGGGTGGAGTGGATAGGTGGAAAAGAAGATAGGCAGGTAGGACAAGTCATGGGGACAGTGTTGAGCTGGAAGTTTGGAACTGGGATGAGGTGGTGGGGGTGGGGAAGAGGGGAAATGAGGAAAGTGTTGAAGTCCACATTGATGCCCTGGGGTTGAAGTGTTCCGAGGCGTTCTTCCTCCAGGTTCGGGTGGTGAGGGAGCGGCGGTGAAGGAGGCCCAGGACCTCCATGTCCTCAGCAGAGTGGAAGGGGAAATTGAAATGTTGGGCCACAGGACGGTGTGGTTGATTGGTGTGGGTGTCCCAGAGATGTTCCCTAAAGTGCTCTGCTAGGAGGCGTCCAGTCTCCCCAATGTAGAGGAGACCGCATCGGGAGCAACGGATACAATAAATGATATTAGTGGACGTGCAGGTAAAACTTTGGATGTGAAAGGCTCCTTTAGGGCTTTGGATGGAGGTGAAAGAGGAGGTGTGGGCGCATGTTTTGCAATTCCTGTGGTGGCAGGGGATGGTGCCAGGACAGGAGGGTGGGAGGGGTGGGGCGTGGACCCGACCAGGTAGTCACAGAGGGAACGGTCTTTGCGGAAGGCGCAAAGGGGGTGGGAAGGGAAATCTATCCCTGGTGGTGGGACCGTTTGGAGGTGGCGGAAATGTCGGTTGATTTGGTTTATGCGAAGGTTGGTAGGGCGGAAGGTGAGCACCAGGTACGTTCTGTCTTTATTACGGTTGGAGGGGTGGGATCTGAGGGCAGAGGTGCGGGATGTGGACGAGATGCGTTGGAGGGCATCTTTAACCACGTGGGAAGGGAAATTGCGGTCTCTAAAGAAGGAGACCATCTGGTGTGTTCTGTGGTGGAACTGGTCCTCCTCGGAGCAGATACGGCGGAGGCTTTGGGAATACGGGATGGCATTTTTGCAGGATGTAGGGTGGGAAGAGGTGTAATCCAGGTAGCTGTGGGAGTCGGTGGGTTTGTAAAAGATGTTGGTGTCAAATCAGTCGTCATTAATGGAGATGGAGAGTTCCAGGAAGGGGAGGGAGGTGTCAGAGATGGTTCAAGTAAATTTAAAGGTCAGGGTGGAATGTGTTGGTGAAGTTGATGAATTGCTCAACCTCCTTGCGGGAGCATGAGGTGGCGTCAATGCAGTCATCATTGTAGCGGAGGAAGAGGTGGCGAGTGGTGCTGGTGTAACAGATGGACTGTTCTACGTAGCCAACAAAGAGACAGGCATAGCTGGGGCACATACGTGTGCCCATGGCTATCCCTTTGGTCTGGAGAAAGTGGTAGGATTCAAAGGAGAAATTGTTAAGGGTGAGGACCGTTCGGCCAAACGAATGTGTGTGTCGGTGGAAAGGTACTGTTGGGGACGTTGGGAGAGGAAGAAACGGAGAGCTTGGAGGT
Organism: Hemiscyllium ocellatum; assembly: GCF_020745735.1. Classification (NCBI taxonomy): domain Eukaryota; kingdom Metazoa; phylum Chordata; class Chondrichthyes; order Orectolobiformes; family Hemiscylliidae; genus Hemiscyllium; species Hemiscyllium ocellatum. The sequence continues at coordinate 51,896,357 of NC_083415.1, forward strand.
CCTGGTCATGGCGGATGGAGGTGTAGAGGGATTGGATATCCATGGTGAAGATGAGGCTTGGGGGTTGGGGAAACAGAAGCCTTGGAGGAGGTAGAGGGAGTGGATGGTGTCTCGAACGTATGTGGGGAGTTCCTGGACTAGAGGGGATAGGACAGTGTTGAGGTAGGTAGAAATGAGTTCGTGGGGCAGGAGCATGCTGAGACAGTGGGTCGGTATGGAGTGGTCAGGCTTGTGGATCTTGGGAAGGAGGTAGAATCGGGCAGTGCGGGGTTCCTGAACTGAGGTTGGAAGCTTTGGGTGGGAAATCTCCTGAGGTGATGAGGTTCTGTCTGGTCTGGGAGATGATGGTTTGGTGATGGGGGTGGGGTCACGGTCGAGGGGACGGTAGGAAGTGGTGTCCTCGAGTTGGCCTCTGGCTTCAGCGGTGTAGAGGTCAGTACACCAGACTACCACTGCGCCCCCTTTAGCTGCTGGCTTGATGGGGAGATGCACCCACGTCTCTTCTCCCTCTTTCCCCCCCCCTCCCCCCCAAAACCAATTTTCAGGGAAATGAGAACAAACCTCAGATCCCACTGTCATCACAAAACAGTAACAAATGCATACAAGACAGTCCAATTAGATCTAAAAAAAATGCATAGAATACAGACCCCCCCCCCCCGCCCCCAGCCCCCAGCAGTCCATCCATCCCTCGCACCTTCTAGCCACTGTAAAGCAGCCTGCCCCATGCCCCTTCTGGCTCTCTGTCTGCCCTGACATCTTCCAGCCACCTCTAGGACAGCCAGTCTTGTTTCCCCTAACCCCCCAGGGTGAGAGTGATCAGGACGGCCTACCCATTTCCCAGCTTCCCTAAACTACCTTCGCACCATACAGCCACCTCAAGGTGAGCCTGCCCTGGTACTTGCCTGGGTTGATAGTGCTGGGGATGGCCTACCTGCCTTCCAGCACATTCCCAGGAACAGAATCCACTCCACTATACAAAGTTCATTGTCTGAATGAGAGTCTACTCCAAACTGCAGAGTCCACAACCAAAGGCAGAATCCTCTCCTGAAGGCAGCAAATGCACACCCCACAGCACATAGGTTTCTACAGAGTCCTGGCCCATCCTTGGAGAACCAGGCCCTCTCACAGGAACACAGTACATTGTAAAGGTGCAGTTAACTCTCAGGGGGTTGGTCCACTCCCAAACTCTAGGATGCAGCAAGTGCTGACCTCCCAGCGCGCACACAGGTGTTCAGTCTTTGCAGAGGCCTAGTCATAGGATCAGGCCTATTCACACAGGAACAGCTCATCTGGAAAGTTGTATTTTCTCACAAGGGCTCAGTCCAAACATCAAAAAAGTGAAGATGCATACAAAAAACAAAAAAAATCAAATGCAAAGGTAAGCCCTGCCACAAAACCAACATTGTCCTTTTCTCAAAAGTAAGAGAGAAAATGATAACACAAACTGTCACCAGCCAGTGAACAACAGTTCCCTAACAAGAACTGAGTTACACCTGAAACACATTCACTGTGTGGATCAGGCAGTTTAGAAATCAGTCCACAATAAAGGAATACCAGTTAACAAACTGGCTAAATAATTCAGCCAGTTCAGGAATACGGTGTTTACCCTCCCTCCGCACACAAAAAAGTAGCAAAAGCCAACAGCAGCAGTAACACACTGATAGTAGCACTAGCCAGCACAGTCAGTCTGCTAAACTGAGGGGATTCTAAATGTCCTGGTTATATCGGTCAGCCAGGGCTTTCTGGATTGTCCCAGGTTAACAGTACATACTGACTGTGGCCCAGCCAGCACAGAGTCAGTCCCCTAAACTAAGCAGATTCTAAATCTCTATTTTTCATTCCCCACACCACCCCCCTAACAGCAGTAGTGCTTATATTTTCCCCAGCACTCATGTATGTGTGCAGGTGTGAGACAGTGAAAAATAACGTGTAGAAATCTTTATTCACTTTATCACCTGTTTATTTTTTCCCTGGCTATTTTTCATTTTAATACATAATTTATAAAACAATTAACATTAACAGCTGTATACAAACTAACACAATTTACGAGGGAGAGGAGCAGCAAAACAAGACCCCAAAACCTACTATTCAACCAGTTTTAAGGGAAATGAGGACAAACCTGAAATCCCAATTTATCATCGTAATACAATAACAATGACAAATACATACAAGACAATCTAATTACTTTAAAAAAAAAGTGCATGAAATACAGATCACCCATTCCTCCCACCTTCCAGCCACCTCTAGGATAGCCTGTCCCCTTCCCTGGGACAATAGCACATGAGGACCGCCCACAGGCCTTGTAGATTTTGACCTGTCCCTAAACCTTCTGGTTCTCGGCCACTCTGACAGACCTTCTGACCACCTCTGGACAGTACGTCCCAATTGCCCCTTATTGGGACGATAGCGCTCAACAGTTCACTCACCTTCCGGCTCTCAGGGCAATGGGCATCAAGGTGGACTACCTACCCTCCAGCTTTCAGGGCAGCCTACCCACAGTCAGGTTCACAGGACGGCCTACCACCCTCTGACTCTTGGGGTGACAGGTTTCAGTACGACCAATGAGCCTCTCAGCTCACAGTAAGGCCTGCCAGACCCAGGGACATACAAGACAGTGAAAGTGGTAAACTCAACAAGCAACAAGAGCCCTTTCTGTTTCACAAAGTCTATTACCATAAACAGTTCTCTTCAAAATGTAGAGCCCATTCACAGGAACAGAATCCACTCCAATGTACAAAATGCCTGGTCAGAAATGGAGTCCACTCCAAACTGCAGAGTCCATTACTAAAGCCAGAGTCCACAACCAAGGGCAGAGTCCATTCTTGAAGGCAGTAGTTGCACACCCCACTGCACACAGGTGTTCAGTCTCCATAGAGTCTTGGCCCACTCACAGGAACACATTACATTGTAAAGGTGCAGTTAACTTGGAAGAGTTTAGTCTATTCCCAAAGGCAGGGTCTACTACCAAACTCCAGGATGCAGCAAGTGCTCACCTCCCAGCATACACACAGGTGTTTAGTCTTTCCAGAGGCCCAGTGCCAGGGTCAGGGCTACCCACAGGAACAGCTCATCTGATAAGATGTATTTTCTCACAAGGGCTCAGTCCAAACATCAAAAAACAAAGTTAGTGTGAAAACTAAGCCCTGCCTCAAAATCAACATTATCCTTTTCTCAAAGAGAAAAGAGTAACATACAGGCTGTAACCAGCCAGTGAAACAACAGTTCCCTAATAAGAACTGAGTTACACCTGAAACATATTCATTGTGTAGATCAGGCAGTTTAGAAATCAGTCCTCAATAAAAAGGAATACCATTTAACAAAGTGGCTAAATAAGTCAGCCTGTTCAGGAATCGGGTTCCCCCCGCGCCCCCCCCAAAAAAGCAGAAACCAACAGCAGCAGCAACACACTGACTGTAACCTAGCCAGTACAGAGTCCATCCCTTAAACTAAGGAGATTTAAATCTCCTGGGTTTTTTTTATTCCCCACACTACTGCCAAACAGCAGTAGTGCTTATATTTTCCCCAGCACCCATGTTGTGTGTGTGCGGTGTGAAACACAGTGAAAGACAACAGGTGTATCTCCTGTTTGTCTGTTAGCCAGGGCTCCCTAATTATATCAGATTAACAACCCCAGTTAGGAAACCCATATTCTATGAAGTCCACCTGGTTGACCTCATTACAATCACTACGATGGGTTCAAATCATACATGAAATTCTAGACTAATTACGGATGTTTTTTTGAGAGATTGGAGGAGGGACATTTTACTGACTTTTGCATAAGAGTTGGAATATGGTGCATAATCATTGGCAGTCGCTTAGTAAAAATTTTGATTGTCCACTTCAGAAATTCCATGTCACTGGTCATGGGTTCTGTGGATCCTTGCGTGGTTGATGAGCTGGATCATTGACCACACATTTGGCAGGTGTTTCTGCAAGGGGAATTGGTCCATGGCCTTGAAATCACTGGCATTCCTTTCTCCCATTCCTGTTTTGTACTTACTCTTGCCATCAGGGGTTCTCAAACGATTGTCCTTCATACAGGAGCTTTCTATAAGTCAGCTGAATGATGTTAGTACACCTGTCATTCTAGCTGATGTGGAGAATCCATCTCAAACAGCAGACATTGAAGTGACATCCAAATGTAGTCCACGTTTCGGAGCATATAGACTGTCTTATAACAAGGATCTTAAGATCATCAGGGGTGTCATGGTCTTTGAAGATTCTCATCCTTTGGCACAATAATCAAAAGTAACTTGAACAGCTTACAGTTATAGAGTTCCAAAAGGTACTCCTTTTTAAAAGAGGCTATGTTGACAGAATGGGACAAAATAATAAATAGAATAGGTTTAACAAACAGGATTGAAAAACGAGAAGTTTTTAGTTGTCTTTTGAAAGTAGCATGGAAATGGATCACCGGATTTTTTTAGGAATTTCTTTTTTTTTAAATATAGATATTTTTATTGAAAATTTAACATTTTTACAAGTTTACAAAATATTTTTTAAAAACCCAAGTATCAACATTGATATACAATTATATCTTAAATAAATAATAACCAAAATTTAACAAAAGAAAAATACCAAGAAAAAAAACCAAAACCAAAACTAACTAACTACCAATCTAACCTACAACTAACCAGAGTATATGATTAAGTCTCCTACATTATTCAAATAAAATAAAACAAAAACCGACGGATAACACAGAAATTGGGTAGTGAGATACATGCTCGGAATGTATTAACATCAAATTGTAACAAAACCCTGTATTCATGCAGGATTCCTCTCCCAAGGGGCCAGGACCAGCCAGGTTCGTCATCTCAATTAAATAAAAGCCCTTGTTAGGATGGCCGAAATATCTGTATTTATATAATTCAAGAAGGGCTGCCATATTTTATGGAATAATTCGGTCTTTTGGTACACCATATTTGGAAGGAAGTCAAGGGGAATAAATTCCATGATTAATCTCTGCCAATTCGAAAGTCCAGGGGGGCCCTCAGCCACCCAGTTTACCAAAATATTTTTCCTTGCGCAGAAAGAAAGAATAGAAAATAATCTCTTCCCGTGCATATCCAGGGAGGGTAGGTTTGAAAAGCCCAAAAGGAGAGATACAGGGTCCACTCTAATTTCCGTTCCTAAGATTTCTGTCAGAGCACTTGCTACTTTAGTCCAATATCTTCGGATCTTATGACAGGTCCATAAGCAATGTACAAGAGTGCTCACCTCTACTTTACATTTGGGACACATTGGAGATGCTCCTGCCTTAAATTTTGCCAATTGATCTGGTGCTATATGGGCCCTATGAAGTATCTTCAGCTGAATGGCCTGAGTTCTATTGCAGATGGTGATTCTTCTGGCATTTTCCCAAATGTCATTCCACATTTCTACAGAGATTTCTAGTCCCAAATCCTGATCTCATGTTTTAAGCAGATTGTCCATATCTCCTGATACTTCATCATGTAATAAATGATAAATAGTACTGACAGAAGATACCCCCATTGGCCACAGCCCTCTATGTTCTCTATCTGACTTATAAAGGCTACCTAATAACGTAGTCTTCTTCTGTATATAATCTCGAATTTGGAAGTATCAAAAGAGGTCTCCATTAGGTAATCCAAATTTCTGACACTGCTGTTCAAAAGACATCAGGACCCCTTTAAACAGATCCCCTAAACATGAGATACCCCTGGATCTCCAGAATTTGAAAGTGGCATCTGTCAGCCCCGGTTGAAATCCCCATGCTCCCACTGTCGGAGTATAGGGGGATGTTTTATGTGAGTTGCCCTCATTTTGCCGCATTATATTCCAAGCTTTAATTGTGTTTAGTATTATAGGGTTTTTACAGTGGTCCGTAATGATTTTCCCCTGGTCTGAAAATAAAAGGTTAACAAGTGGGCATTTTACTTGAGAGGCCTCGATGTCCAGCCAGATTGGGTCTTGTCTGACCCACAGTCAATCAGCTATGTAACCTAATAGGGAACTTAACTGATATTTTCTAAAATCTGGGAAATCCAATCCTCCCCTTGCCTGTGGAAGTTGCACCTTCTTCAGCTTAATGAGGGGCCGTCTATGATTCCAGATAAAGGAACCCAACTAGCCATATAATTTACGTAGTGCCGGTCTCAGCAGCATCACCAGAAACATTCTCATAGGGGATAGGAGATGGGGCAGGACATTCATTTTAATTCTACCTAGCCAAGAAATTGGAAGGTCTCCCCATCGCTGGAGGTCTTGCCTTATCCTTTCCAGTAAATGCACAAAGTTAGCCTTGTATAACTGACCAAATACTGGGGTAATAAAAATGCCTAAATATAAAATAACCCTCCAGGGACCACCAAAAGGAAAAGTGGGATCCGTCCAATAAGTGGGATATACTTGCCAGGCCACCCATTGGCATAGCCTCCGATTTTGAGAAATTAATTTTATAGCCTGAAAATACACTAAATGTATTAATAACTTGGAAGGAATTTCTGAATGTTAGAGGTGAGGTAGCTGAACGAGATTGAATGGAAAGGACAGGAAACCAAGAATGGACCAATATCAGAGTTGTCCAGCTGGGACAGGACCTTGATGCCAAGGTAGTTCACCAACTTGGGACAGAGCAAGGTTATAGGTGTTTGAAGATGACAGCATTAATCTTCTAAGTGAATTTTTGTGAAGATGGTGTCCCTTTTTCAAGAAACCATATCCATATTTTAAACCTGCTATGCAGTTTATTTGTATAATTAAGTAAATGCTTTGACAATTTTTTTTCTCAGGTAGAAACCATTGCATTAACAAAGCCCAACTGCATGTTATTATTGTACTAATAACTCAAGGAGCAGGCAAACAGTATATTGCTTTGAAAGCTCTTTCCTTGATGTGGTATTGGAGTTTATTTTCTCTTTTGTTTAGGTAAAACCTACAGTAACCAGTTTTAAATAATTCACCATATAGCTTGTGATGAGGAAAAATCGTGTTCAGATAGTGAATGCAGATTTCTTCCACAATGGGATTAAAGCAGACAATTCCACTTGACAAGACCGACACAGATGTAATGGATTGGTAGAATTTACAGCATCAATGTAAATCTGAGAGGTTGAAGATTACACACACTGATGTTCACTTGATACTCATACCTCATTTAGAAATCACAAACTGAACCTACTCTAATTTCCAAGATTAACCTCGGGTCGATGATGCCTGTTCCCTGCCTTCAGAATAATTGTTGAGGCTTGAGAGAAGGGTGCAGTCATAAGATGCTATATACCAGTTTCCAAAATGAAAATAAATGGTTGACATAAATAATGTGTGACTTACACTTAAGTAGCACTTCATGACATTCCATGCTTTACAACTGATATGCTTTTGAAGTTTAGTCACTGTTGTATTGAAGGAATAGTTGATCTCATATGTTGTATTTAGCCATTGTTTTAGTTATACTAATTATTCTGGAGTAATTGGAACTTTTTTTATTATCAGATTCTTTTTAAGCAGGTAATACATGATAACATATTTGGGAGCTCTTAGTTAATCCTACAATTTTTCTCTGGCTTGTCTGTTTTTTTGTGGCTGATTTTGGAATATACATTATAGCATTGCTTCCTGCTACTATTTCGAATCAAATGGTTTGATGTTTTCTGCTACACTCTCATGCCTCTGAGTCCTCCCCATGACTCATTTGCTGTGAAATTGGTGAAAGACTAGTTTCTTGGCTGTGCCTACTCTACCTATGCCGGAGTCTTATGCGTTGTTATTCCATGACGTTTGCAGATTTCAGTCACACTTTCACTTATCGAGCTTTTACGTACTGAAAGCTGTAACTCATCACAAGTGAATAACAATATACCAAACATTGAACAGTACAGCACAGGAACAGACCCTTCGCCCCACGCAGTTGTGCCAAACATGATACCAAGTTACAGTAATCCCTTCTGTCTGCATCTGGTCTATATCCCAGTTACGACACAGCGGTGAACCCTTCTGTTAATTAAACTACACACCCAGAAAAGCTCACCTCACTTTGTGATCTGTTAAAGCATGAGTGACAGAACTCCCAAATTCCACTATTTAAAGAAAATAGTATCAATTTATTCTTTAACTCCAAAAGTGAACATTAAGCAGCAACTATTCACTACTCTAATCCCCCCTTTCTCTTAACTGCTTATTACCTGCCTCCAACTCTTCAACAATATACTGTTCCAATAAAACTCTTATTAAAATTACATCAACTTAATTTCAAAACAATACAGCTTTGGTGTCTTTCTTCCTTTGGCTGAAGATCTCCCAAGGTCGCTGTCTTTGTTTTACTGCGAATATGTTTCATGTGAAAAGGTACCTTTTGACAATGTGTTTCAATATCTTGGGTCTTTCTCGACGGCAGTTACTTGTCTTTCAAACGGCCTGCCTTTTTTTTTAATACCCCAAACATCGGATCATCTCATTGGTTCAATGTTTGCAAAATAATAAATTCAGACTCAGTTGGGTTTTAGTATACTGGGGCAAAATTTAAACTGTTTAAATTTGAATTGTTGTCAAAATAGCAACCAACTCGGGTATCTATTTCGCAGTGAAATGTTACTTATTTTCAATTTTCCAGTGCGCTCTGAGATTGCTCTTGTAAGCTCTCCATTCAGAACTGCATGCTCTCGCTCTCGCACTCTCACTCTCACTCTCACTCTCTGACTCTCTCTCTCTCTGTCTCTTTTAAAGGTACAGTACATGCATTCAACTTCATAACAGTCCCTCCCTTCCTTGCTTATTCATGTGCTTATCTAAAAGCCCCTTAAGATATCAGTAAGTAGCAATGAAATTAGTTGAGCCATAAGTTCAAAAACTGTACAAATGCAAATTGGATAATCAACAGCTAGAATTTTTTTTAAAAAGCGAAATGAGCAAATTGCTGAAAAATTTTCAAACTCTTTTGAAGTCATCTTAGTTTCAATGTTAAACTGAACAATAATACTGGAGATAAAATTTTAAGAAATCAACTGCAATGATCCAGTAATAGCATTTTTCTATGCTTGAATCAATATTTTTCTTTGACACCTGTGATATGAGTTAAGGGAGCTTGTGTGTGCTGGAATTCTTAAAAAAAAATGAAAGGAGTTTATTAGTGACTTTTTAAAAACTTCTGAAAATAGCTTCTAACTTGGTTTTCTTTAAATTATTACTTTGGAAATAATTTTGGGAATAAATCATAGTTTGTAGTCACTGAAAAATTACCGAGGAAAACATTTTCAGTATTTCAGTAGAACAGGCATAGATGAGGAATTAATGTATGAAAAGGAATTCTTTGGGAACTAAGGAAACCACAAGATATTTGACTGCAAGCCCCAGGGTCCCATTATGGTTGGGAAATTAAGATAAAGTAAATGATTGAAATGGGAGTTGATTTGGATGTGTAAAATAAAAGGAAGACCTATTAGAATGGAGGTAAGGAGAAGCTTCTTCAGCTAGAGAGTGGTGAATCTATTGAATTCATTGCCACAGAAGGCTCAGAGGCCAGCCTATTGAGTTTTTTAAAACGGAGATAGGTTCTTAACGGTGGCACAATGGTTAGCACTGCTGCCTCACAGCGCCTGAGACCCAGGTTCAATTCCTGCCTCAGGCGACTGACTGTGTCGAGTTTGCACATTCTCCCCGTGTCTGCGTGGGTTTCCTCCGGGTGCTCCGGTTTCCTCCCACAGTCCAAAGATGTGCAGGTCAGGTGAATTGGCTATGCTAAATTGCCCGTAGTGTTAGGTAAGGGGTAAATGTAGGGGTATGGTGGGTTGCACTTCGGCGGGTCGGTGTGGACTTGTTGGGCCGAAGGGCCTGTTTCCACACTGTAATGTAATCTAATCTAATCTTAAGTATCAAGGGGATTAAGGATTACTGGGAGAAAGTGGGACAATGGAATTGTGAAACGTATCAGCCATGATTGCATAGTGGAGCAGACTCAGTGGACTGAATGGTCTAATATCTGCTCCTATGTCTTATGGTCTTATTTCATAGTTAAAAATGGATAATATTAAATGAAATAACTGAATAAAATTGAGAGCATTGGTCCCTGAGTCAAATTGGCAGCTATCAATTTTACACCATGATCACATCTACAGGCCTTGGTGCATCTACCTGCCACATGTCCATTGGCTGCCTCTGTAGGCTGTGGTGGAAGGACTTCTGATGAAATATTGTGAGATGTTAGCATTATATTGTCACTGGCAAGCAACATCAGCTTTATGCCTCCAGTTCACGATGGAGTTACTGTTGCTACATCATAGTGCAGCTACATCATTTTCAAGTAAATGACTGACATGTAAGTCAGCATCACCTCTTTGATTTTCTTATCCTCGCAAGAGCAATAGAAACTGTATATGGTTGTCCAGAAACTACAATGTGACTATTGATGGCAACAATCAATTTCTTGTATATTTGCCTCACTTTGTGCTATGTCTTAAACATCACTAATTAATCTGTGCTGCTATTGGAAAATTGCTCTCTCTAGCCTACAGTGACAGAAGAGGAATGAAATCCAGAGAATGCTTGCTGTGAGCCTTTCAGCAAAGTGTGCAGTATAATATAGGTGACCGATGTGTGTAAGTGTGTGTGGTTCTGAGAAAGGGAAGAAGTATTGGGACCAAATGGACGCTGGTCCCGAACTAACAAATGTGAGACCTGTGTCTTCCCCTTTTCCCTGCTTTATTGTGTTATGTTAGTATGTCACCCTAAAAGGAACTAGAGCTTTTAGATACAAAAATGTTTTGTTCAGGTCTGATGGAACAAGAAAATAAACAACTCTCAATTGAAAGATAAAGGATACAATGAGACATTTTGTAGATTAATCCAAATGTCAATAAGAGATTGCATGAGGCAGCTACTTTATAGTGAAATTACATATGAAATTATGAAAAATGTAGCAAGACATTAGTTGAAGGCTGAATCATGAATGCATGTTATGCTGAGGGGTAAGTTGACTGTCGATGCTATAAAAAGAGTATGAGCTTGATTGAAGTCGGCTAGTGAATTGGAATAGATTGGGAAACAACTCTTGGTTGCATTTCCAAACTGATAGTTGGAATTATTATATAGGCTTACTTTAGTTGATTCCAAAGTCTACCCTTCTGCAGCCACTGCAGCTTAGGAAGTAGGAAGTCATGCAGTGCAATCTTTTAGACGGTGCTTAAGAGTGCAAACAGGGCAACTCTCATGCACCTGTTTGTGGAAGATTGACCACTTCACCAGGCATAAAATGGGCACTGATATTGCACTATTTTGTCACTGCCCACAAATTAATGTTATTCCTCCTTGTTCGATTTTTTTTTGCTGGATAGTTTATTCTCTCCCTGTCCTTCTTGGTCTTTAAATTCTGTAAAATTCGGCAGAAACCTTTTAAAGATTGTAGTCTCCAGGTTTTCTCTCCTTCTGTCTGGCCAAGAAGGAGAGAAAAGTTCCTGCATAAAGCATAATCTTCACTTGAATCTCTATTGCTGTGCTTTTAATGAATTGATCTAATGGTATCCTATTAAGATAACCATTAAAACTATAATTTTTGCATCAGCACTTAAAATCCTGTAGTACCTTCCTAAATTTACAGCAATACATGTTAAAGTAATTCACACAAATTTCATCATTACACTAAAATTATGTCACAAGCCAATTTAACAGATATGTACTTGCAATATCTTATAAACAACTGAGATGAATGATCAATCGTATTAAGGTGGTATTGTTTAAGGAATAAGTGTTTATTGTCACACTTTGGGAAATAGGGTTATCACTTTGCCAACTACAAAGTCAAGACATCAATGCCAAGAAACATCATTTTCTTAATATTGCATTCAAATGTCAACCCAAAATATGTGCTGAAGTGTGACATGTAGCTGGAAATCTTGAGATAACCCAACTTTACATATCATGCCGAATTCTTTTTCCGTTTAGGTACAGCTGGAAAATGTTGCCATTTTATGGCAGACAATCGAAGACTTCAGGGGAAACGTTCCTAAACACTCTTGTGTCCGTGAACCTTAACAATTGCCTTTGTGTCATGGTACGTGCTAATACTAATCATAGTTCAGACTCAATGCTGAGTTTCACTTCACGCTAATTGAATTGATTGTTTTTTGCCTCAGGCCAGAAATCAGAATTGGCTCCTGACTCCAACTTCCTTTCCAGTAGCTCACTCTGTTGAGCTACTGCTCCAATCCAGTGACTGGTTCAGTAATTGCCCCTCATCTAAGCACCAAGTTCCACATTCAGTAGAGAAATAACTTTTCATTATTTATGATATCATAATTTTCAACAGGTGTTTTGACCTTCATTTTAATTTAATGTCATCAAATATGACTCTATGACTCTAAAATTGAAATTCCCTGTGGTAATTCAATGAATTTTTTTTTACACCTTGTCCAATATCTTGACATCTTCCCAAAATCACATGCCTGAACGACACACAGTAGTCTGTTCCCTTTATGATGTGTATATATTTAATGTTCTTTTTGTTTTAATACCCAATTTCCCTCTTTAAGAAAACAGGAATCAAAAATATTTTTCCTTTTTAAATAGCTGTTTAAATTTCTTTCTGATACTTTTATTAAAAAGCCTGTCTAAAATATACATAAGCCACTTTGTTCTTTTTCTGATGTTTCCTATTTCTTAAAACTGTGCTCTCTTTACTGTTGCTACATAAACACAATAAAATTATATCTTGCATTTATTTGTCCAGTCTATTAACGAGTCCTTGACTTCCTAAACTTGCTTTTTCATCTTTATAGTTAAATATTCTCCTTGTTTTTGTATGATGTGCACAGTTTGATATTATACAGCCTGTACTAAAGGCCAGATCATTTATTTATTGTGTATCAGGAAGAGTAGTCAGCTCCTGGAGGACAATCCCACTTACATTCTTTCTTCTTTTGAAAACCATTCATTAACTAGACAGAGCATAGAACATAGAACATTACAGCACAGTACAGACCTCAATGTTGCACTGACCTGTGGGACCAGTCTAAAGCCCATCTAACCTATACTATTCCATTTTCATCCATATGTCTATCCAATGACCATTTAAATGCACTTAAAGTTGACGAGTCTATTATTGTTGCAGACCGTGCATTCCACACCCCTACTACTCTGAGTAAAGAAACTACCTCTAACTTCTATATCTATTACCACTCAATTTAAAGCTATATCCCCTCATGCTAGCCATCACCATCCAAGGAAAAAGACTGTCACTGTCCAATCTATCTAATCCTATGATTATCTCTTATGCCTCAATTAAGTCACCTTTCAACCACCTTCTGTTTAACGAAAACAGTCTCAAGTCCCTCAGCCTTTCCTCATAAGACCTTCCCTCCATGCCAGGAAACATCCTAGTAAATCTCCTCTGAACCCTTTCCAAAGCTTCCATATCCTTCCTATAATATGATGACCAGAACCGAATGCAATACTCCAAATGTGGCTGCACCAGAGTTTTGTACAGCTGCAGCATGATCTCATGGTTCCGAAACACAATCCCTCTCCCAATAAAAGTTAATACACCTTATGCTTTCTTAACAACCCTATCAACCTGGGTGGCAACTTTCCAGGATCTATGTTCCTGGACACTGAGATCGCTCTGCTCATCTACACTATCAAGAATCTTACCATTGGCCCATTACTCTGCATTCCTGTTACTCCTTCCAAAGTGAATCACCTCACATTTTTCCCCATTAAACTCCATTTGCCATCTCTCAGCCCAGCTCTGCAGCTTATCTATGTCTCTGTGTAACCTACAACACCCTTTGTCACTATTCACAACTCTATCAACTCTAGTGTCATCCACAAATTTACTAACTCATCCTTCTCCGCCCTCATCCAGATCATTTATAAAAATGACATACAGCAGTGGACGCAAAACAGATTCTTGCAGTACCCTATTAGTAAGTGAACTCCAGGATGAATATTTCCCATCAACCACTACATTCTGTACTCTTTCAACTAGCCACTTTCTGATCCAAACCGCTAAATCACCCTCAAACCCATGCCTGTGTATTTTGTGCAATAGCCTACCATGGGGAACCTTATCAAATGCCTTGCTGAAATCCGTACACATCATATCAACTGCTTTACCCTCATCCACTTGTTTGGTCACCTTCTCAAAGAACTCGATAAGGTTTGTGTGGCATGACCTACCCTTCATAAAACCGTTTTGACTATCCTAATCAACTGATTCCTTTCTAGATGATGATAAATCCTATCTCTTATAACCCGTTCCAACAATTTACTCATGACCGAAATAAGGCTCACTGGTCTATAATTACCAGGGTTGTCTCTACTCCCCTTTTTGAACAAGAGAACAACCTTTGCTATCCTCTAGTCTTTTGGCACTATTCCTGTAGACAATGACGACATAAAGATCAAAGGCAAAGACTTGGCAATCTCCTCCCTGCCTTCCCAGAGAATCCTAGGATAAATCACATCTGACCCAGGGGATTTAATACATTTCACACTTTCCAGAATTGCTAACACCTGGTGCGTATGCACCTCAATCCCATCTAGTCTAGTAGCCTGTACCCCCGTATTCTCCTTGATCATCTTGTTCTGGTGTGAATACTGACGAAAAGTATTCATTCAGCATTTCTCCTCTCTCCTCTACTTGTTTCTTTTCTATCAATCACATTTTGGAAACATGTAAATAACTTGAACTGTATTTCCTATACAGATACCAGTACACTTTTGCTAGTTTAAAGAACTCTTTTTTTTAATTTTTAAGACACAATTTGTCTTTTGCCAAATAAGTATTTTATCTCATTATCAACGGGAAGATCAACATGAGCTTGCTTTAGCCATGTAGTCTATAATTAGTTTATTTATTCCTTTCTCCCATTTTATACATGACAATCTTGATTATCTAAGGATGTTTGAAAGATTTGGTGGTAGAGATTCAAAACATTTCTACACTAATTTCCCTTGACATTTTTGTTGAACTGTTTTTATTCTGCCTTCACCTGTTCTGCATTTTTCGCATTTTTGGGCATTGTCTCTTACTATTTTGCTTTCCAAACTATTTAGCCTAGTTCCCTTTTCATCCTTCTCTTAATTGACTTTTTCCAGTTAGATACTTAAGTCTCTTACAGTTTTTATTTTTGCCTTTTTCATTTTTTACATCCAAACTTCCTTGTTATATTCATTGTTTTCTAGATGTTCTCTATAGTTTGTCTAGTTATCTTGTTAATTTCCTGGAAGTAGATCCAGCACTCCTTGCCTTGTCAGATTAAACTCCAAATGATAGCAAATAAATCAATATCACATTTTAAGATCCTCTGTGTCTTTTGTGTCATATACCACCCATGCTGGTCTCCATACTCATGTTCTGTGTCTTTCTCCTTCCTTGCGTTTTTGTGACAATCACAGGAGAATACCTCCAACAGAAACAGTATCACAATGCTATTTTCTACACTAGACATCCAAGAATATATCTAATACTTGTGTTCTGATTCTATGTCCACTAATACATTATGGGTTGAAACTGCAGACATCTTCAGCTTGATGCTTTACAATAGTAAGAGGACTCCATTTTGTGCTGAAATAAAATTCAAGTCCATGCCTTCAAGGTGAAATCTCCTACAACATCAAGTCTGCACATGTTACATTTACATTTGGTTCTGTTGGTACTTGAGTTGTCTTTTGAGTAAGAATTACCTCCAATATTTCTTCTGTGTCACTTTGCTGCAAGTTAGCAGTTCCACATAAAACTGCATTATTCTTGGCTCTTAAATACATAACTTAAAGCCAAAAGCAAAAGGCCTGTACTCCGAGTCATACAGCAAAGAAATAGACCCTTTGTCCAACTCATCCATTACAAACAAGTTTCCCAAACTAAATTTGTCCAACTTGCCTGTGTTTGGCCCATATCCTGTGAAATCTTTCCTATTCATGTACCTGTGCAAGTGTCTTTTTTTTAATGTTGTAACTGAACCTGCATCTGCCACTTCCTCTGGCAGTTCCATTCCATTTATGAACAACCATCTATGTGAAAAGTAGCCCCTCAGGTCCCTTTAAAATGTTTCTCCTCTCACCTTAAAATTATGCAATTTAGTTTTAAACTCCTCAACGCTTTAGAAAAGACCTTTGCTACTCACCTTATTTATGACCCTCAAAGTTTTATAAACCTCTCCGAGGTCACTCCTCAAACTCCTATGCTTATAACTCAAACCCTCCAGTCCCGGCAACATCCTTGCAAATCTTTTCTGCATGGATTCTGGGTAATCCAAGATGGAGGACAGGAAAAATTTCTGGCTGTAAGAGCTGCTCCTTTTTCTGAGGTATTTTAGGTTTTTAGATTAGATTACTTACAGTGTGGAAACAGGCCCTTCGGCCCAACAAGTCCACACCGACCCGCCGAAGCGCAACCCACCCATACCCCTACATATACCCCTTTAGCATGGCCAATTTACCTGACCCGCACATCTTTGGACTGTGGGAGGAAACCGGAGCACCCGGAGAAAACCCACGCAGACACGGGGAGAACGTGCAAACTCCACACAGTCAGTCGCCTGAGGTGGGAATTGAACCCAGGTCCCTGGCGCTGTGAGGCAGCAGTGCTAACCACTGTGCCACCGTGCCGCCTAAGTGTTGGAGGTGATTTCCTCAAATCCCAGGAGCAGCAATTACTGTTTTATATGCTATTGCATTGTTTTGAAACTTTGGGGAAAAAAAAGTCAAAACAACTGCAGTTTTAAAAGGGAGAAAAGCAGACAAAGGAAGCACATGGTGAGGACAGTGCAGGAGAGAGAGAGAGAGAGAGAACCTGCACAGTTACCACCTTTGCTGTTTGAATTCGTGTATCGCTGGACATCGGAGTGCATCTGGGAAAATTAACAAACAGTGAAATTCACAACTAATCTTGGAGGAACTATTGGGCGAAGTTCACAGCACAGAATCAGATAAGTTAATTGTTGTTTTAAGTCTGTCCAAGAGAAGTGCTGCAGTAGTGAGTATAGTGGATTCTTTCTTGATTATATGTTTTTGGAGATAAGTCTCTTGATTAAACTTAAAATATAAGCCATAGCTATTGATTTAACCTAGGGCAGTGTTTGTAGAGGAATAAGACGGTGTTATTTTCTGGGTCTGTAGATTGTGAAGGAGCAAAAATGGCCTTTGCAATGATATGTACTTCTTGTCAGATGTGGGAGTTTAAAGAGAGTTCAAGGGTTACTGCGGATTATATCTGCCATGAATGCTGTTGGATGCGAATCTTATCAGATCGAGTGAATTGGTTGGAGAGACAGATGGAAGCGATAAGGAATTTGCAACAGCAACAGTATGTGATGGATGGCAGTTATAGGAAGGGGGGAACGTCTCAGATACAGTCACATAGATGGGTTAACTCCAGGAAGGGTGAGAGAGGTCGGCACCTAGGGCAGGAGTCTTTTGTGGGTATACCCATTTCAAACAGGTATGCTGTTTTGCAAAATGTAGGGGCTGATGGATTCTCAGGGGAACGTAGCACGAACAGCCAAGTTTCTGATATTGAGACTGGTTCTAATGCAACGAGGGGTAGGTCAGCTTCTAAGAGATCCATTGTGTTAGGGAATTCGGTAGTCAGAGATACAGACAAACATTTCTGTGGTCAGCAGAGAAAAAGCAGAATGGTGTGTTGTTTTCCTGGTGAACTGAAAAATGTGTTGCTGGAAAAGCGCAGCAGGTCAGGCAGCATCCAAGGAGCAGGAGAATCGACGTTTCAGGTATAATCCCTTCTTTAGGAATTCCTGATGAAGGGCTCTGGCCCGAAACGTCGAATTTCCTGTTCCTTGGATGCTGCCTGACCTGCTGTGCTTTAACCAGCAACACATTTTCAGCTTCTTTAGGAATGGGCTTATGCCTGAAACGTCAATTCTCCTGCTCCTTGAATGCTGCCTGACCTGCTGCGCTTTTCCAGCAACACATTTTTCAGCTCTGATCTCCAGCATCTGCAGTCCTCCCTGTGGTTTCCCTGGTGTCAGGATCAAGGATGTCTCAGAGAGGGTGCAGAATGTTCTCACTGGGGCGAGGGGCCAGCAAGAGGTCATTGTCCACATTGGAACCAACAATATAGGAAGGGAAAAGGTGAGATTCTGAAGAGAGATTACAAAGAGTTAGGCAGAAATTTAAAAAGCAAGTCCTCAAGGGTAGTAATATCTGGATTACTCCCAGTGCTATGAGCTAGTGAGGGCAGGAGCAGGAGGATAGAGCAGATGAATGCATGGCTGAGGAGCTAGTGTATGGGAGAAGGATTCACATTTTTGGATCATTGGAATCACTTTTGGGGTAGAAGTGACCTGTACAAGAAGGACAGATTGCACCTAAATTGGAAGGGGACTAATATACTGGCAGGGAAATTTGCTAGAACTGCTTGGGAGGATTTAAACTAGTAAGGTGGGGGAGTGGGACCCAGGGAGATAGTGAGGAAAGAGATCGATCTGAGACAGGTACAGCTGAGAACAGAAGTGAGTCAGTCAGGGCAGGTAGGGACAAGGGAGGACTAATAATTTATGTTGCAGACATTTCGTCCCCTGTCTAGGTGACATCCTCAGTGCTTGGGAGCCTCCTGTGAAGCGCTTCTGTGATGTTTCCTCCGGCATTTATAGTGATTCACAGAAGTGCTTCACAGGAGGCTCCCAAGCACTGAGGATGTCACCTAGACAGGGGACGAAACGTCTGCAACACAAATTCCCAGCTCAGCGAACAGAACCACAACAGAAACTACAGGGAGATGGTGAGGAAAGAGATTGATCTGTGACAGGTACAGATCATTTTAAAAATAGTTTGTTTTAAAAAATAATTTTAAAATAGTGATGGAAAAGGATAAACCAGATCTAAAAGTTGAAGTTCTAAATTGGAGAAAGGCCAATTTTGATGGTATTAGGCAAGAACTTTCGACAGCTGATTGGAGGCAGATGCTCGCAGGTAAAGGAATGGCTGGAAAATGGGAAGCCTTCAGAAATGAGATAACAAGAATCCAGAGAAAGTATATTCCTGTCAGGGTGAAAGGGAAGGCGAGTAGGTATAGAGAATGCTGGATGACTAAAGAAATTGAGGGTTTGGTTAAGAAAAAGAAGGAAGCATATGTCAGGTATAGACAGGATAGAGCGTGTGAATCCTTAGAAGAGTATAAAGAAAGTAGGAGTATATTTAAGAAGGAAATCAGGAGGGCAAAACGGGGACATGAGAGCTTTGGCAAATAGAATTAAGGAGAATCCAGAGGGATTTACAAATATATTAAGGACAAAAGGGTAACAAGGGACAGAATAGGGCCCCTCAAAGATCAGCAAGGTGGCCTTTGTGTGGAGCCACAGAAAATGGGGGAAATACTAAATGAATATTTTGCATAAGTGTTTACGGTGGAAAAGGATATGGAAGATATAGACTGTAGGGAAAAAGATGGTGACATCTTGCAAAATGTCCAGATTACAGAGGAGGAAGTGCTGGATGTCTTGAAACTGTTAAAAGTGGATAAATCCCCAGGACCTGATCAGGTGTACCCGAGAACTCTGTGGGAAGCTAGAGAAATGATTGCTGGGCCTCTTGCTGAGGTATTTGTTTCATCGATAGTCACAGGTGAGGTGCTGGAAGACTGGAGGTTGGCAAACATGGTGCCACTGTTTAAGAAGGGTGGTAAAGACAAGCCAGGGAATGATAAACTGGTGAGCCTGACCTCGGTGGTAGGCAAGTTGTTGGAGGGAATCCTGAGGGACAGGATATACGTGTATTTGGAAAAGCAAGGACTGATTCAGGATAGTCGACATGGCTTTGTCATGGGAAATCATGTGTCACAAACTTGATTGAGTTTTTTGAACAAGTAACAAAGAAGATTGAGGACAGAGCAGTAGATGCGATCTTTATGGACTTCAGTAAGGCATTCGACAAGGTTCCCCATGGGAGACTGATTAGCAAGGTTAGATCTCATGGAATACAAGAAGAACTAGCCATTTGGATACAGAACTGGCTCAAAGGTAGAAGACAGAGGGTGGTGGTGGAGGATTGTTTTTCAGACTGGAGGCCTGTGACCAGTGGAGTGCCACAAGGATCGGTGCTGGGCCCTCTACTTTTTGTCATTT
Organism: Hemiscyllium ocellatum; assembly: GCF_020745735.1. NCBI lineage: Eukaryota > Metazoa > Chordata > Chondrichthyes > Orectolobiformes > Hemiscylliidae > Hemiscyllium > Hemiscyllium ocellatum. The sequence continues at coordinate 51,916,390 of NC_083415.1, forward strand.
ACATAAATGCTTTGGATGCGAGCATAAGAGGTACAGTTAGTAAGTTTGCAGATGACACCAAAATTGGAGGTGTAGTGGACCGCGAAGAGGGTTACCTCCGATTACAACAGGATCTGGACCAGATGGGCCAATGGGCTGAGAAGTGGCAGATGGAGTTTAATTCAGATAAATGCGAGGTGCTGCATTTTGGGAAAGCAAATCTTAGCATTGCTTAGCAGGACTTATACCCTTAATGGTAAGGTCCTAGGGAGTGTTGCTGAACAAAGAGACCTTGGAGTGCAGGTTCATAGCTCCTTGAAAGTGGATTCGCAGGTAGATGTGATAGTGAAGAAGGTATTTGGTATGCTTTCCTTTATTGGTCAGAGTATTGAGTACAGGAGTTGGGAGGTCATGTTGTGGCTGCGCAGGACATTGGTTAGGCCACTGTTGGAATACTGCGTGCAATTCTGGTCTCCTTCCTCGTGGAAAGATGTTGTGAAACTTGCAAGGGTTCAGAAAAGATTTACAAGGATGTAGCCAGGCTTGGAGGATCTGAGCTACAGAGAGAGGCTGAACAGGCTGGGGCCGTTTTCCCTGGAGCGTCGGAGGCTGAGGATGACCTTATAGAGGTTTACACAATTATGAGGGGCATGGATAGGATAAATAGACAAAGTGTTTTCCCTGGGGCTGGGGAGTCCAGAACTAGAGGGCATAGGTTTACGGTGAGAGGGAAAAGATATAAAGAGATGTAAAGGGCAACCTTTTCACGCAGAGGGTGGTATATGTATGGAATGAGCTGCCAGAGGACGTGGTGGAGGCTGGTACAATTGCAACATTTAAGAGGCATTTGGATAGGTATATGAATAGGAAGGGTTTGGAGGGATATGGGCTGGGTGCTGGCAGGTGGGTCTAGATTGGGTTGGGATATCTGGTCGGCATGGACAGGTTGGAATGAAGGATTTGTTTCCATGCTGTACATCTCTATGACTCTATGACCCTCTCCAATTTAATAATCTCTTTCCAAAGCAGGGCGGCCAAAACTGTGCATAGTACTCAAGATGTGGCCTCACCAACACCCTGTACTACTGCAACTTAACATCCCATCTCCTATTCTGAATGGTCTGAACAACAAAGGCGAGCGTGCCAAGTGCCGCCTTTACCATTCTGTCTACCTATGATGCAACTTTCAATGAATTATGTACCTGAACCCTTGGGTATTTCTATTCTACAATACTCCACAGGGCCCTACCATTAACTGTGTAAATCTTGCCCTTATTTGTTTTACCAAAGTGCAACACCTCCCTTTTATTTAAGTTATACTCCATCTGCCACTCATTGGCCCAATTTATCAAAATCCCTTTGTAATCTTAGATAACCTTCTTCACTGTCTACAATACCACCAATTTTGGTGTTACTAGCAAACCTACTAACCATACCAACGTTTTTCCCCTCACCAGTATTCTCTTTTCCTTCAGATTTCAACTCCTTTCATGTACTAAGATAAGTTGAAAAGAAAATTACGATTGTATTGCTGGTAAGCTTATTGCTGTGCAGCGCAATGCGGCAAACCAAGTTGAAAATAGGTTTGAAGAAAACCTCTTTGTTTCTTGGAACTTAATTTTGAGAGTGTTCCATTTCAGTCAGTTAACCATTACCTATTGCTGTGCAAGATTGGAAAGCATTTTTGAAATTTCAGTGTTCCAATACTTAAAATCTATTTTTAAATAAGTTTGAATTTATGTTAAAAGTGTAATTCTATCAAAGTCAGCTGTAGTTAGTTAGACTGAAGTAAGTGCAAATATGAAAGTTGATATGACAAGTGGCACATTTTTCCGAATACGGTATGCCTGAATGTTGTGTGTGAAATCTGCAATTGCTAGTGAAATACTCTCAAGTACTTTAACTTATTTTTTACTCCAGGGAGCTTCCTGACTAGCATGTTTAGAAATCCATTGCATTGCTTGAAAGTTTCAAAACTAATCTGCTGAGAGGTTCACACGGAAGGCTGCTCAGCCATGATCTAATTGAATGACTGAAGAAGTTCAAGAGATTCAACTGTATATTGCTGTTCTCATGGGTCTTGTAACCAGATATGGACTGCCCACTGCCTCCCTGCCTCACTTCCCAATGTCTGAAGTAAAGTCTTAAGGAATTGTATGTGTGGACAGCTAAGTCATAATCCTTTAGTTTCATGGTTTATGATATTTTAAAGACAAAATTTTTAAGACTGTGTAACTTTTTTAAGTTGGGAATTAAATTATTGAGTGTAAAATAAATGCAAGCATTTGGTTGAGAAACCGATGACCAATCTTGAAGTGAATGCAATTTCAAATAATAGACCTGGGATATTTACAGTTAGGCGTTCATTTAGTAATGTCAACATTCAGAGGAAGAAAGCTAAAGAATGTATGACCCATTGTGCTTTAGGTAGAGACAGGAGGGCTTCATTTATTTCAGCAAGGGATTTAGATTATTCATGTAATTCACAGATCAAAGAAGAACATCTTACAAATAAGGGAGTTCATTGGTGGAACCATGAAATTTGGACAAAGGACAATTATTTTGTTTAGTGATATAATATGGGTCATATAAACAAAGGGGTTGCTTTGAAAATAAAAGATATTTACTTATGTTTAGAATGTCTCAAGAATCCCACATGCTACAGAGATGGCTGTAGGATTAGGGAGAATACTTTTGTTCATTTGTTTGCATGTATCTTTCTTCTCACAAGTACAGGTAGTCAGCACCGAGTAACAGAATTCATGAGGAATAAAGCTTGAAGCTAGAGGAAGAAATCTACAGTCACCCAGAAAGCAAAGCAAGCAGTTAGTTTGGATCTGTAGGGTTCTGGTTTGCAGGAAAAAGTGAGATCTGCAGATGCTGGAGATCAGAGCTGAAAATGTGTTGCTGGAAAAGCGCAGCAGGTCAGGCAACATCCAAGGAACAGGAGATTCGACGTTCCTGAAGAAGGGCTTATGCCCGAAACGTCGAATCTCCTGTTCCTTGGATGCTGCCTGACCTGCTGCGCTTTTCCAGCAACACATTTTCGGTTCTGGTTTGCAGTCAGTTATCTTCTAATCTTTAAGCAGTTCGAATAGCTCCCAGATCCGAATATAGACTCTGGGCTTGTTTAAGGAATGTGAAATGTTTCAGGACAAAAGAATATCTGCGTTTTTTGAAATATACAAGTTAATTTTAATACAAGAAAATAGGCAATGCAATAAATCAAAGAAATTGACACAGTCACTTAGGTAGGAGAACTTACGTAGGGGATCTCCCATCCACCACCTCCAACCTCATAGTCCCACAACCCCGCACCGCCTGTTTCTACCTCCTGCCCAAAATCCACAAACCTGAATGCCCCGGCCGACCCATTGTCTCAGCCTGCTCCTGCCCCACCGAACTCATCTCCGCATACCTTGACACGGTTCTGTCCCCTTTAGTCCAAGAACTCCCCACCTACGTTCGGGACACCACCCACGCCCTCCACCTCCTCCAGGATTTTCGCTTCCCCGGTCCCCAACGCCTTATTTTCACGATGGACATCCAGTCCCTGTACACCTCCATCCCCCATCACGAAGGACTCAAAGCCCTCCGCTTCTTCCTTTCCCGCCACACCAACCAGTACCCTTCCATTGACACCCTCCTTCGACTGACTGAACTGGTCCTCACCCTGAATAACTTCTCTTTTCAATCCTCCCACTTCCTCCAAACTAAAGGAGTTGCCATGGGCACCCGCATGGGCCCCAGCTATGCCTGTCTCTTCGTAGGATATGTGGAACAGTCCATCTTCCGCAACTACACTGGCACCACCCCCCACCTTTTCCTCCGCTACATCGATGACTGTATCGGCGCTGCCTCGTGCTCCCACGAGGAGGTTGAACAGTTCATCAACTTTACTAACACCTTCCATCCCGACCTCAAATTCACCTGGACTGTCTCAGACTCCTCCCTCCCCTTCCTAGACCTTTCCATTTCTATCTCGGGCGACCGACTCAACACAGACATCTACTATAAACCGACTGACTCCCACAGCTATCTGGACTACACCTTCTCCCACCCTGCCCCCTATAAAAACTCCATCCCATATTCCCAATTCCTTCGTCTCCGCCGCATCTGCTCCCAGGAGGACCAGTTCCAACACCGCACAGCCCAGATGGCCTCCTTCTTCAAGGACCGCAGATTCCCCCCAAACGTGATCGACGATGCCCTCCACCGCATCTCCTCCACTTCCTGCTCCTCCGCCCTTGAGCCCCGCTCCTCCAACTGCCACCAAGACAGAACCCCACTGGTTCTCACCTACCACCCCACCAACCTCCGTATACAACGTATCATCTGCCACCTCCAAACGGACCCCACCACCAGGGATATATTTCCCTCCCCTCCCCTATCAGCGTTCCGCAAAGACCACTCCCTTCGTGACTCCCTCGTCAGGTCCACACCCCCCCACCAACCCAACCTCCACTCCCGGCACCTTCCCCTGCAACCGCAGGAAATGTAAAACTTGCGCCCACACCTCCTCCCTCATTTCCCTCCAAGGCCCCAAGGGATCCTTCCATATCCGCCACAAGTTCACCTGTACCTCCACACACATCATCTATTGCATCCGCTGCACCCGATGTGGCCTCCTCTACATTGGGGAGACGGGCCGCCTACTTGCGGAACGCTTCAGAGAACACCTCAGGGACGCCCGGACCAACCAACCCAACCACCCCGTGGCTCAACACTTTAACTCTCCCTCCCACTCCACCGAAGACATGCAGGTCCTTGGACTCCTCCACAGGCAAAACATAACAACACGACGGTTGGAGGAAGAGCGCTTCATCTTCCGCCTGGGAACCCTCCAACCACAAGGGATGAACTCGGATTTCTCCAGTTTCCTCATTTCCCCTCCCCCCACCTTGTCTCAGTCGGTTCCCTCAACTCAGCACCGCCCTCCTAACCTGCAATCCTCTTCCTAACCTCTCCACCCCCACCCCACTCCGGCCTATCACCCTCACCTTGACCTCCTTCCACCTATCACATCTCCATCACCCCTCCCCCAAGTCCCTCCTCCCTACCTTTTATCTTCGCCTGCCTGGCACCCTCTCCTCATTCCTGATGAAGGGCTTATGCCCGAAACGTCGAATTTCCTATTCCTTGGATGCTGCCTGACCTGCTGTGCTTTAACCAGCAACACATTTTCAACTACGTAGGAGAAGAGTAGTACTTTAAAAACACTAACTAGATGAACACGATTAGAACAATATCCAACTGACACACGGAGAAAAACACCAGCGCTAATTTCAGACTCTTTAATCCGAATTCCTACTTTTCTGGTACCAATGCACTGTCACCACCCACCGTCACCTCCCTGCTAGCTACGTCAGAATTTTGGGGTTTTGGGAATTTAAGCTCACCACTGAGAGACACTGGGAGAAGGTGAGACCTGCAGATGCTGTTCTGGTGCTGGAAAAGCACAGCAGGTCAGACAGCATCCGAGGATCAGGTTGAGTTGATGTTTCGGGCATAAGCTCTTTATCAGGAACCACTAAGAAACACACCTTTTGAAGTGCACCTGGCTATTTCTGCTTGCCATACCCAGAGCCTAGATGAAGACTTTGGTCTGCATAAGTTTTTCAGTTTGGGTTGAGTCCACTGATGTGGTGAGGTGCATATTGGACCTACCTAGTAAGTACCTGGTTTTCTTTACTTTCTGATGGTTTTGTGGGATGGGTGTTTTACCTCCAGTTGTATCTGAGGACTTGTGGTGTTGATTGATTTGGTTGAGTCTGTCTTTAGTTCTGCTGGTTGTGGCTGGTTGCTGAGGTTTTTGCTTTTGGTTCTCTTGATTTAGAACAGAGTGTGTCTTGGAGCTCTTGATTGGATGGTGCTTGTTGGCTCCCCACCCCCAACAATGTTTTTTATTCGGAGGTTGAATGTCCATTATCTGTGTCGGCCCCATACTGTCTGCGTTGTGTAGCCCGAGGTGCGAAAGCTGTTTTGTGTGGGTCAGTTGGTCTTGGTTGATTTATTCTTTTAGAGCAGAGATATAAATTGGGATTTCAGGCTGAACAATACTCACAGATAGCAATCTCCATTCTCTGGCTAGCCGATTGTGTTGTGTATTCCCACAGAACTTGGTCCAGGTGCGCCCTTTTTAACAAAAAGTTTTGAAGAGTACAGGATTTTGTCCATTGCTTTAGATATTGGAGATTTTTGCTCGATCCTACAGATCAGTTAGGCAAAAAAATGAAAATATCTGGAGCTGTGAGGTAGCTGTAGGCCAGGGATATTTCTAACTTTCTCTTTTGCCAATACCATGGCTTGAGTTGAAAAGTCCCGGACCTTTCATGGGAAAATTTAGAATTGACCACAAGACAGAAGACAACCTTCAAGAACCTGTTAGGTAACCATAGAATTCCAGGGGGCAAGACATAATGGATTGGGGAAGGCTCATTAGAGAGGTTCAGTCTAAAGAATTTGAGATTGTGTTGTGCTTTTTGGTAAGATATGAATGGTTATCTAAATTGTTTGTCTTTCCAGGGATAAAGTAATATAATTTTAAATTAAACGATCTGTTTGGTTTATATGTTTCCTGGTGTTATGATATTGCCTACAAAGGCATTCATTGAGCAAAGATGAAGTTTGCAGGGTGAGAGTTTCAATCTAGCTTCCAAGACAAAAGTATACTTGGTAGGGACTTGTTCTTGAGTTGGATTGATAATGAGAATGTGAAAGCTTACAAAATCACTTAAAATTTATTGCTTCTGTGACAACTACATTCATCAGATTGGCAACTTAGAATAATGGGAATTAATGTTACTGCATTCATATTATTTACATTATTGGATGTGCACATTTCTCTTGGAGTGGGAATACTACCTTTTTCAGGTGGCCTTATTCAAATTGTGCAATTACTGTGCAAATTATTTTAAATTACAAGTACATTGCTCTTCATTTACAAATAAGTTGGTAAAACATAAGAATGCATTAGTAAATAATAGGGTAACGTTGGGAATAATGAGAAATGCATTAAAGGGTAGATTAGATCACATGTAAGCTATACAGCAGTGTAGTGGAACTGCCTATCAGAAATGAAGGTAACTTCCCAGACGTACAAAGGAAGTAGTGGTTCTAATAACAGTTGAGAGTCTGTGTCATTTTCTGTATTTTTGCTTCCTTTTGATGCTTCTCATTAGTATTTTTTTGCCTCAACTGATCACAACACTTGATAATTCTTTCACAGCAATAACGACCTGTAACATTTAGAAGTTAATTCAAAGAAATCCAAAAGGTTATTTTTTGATCAAACTTGAGGTGCTTCATTGCTTGTGATTTTTGAATGAATTGCATATTTAAAGTAAATCATGATTATTTTAACAATATCAGGATCAATTTGAAAAGACCCCACGTTATATGGTAATTTCTTCACCCTTTCAATGAATGTCATTGTGTTTTTACCTCAAACTCAGCACTATTTCTTACTGCAGATAGGAAATGTTATCAAATCATACCATTGTAGTAATTGGAGCTCAAGATGTTTTAAAAGCCATTTTTACAAAACTAACCTGATAAAGCTCTGATTTGTTGGTGAAAGGATAAAAGCTGATTTTATCTTGAAATTGATGCAAAGAAACTCTAAATACAAAATGTGAATGTTGAAAGAACACATTCATGCACACGCAGTATCAATAATATCAAGACATATGTTGAGTAACCTTAAGTGCAGCTGCTTTTAATATGATAATATTGCAAATGTTCTGTGCAATTAATTTATCTTAATGTAACATTCCACTTTAGAATCAACTGTTGCATGTTTCTGTCTGACTTCGGGGGGGAAAACCCAGTTCTACAGTGTTAGTGATGTGTATCTTGAAGTGTTAATTTTATTTAATTTAACAATTAACTTTTGCTGGCTATAGTCATAGAGATGTACAGCACGCATACAGATAGTTCGGTCCAACTCATCCATGCCAACCAGATATTCTAAATAAATCTTGTCCCATTTGCCTGCACTTGATCCATATCCCCCGAAACCTTTCCTGTTCGTATACGCAACCAGATGCCTTTTAAATATTGTAATTGTACCAGCCTCCACCACTTCCTCTGGCAGCTCATTTCATATACGCACCACCTTCTGCATGAAAACGTTTCCCCTTAGGTCCCTTTTATATCTTTCCCCTCTCACCCTAAACCTATGCCCTCTAGTTCTGGACTTGCCCACCCCAGGGAAATGACATTGTCTATTTAACCTATTCATGCCCCTCATGATTTTATAAATCTCTGTGAGGTCACGCCTCAGCCTCTGACGCTCCAGGTAAAAAAAAAAGCCCCAGACTATTCAGCCTCTTCCTCTCACTCAGACCCTGCAACCCTGGCAATATCCTTGTAAATCTTTTTTGAACCCTTTCACAACATCCTTCAAATACTATTTTACTGAGTAATGGCTTGTTATTATTTTATAATCATGGAAACTGCCATTGATGTAGTATGTAATTTGAGCGAATGACTGTAGTGTTGCTTTTTGTGCCTCGTTGGGTCTTAGTTGTTCACTGAAGGTTTGCTTACATTCAAGTTTTTTTCTGAATTTGCTCAAATATTTGGATTACAATTTGTTCCTCTGACTTTTTGTTTTCTGCATGATAGTGATGCCATCCTGCTGAAGTGTTTGCAACTTAATGAATAGTTCTGAATACTGAACAGAGAGAAAAAAAATCAAACCCATTTGGTTCATTTGACAGGATAAGCAGCTGAATACATTGGATACGACAAACACCAGGTCAAGCCCTTGCAACATTGCCATTGTGATGCTATGCACTCAAACTAGTGAAGTTGGTAGTTGAGCTATCTCAGTACACAAATTTATCAGTTTTCCTTAAAACATTGACAAATTAATAGAAGGAATGATCACCAATACCATGGAGTACCAGCAACTAGCAAATATCTGTATATTTGGGTAGTGCGTTGGCTCAGTAGTTAGCACTGCTGCCTCACAGCGCCAGGGACCCAGGTTCAATTCCAATCTCACGCGACTGTGTGGAGTTTGCACATTCTCTGTGTCTGCGTGGGTTTCTTCTGGGTGCTCCAGTTTTCTCCCGCAGTCCAAAGATGTGCAGGTTAGATGAATTGGCCATATCAAATTACCTGTAGTCTTCAGGGATATGTAGGGTAGGTGCGTTAGTTAGGGGAAATTTAGAATAATCAGTGTAGGGGAATGGGTCTGGGTGGGATACTGTTCGGAGGGTCAATGTGGACTTGTTGGGCCAAATGGCCTGTTTCCATACTGTGAGGATTCTAATTAAAAGCATAAATATTGTAAGTGCTGGAGATTGGAAATACTGAATAGGTCAGAAGAGAAACTGAGTTCATGTTTCAAGTCAGCAAAACACTTAATGTTTTTGATTAAATGTTATCAATCTGAAACAATAGCCAAGTTTAATGCTTTCCACACTCCCAAAGAAAACTTGATGGCAGAAGAATGCTGATCGGAGACACTGTTGACTTGTCAACTATTCCACCCCCTCTCTTTCTCCCCCCACAACCTATCTTTCTTGAGTTCAAGGTGGAGGCTAGCTTTCCATCCCAGAGGGCAACTGAGGCCTTCAAGTGGGGGAACTAGGGGGAGCTCAGCAAAACTATCTATCTGGTCTATAGTCACTTCAAGGACAGTGGTGAAGGTATGTTGCACGGAGTTAAAATTGACACTAAAGACGCTAACTGTAGTAGACTCATTTCTTTACTGGGCAACAGTAAAATCAGTTCCTTTCTCAATTAACCTCTACCTCTACCTTATGTAATAGATTATGTTTATTAATCATGCCTTGTCTTCCATCTCCTTGTAGAATGTAACTTATTAGGAAGCATAGGCCTACATGTGGTAAGGTAACCTGCATTAAAGTAACATAAGTGGAAGGAAATATCCCTCCAACAAGAGAAGGCCCAGTTATCTGAATTGACCTCCTTCCATAAAATTCTTGAGCCTGCCATTGAATGGAAATGTAATTGGACTTGCCATCATCCGCAATCCGGGGTCAATATACTTGCACATATTGTCGGATCAAAGGCTCTTCAATATTATGAATATGTCCACTGAGATCTAAGTGGGCAATGTGACCAAGCACCCAAGAATTGCATGTATGAGTACATTCATAACCAAATTCTAAACTAGACATCATCTGGGACTGATTACAGGGTTGATTGCTAGGTTTGCACATTACTGTGAATCCCATTCCTTAGGGCATTGTGGTTGCAGAGTGCATTGGCTGTAAGATGCACCATAAAACTGATCAAGGTTACTTCCAACAGCAACTCTTTCCCCAGTGATCTCTTAGCTGCTTTTGTGTCTCTTAATGATATGCTATTGGGACACCATTACCTTCAAAGTTCCCTCCCAGTTGGTTACCTCATTGAGTTGGAAGTAGATTGCTGTTCATTCCTCATTGCTGGGTCAATAACTTGCCACCATCACCTCCAGGGCTGTAGCACTTAAAGAAACCAGGGGTATAACAATGTAAGGTAGCCTTGCCAGCATTGTTGAGACTTGAACATAAATTGAAAAGTAATTTTGAAATAACCTCAGGATGAGGAGGAAAAAAATATTAATAGCTCGATAAAGACCAAACAGCATGTTTACATATTGATTCACTTTCTGTGCACCTTTATTTAATGAAAAATATGTTGGGAATGGGGTAGGGAGCAGATTAGATTAATACAGTCACAAATAAGGTGATCCCAGAAGAATTACCTTGAGATAAAATGCCTACAGGGGTATGGGAACATAATGGTTCTGTTCCCTAACTAGTAATCCAGAGGCCTGCACTCTTGATCTTTGCACTTCTGGAATTTAAATTCAATTGAATAAATCTGAAATAGTTAAACATTAATGGTACTCATTAAGCTATGGGACTGTCATAAACTTCAATCCTATTCTTCGGCAACATTTAGGGCAGGAAATCTGCCATCACCACCTGATGACTCTACTTATGATTCCAAACCAACATTTATTCTTAATTGACATCTAAGATGGCCTAGTAAGTCATTCATTTTTCCAGAAGGTGGCTTAGCGCCTTCTCAGGCAATTGGTGATGGACAGTAAATGCAGGCATTACGATGCCCACATGCAATGAGTGCAAATACATGTTAGGATTGAAATGAGCCTACTTTTATGGCTCTGAAAGGGGAGATAATACTAAATTCACTTTTACCGAGTATGACTTTAGAAATTAAAAATCGCGGAACAGTGGTTCAATGGTTAGCATTGCTGCCATATAGCACGCGGTTCATGGTAAATTACCCCCCTAGTGTCCAAGCATATGCAGGCTAAATGGGTTAACCACAGTAAAAGTGGGATGACGGTGCTAGGATGGGGGGCTTGGGCATGGGTGGGATGCTGTTCGGAGGGTTGGTGCAGACTTGATGGGCTGAATATCCTTTTTCTGCACCATAGGGATTCTATGATTCTAAGTCACATATTCACAATGACTTATCCAGTAATATAGTAAAAATTGAGAACCAGACTGCAACATTGTGTAGATCTTTCAAAAGTCCATTATATTAATCTGCGTTAAAAAAAATACCCCAAACTGTAACTAATTTTAATGTTCTAGTGGGATGGGGGAGGGGAGAAGGAGGTGGTTGTACTGGTGGGGAGGAAGGGGAGGGACATGAGTACTTGATTTTAGTGCATTGTTATTCATAACAGCCCTTCAGGAACCATTTGAATATGTTGTACAGCAACTGTCATTTGCATCTAAAGAGATGGCTATTTACTGGTAAGTCATGCTAAAGTGAGAATGAGACATTCAGCTTTTTATTAAGATTCAGAAATCTTGTCTTTTAAAAACGTAGCATCTGTTTAATTTACGTGTACTTTAAACCAAAAGCTCTGAACCACCACATTACTGTCTCCCACAGAAAGCAATAGTTACATAGTCCTCTAAAAATAGTAGATGCAGAATAGTAGAAGTAGGAAATTTGTCTAGATTTTTTTCCATAATAGGTGGGTTAGGGGAGGGAGAGTAGGGTGTGATTTCTGATAATTTTATGTGCAAGCAATGATTTTATAAATAGTAGGAGATGGTGCAGTCTGCAGTTACTCCAGATTCTTTCAAATACCAGGTTTCCAGACTTGTATTTAACCACCTTCAATATTCTCATTATAAATTTGTTTTTTTTAAACAGGCTTATGTGTAGATCTTTTAGATTCTATAATTAAAAGAGAAGCATTAAAAATAATGCAATCAGAGCAGCATTCTTTGGGAGCACTGTGCATGCTGGAAATCTGCTTGATACATTCTTTTCGAGGAGGAGGTTGGGAATTTTTCAGCAGTCATTACGATCAGTGCAATAATTCTGGCAATACAGGAAGGCAAATGCATTGGCTGCTGACTGGGCAAAGATCACGTGAACTAAGTGAAACAAGCTGATGAGTTTTGTTGATTTGTTTCCTGTTTTCTGTTTTCCCCAGTAGCAAGCTGATTACTCTGAATTTTGAAAGGTCTTTAACTTAACTTTGGTATGTAGTACTTTGCCTAATCTTCACTCAGATTAAGATGGAAAAAGAATTTTTTTTAAAATGGATAATTACTTTTAGCTAACTGGGTTGTAGTTAGGTGTTTATCAGAATGCCACCAACATCTTGGCAATTTGCCTACTTTCAGCGTTCTCATTGGTTAAAGGTAAGCATCAGGTTTTTTTTGTGTAATATCTGCTCACTGTTTATGCTGACTTCCTCTGCATAAAAAGCATATTACTGGAAGTGCTGTGATAGTGACTGCTTCTCGGGTGTGTGGGTGCAATTATTTCAATTTTGCTAGCCAAGGATTATTTTTAGACATTCTCAAGATTAAAAGTTTTTTTGTTTGAAGCGGTGTTGGTATCTGTATTCATTCTGAAATAAATTTGTACATTTGCTACAAGGGTACATGAGATCATGAAGGGACAAACCTGTAATTTTTCAGCAGTGGCACTGTAATGCATATTTTTCTATATGACTAGCAACTCAGATCCATCTGTTGACCTTTTATTGCACGTACAGTTGTCTTAAGTTTAATTTTTCGTTAATACCACATTCAGCAATATTCTTGTATCTATTGATAACCGTATCTGTTAATTCAATGTTTTCATTTAATTGATCAGCAACAAAGTTTGATCAGATGAGAAAATAATATCAAATCATGAGATGTAGAAAGAAGATGCATGAGTCTATATGTAGCCCTGAATAATGTTGTGGTACATGAAAGACCCTTTCATTGTTCTTATCTTCTTATCACTATAATGTTTGGCTTTTGACCAGAATTTTTTTTTGTAATTTGAGAGTATATTAGTATATTCAATTCTGCTTTTCAACAGAGCTCTGAGCGTATGGAAGATGGTACAAAATGGAGTTGGGAGGTTTCACTGCTGTTAACTGCCACCTTTTAAGAAGGGTGTACAACTGCAAATCTAACCTCAGTATAAGAACTGAGAAGCACTTTATTTTATAAAAGGAAAAGCTTGGATAAAATGACTAGAATTGTAGTGATTTTAAAGCAGCAATTTTGCTGATCATATCTAGCTCCTCCATTTTTTTCAAATCACGAATTGGAGCTAGTATAAATTGCAGTTTGCACTTGATTATCTGGGTTATAAGGTAGTAGCATGTATGGATTGTTGTGGTATCACAGCAACGAAAATATTTCCCCTCTCTCTTGCCCTTCCTGCTTCATGACCTGATTCTACCTGGATTTATTCTGAATAAAATCTGCTACACTTCCTCCTCTAGTTAACTAATAATCTGCCACTACCTTTGGAAGTTTAACACACTGAGCTGCTTTATAGTACTGCAAATGTTTCATAGCATAAAAATGTGAGAACTTCCTGGATTTACGTGACAATCCGGTGCAGGCCACTCTGAGATGGACCCACAAATGATGCACAAGAGTGACTTAATGGTCTTCATTGACCTCCAATTACCAACTTAGTATAGCAAGAAAAATGAGGGCAAAAGGGTAATTTTAGGACATAGGAGCAAGTTTTGATTTGACAAGTTCAAACTACCTGCTTCATACCATTACTGAGGATTCAAATTACAGTACTCATGTTGAGTGAAGAATTGAGAGGTGGACCACCATCCTTCTGTTATGCTTATTTCCCCAATTTCTAAAGTTTTAAAATTGTTGTTTAGTTATTTTTAAAAATATTTAAAATAACTCAGTCTTCATGTGATGACAACACCTCCTACAGGATTTAACAAATGTGTAGTGAGCTATATAGTTCATATTTGGCTAAAAGAAAATAATGGGAACATGTTGGTCTTTCATGATTTGTATGACCTGTTGCAATTTGTGATCTTCCTTGAGCTGGGCATCCATAACTTTTGCAGGAGATCAGTTCAAACATCAACATATTTGAGAATTTTAACAAGAAATCTGATGATACACTACTACATCACATTTTCTGCCTCAGGTTACTTCATTGACATTTCTAGTTGTCAGAACATGGTTCTGCAATGAGGAAGAAAAGCAACTACACTGCAACACTATTTCTCACTGTCCTATTAGTTTTGCCACTCTCTGCTGTTCATTTCTTTATCAGTTAAAGCAGATGCTTCCTCAACTTGTTGTAGAAAGCACACAGTCTGCATATGCAGGTGCATTTGTGTATAAGGGTGTTTATAATATGATAGATAGTATGATAGATAACTTTGAATGAATATTATTCCATAGCAAATAAGAAGTTGTCTCTAGATTCATTGTGAGCACCATAATGGATATCAATCTTTCGATACCAGAGATATCACATATATTTAAAATCTGCGTTTTAATCTCCAAAGCTTTCTGGAGTGGGCTTCTCCTCTTTAATTTCTGATGCTGAGGCAATCATAACACCAAGTTGATAAAATTCCAAGAATCTTTCACAAGCACTGAATAACCACCTCTCAGTCTATAGCAGTTGAATTTCACCAAGGTGGTATTTCAGGCAAACCATTGTGCATACAAGTTGTTGGAAGGAATAAAGCACTGGAATATTTTCACAAAGGTATGACATAGTGCGTACACAGTCTTAATTTATCTGATTTGCGCAAAATATCTGCTTAATAAAAAGCCTGTCAGGCATATGAGTTGTCTTGAACCAGTATTTTTAGCCTTGCTTTGAGTCATTTCATTCAAAGTTTTAAGAATATGTGGTGTCTAATTTACATATATAGAGTATCTGGAGCCTTATTGGGCAAGTCATCTGCTATGCTTTGACATGGGAGGCCTAAATTATTTTAGTGTTGAGTCTTATTCAAATACACTTGCATTCAGGGTGAGCTGTTGGCACAGTATGCAGTTAACCCACTGGGCTGCTCAAATTAATAGCAGTGCTACAGCACTTTATTTGCAGACAGACTTTGGATTTGTTTCTTATACTAAGAAAAGAAGGGAACTGCAGTCAGGACTCCCTGTGTTTTGAATGATGCAATTGTGGTGGTTAAGGAGGAGGTCAGTGGCAGAAAGATGGTGCTTTTTCCTTGTGATGGGTGGTGGGTGTCCAGAAATAGCACTGCTGAAATTGGAGAGTATAGCTTTGTGTCAGAACAAGTTCAGTGACTTAACAAGCATGGGTTTCCTCCTGGTGCTCCGATTTCCTCCCACAGTCCAAAGATGTGCAGGTTAGGTGAATTGGCCATGCTAAATTGCCCATAGAGTTAGATGTGGGGGAATGGTTCTGGGTGGGTTGCTCTTCAGAAGGTTGGTGTGGACTTGTTTGGCCAAAGGGCCTGTTTCCACACTGTAGGGAATCTAATCTTAAAAAATATTGCTAAGGTAATACTTTCTCTCATATCTTGCTGGCACATGAACATATAGTCCTGGTAATTGTTTTGGAGATTTTATTTCTGAAGTTCAAATTTTCTATCTGTGTAAAAATAACAAGATAACTGTGTGCATGGTGAAACTTTCTGACTCTGTTTTTAGCTGAGGCATTATTGATGATCTTCCAGATTCTGCTTGGTAATGAAGTTACAATGTACTCCAGACTCCATTTCATAGATTGATTGGTACCTATTCATAAGAAAACGATTACTAGGTCAAATTGAAGCTGCTAACATGGTTATAATTATTGAGAATTACAATTCCATTTTTCTTTGTTATTACAGTTATATTAGATTCTTCTCAGGTATATCGTTGGTAATTCTGTAGTTGTTACACTTTCAATAACTTGCATGAATTTTGTTTTCATTGGTGCAGGAGTAATCTCCAATTTTATCCTTTTAGATCTTGTTGTGTTGTTTTGTTTTCCAGACATAAGATTGGGGCCAATGGGTCAAGGAGTGGCAGATGGAGTTTAATAGATAAATGTGAGGTGCTGCATTTTGGAAAGGCAAATCAGACCCGGACTTAATGGTAAGGTCCTGGGGAGTGTTGCTGAACAAAGAGACCTTGGGGTGCAGGTTCATAGCTCCTTGAAAATGAAGTTCGCAGTTAGATAGGATAGTGAAGAAGGCGTTTGATATACTTTCCTTTATTGGTCAGAGTATCGAGTACAGGATTTGGGAGGTCATGTTGCGACTGTACAGGACAGTGGTTAGGTCGCTGTTGGAATATTGCATGCATTTCTGGTCTCTTTCCTATCGGAAAGATGTTGTGAAACTTGAAAGGGTTCAGAAAATATTTGCAAGGATGTTGTCAGGGTTGGAGGATTTGAGCTATAGGGAGAGGCTGAACAGGCTGGGGCTGTTTTCCCTGGAGCGTCGGAGGCTGAGGGGTGACCTTATAGAGGTTTACAAAATTATGAGCGGCATGAATAGGGTAAATAGACAAAGTCTTTTCCCTGGGGTTGGGGAGTCCAGAACTAGAAGGCATAGGTTTAGGGTGAGAGGGGAAAGATATAAAAGAGACCTAAGAGGCAACTTTTTCGCACAGAGGGTGGTACGTGTATGGAATGAGCTATCAGAGGAAGTTGTGGAGGCTTGTACAATTGCAACATTTAAGAGGCATCTGGATGAGTATATGAATAGGAAGGGTTTGGAGGGATATGGCTGGGTGCTGGCAGGTGGGACTAGATTGGGTTGAGATATATGGTCGGCATGGATGGGTTGGACCGAAGGGTCTGTTTTCATACTGTACATCTCTATGACTCTATGACTCTGAGCATTGCTGAGCAAAGAGACCTTGGAGTGCAGGTCATAGTTCCTTGAAAGTAGCAGATAGATAGGACAGTGAAGAAAGCATTTGGTGTGTTTGCCTTTATTGGTCAGCCTTGATGTGAGGGTTCTGGTGCTGGACTGGGAGGGACAAAGTTAAAAATCACACAACACCAGCTTATAGTCCAACAGGTTTATGTGGAGGTTCTAGCTTTCGGAACACTGCTCCATCAGGTACCTGTTGAAGGTGCGGCGCTCTGAAAGCTTGTACTTCCAAATAAACCTGTTGGACTATAAGCTGGTGTTGTGTGATTTTTAACTTTGTTGTTTAGAGCATTGAGCAGGAGAGTTGGGAGGTCATGTTGCAGCTGCACAGGACATTGGTTAGGCCGCTTTATGAGGCTATATTGGATTTAGTTCTAGGTAATGAACCAGGCCAGGTGTTAGACTTGGAGGTAGGTGAGCACTTCAGGGACAGTGACCACAACTCGGTGACTTTTACTTTAGTGATGGAGAGGGATAATCGTGCGCCGCAGGGCAAGAGCTATAGCTGGGGGCAGGGAAATTATGATGCAGTGAGGCATGACTTAGGATGTGTGGATTGGAAAAACAGGCTTCAAGAGAAGAACACTAATGAGATGTGGGGAGTGTTCAAGGAGCAGCTACTGCGTGTCCTCGATAGGTATGTACCAGTCAGGCATGGTGTAAAGGGCCTTGTGAGGCAGCCGTGGTTTAGTAAGGAATTGGAGTCCCTTGTGAAAGGGAAGAAGGCGGCATATGTAAAGATGAGGCGTGAAGGTTCAGTAGGGGGCGATTGAGAGTTATAAGGTAGCCAGGAAGGAGCTAAAGAGGGAGCTAAGAGAAGCGAGAAGGGGACATGAAAAGTCTTTAGCTGGTAGGATTAGGGAAAACCCAAAGGCTTTCCAAAGGTATGTCAAGAATAAAAGGATGACTAGGGTAGGTATCGGTCCAGTCAAGGATAGTAGTGGGAAGTTGTGTGTGGAGGCGGAGGAGATTGGAGAGACATTAAATCAGTACTTTTCATCAGTATTCACTCAGGAACAGGACACTGTTGCTGATGTGAATATGGAATCACAAATAATTAGAATGGATGCCCTGGAAATATGCAGGGAAGAGGTTTTGGGAATATTGGAAAGGATGAATATAGATAAGTCTCCTGGGCCTGATGGCATTTACCCCAGGATCCTATGGGAAGCTAGGGAGGAGATAGCAGAGCCATTGGATTGGATTTTTATGTCGTCGTTGTCAACGGGAATAGTACCAGAGGACTGGAGGATAGCGAATGTGGTCCCATTGTTCAAGAAAGGGAGTAGGGATAGCCCTAGTAACTATAGGCCAGTGAGTCTGACTTCAGTGGTGGGCAAAGTCTTAGAGAGAATGGTAAGGGATAAGATTTATGAACATCTGGGTAGGAATAACGTGATCAGGGATAGCCAGCATGGTTTTGTGAAGGGCAGGTCGTGCCTCACAAACCTTATTGAGTTCTTTGAGAAGGTGACCAAGGAAGTGGATGAGGGTAAAGCAGTAGATGTTGTGTATATGGATTTTAGTAAGGCGTTCGATAAGGTTCCCCATGGTAGGCTAATGCTAAAACTTCGGAGGTATGGCATTGAGGATACATTAGAGGTTTGGATTAGGAATTGGCTGGCTGGAAGGAGACAGAGGGTAGTAGTTGATGGATTATGTTCATCTTGGAGCGCAGTTACTAGCGGTGTACCACAAGGATCTGTTTTGGGACCATTGCTTTTTGTTATCTTTATAAATGATCTAGAGGGAGGACTTGAAAGCTGGGTAAGCAAGTTTGCGGATGACACAAAAGTCGGTGGAGTTGTGGATAGTGAGGAAGGAAGTGGTAGGTTACAGCGGGATATAGATAAGTTGCAGAGCTGGGCGGAAATGTGGCAAATGGAATTCAATGTAGCTAAGTGCGAAGTCGTTCACTTTGGTAGGAATAACAAGATGATGGATTACTGGGCTAATGGTAGGCTACTTGGTAGTGTGGATGAGCAGAGGGATCTTGGTGTCCATGTACACAGATCTCTGAAAGTTGCCACCCAGGTAAATAGTGCTGTGAGGAAGGCATATGGTGTACTGGGCTTTATTGGCAGAGGAATTGAGTTCCGGAGTCCTGAGGTCATGTTGCAGTTGTATAAGACTCTGGTGCGGCCTCATCTGGAGTATTGTGTGCAGTTTTGGTCGCCATACTATAGGAAGGATGTGGAAGCTTTAGAACGAGTGCAGAGGAGGTTTACCAGGATGTTGCCTGGAATGGTAGGAAAATCTTATGAGGAAAGGCTGAGGCACTTGGGGCTGTTCTCATTGGAGAAGAGAAGGTTTAGGGGAGATCTGATAGAAGTGTATAAGATGATTAGGGGTTTAGATAGGGTAGATACTAAGAACCTTTTACCGCTAATGGAGTCAGGTGTTACTAGGGGACATAGCTTTAAATTAAGGGGTGGTAGGTATAGGTCAGATGTTAGGGGTAGATTCTTCACACAGCGGGTTGTGAGTTCATGGAATGCCCTGCCCGTATCAGTGGTGAACTCTCCTTCTTTATGGTCATTTAAGCGGGCATTGGATAGGCATTTGGAAGTTATTGGGCTAGTATAGGTTAGGTAGGATTCGGTCGGCGCAACATCGAGGGCCGAAGGGCCTGTACTGCGCTGTATCCTTCTATGTTCTATGTTCTATGTTCTATGAATATTGTGTGCAATTCTGGTTGTCTCCCTCTTTTGGGAAGGATGTTGTAAAATTTGAAAGGGTTTAGAAAAGGTTTTGTGGGATATTGCCAGAGTTGGAAGGTTTGAGCTCTTGGGAGAGGCTGAACAGTTTGGGGCTGTTTTCCCTTGAGTATTGGAGACTGAGGAATGGCCCTATAGATGTTTATAAAATCATGAGGAGCATGGATAGGGTAAATAGTCAAGGTATTTTCCCTGGGGGGGGGAGGTCCAGAACCTGAGGGCATAGGGTTTAAGGTAAAAGGGGCAAGATATAAAAGAGACCTAAGGGACAACTTCTTGACACAGTGCATATATGGAATGAGCTGCCAAAGGAAGTGATGGAGGTTGGTACAATTACAATATTTGAAAGGCAGCTGGATAGCTATATGATCAGCAAGGGTTTAGAGAGAGATCGGTCAAGTACTGGCAAATGGGATGAGATTAATTTAGGATATCTGGTTGGCATAGATGAGTTGGACCGAAGGGTCTGTTTCTGTGCTGTACGTCTCTACGACTCTATAAGAATGAATGATTTCTGTGACAATGATGTAATCTTACTGTTACACTGTGTGAGTTGCACACTGACGTATATAATCTTAAAATTGATGTGTTCATTTTCATTAACGTTGTAGATTTGGGATTATCAAAGAACATGTCTTTAATTGTGATTTGTTTCAGGGCTCCTGATTTGTTTATCACCACTCCATTTCACATGATTTTCGTGAAAATTATTTCCAGAAAAAGGGGCATTTTAATTGCTGTAGAATTTGTGTTCAAATAGGAAAAACACTTTCCCATACACTCTTCCTTGAACTACATTATACACTGGGTTTATGAAAGATTGGATGGTTTTAACACAAATGTTGTATACTTTCAATACAGTAGAAGTTTAAAGTTGCAGTTGTCACAGAAGCCACTTAGTAATCCTATTTACCTGGCATTGTGCAAGGAGCATGTAACTTTCTTCTCCCTCGAACCTTTCAAAGTTTATTACATTATAAAATGTAATAAATGCTTCTTCTGTAACTGGGTTTATAGCTTTAACTTGAGACCCCTCTCACTCCCATGTTGTTGCTTATTTACATAATCAATCAGAACACTTTTAATTTTAAAAAGTCGAAGATGTTCCCCGAAGTATTGAAACAGTGAAACATAAAGCTAGAGTATGAGAAATTGGGACAGGTGAGTAGATGCTTGGTTGCAACAATGTATTTGAGTTTTAAAAAGTGGAGAGGCAGTAAGGTTTAGGAAGATGTGATTATAGTTCATGATATATTCCTTGGAAACTTGAGTTTTAAATGAAATCATGAATAGCTTCAAGTTTGATTTTATATTTCTTTATTGTGGGTCAAGAAAGGAAAGGACTGGTTTCGTTTTTGACTGATGGCATTGGTATCTAGGTGTCCAGAAAAGTGTTTGTGCACATAAGTGAAGCGTTAAAATGTCTTGATAAGAATAGCTCATTGCTTTAGAAAAAGCATTGTGCTATTGCGGAACAATGAAGTACCTGATTAAAAATGCAAATAGAGACAAATCTGGACAGTGGTGAGATGTGTGCCAGAATTGACTAAGAAATCTGGTGAGGCTGGTCACAATGCAGGAACACCTAGAGCCATCTTTTATGCTTTTCATAAACACGTGGAATGGTTCTTGTTTGGCAGTGACAGGTTGGCAGTTTAGGGACTATTATTTGTTAAACACCTATTGATGGCCCAACTCAATTCATTAATATTCAGCTTTCTATCTTGCCAAACCGGTCACCTAAAGGGCAGGGAAATGTGACATGGAAACTGTGATACTTAGTGGACTCACCTTGTTGCTTACTCCAAATGACATCCAAATCACATTCAGTCAAAAAGCTCAAGGCATGATGCTCCAGCTACATGAACCCTTTGTCCATAGCCATTGGCAACTGCCAACACCTCACAACCATCATAGCACCTCTCTGACAGACTGTCAGACCACTTAAACAAACACATCCCAGGCAATCTTCCCTTAAATTAATTTGTCTTCTCTTTGGACCTCCAAGGTGCCAATGTGGCAGCAACTTCTGAAACCAAAAGCCAGTGCTAGGAATGGCATTGGCATTGGCACATCAACTGGCATGAAAGGCTGCAATAGGGACACTTTGCAAGCAGGCACAAGACCTCAAGAATTGTGCCTGGCTGTATGTCAACTTGCTTGCTGTCTTAGTGCTCACTTACTTTGCACCTACCTGCATGCTTGCAGTGGCCATATCTTGCCTGATCATACCATGCCTAGTAGTTTGTTGGTGCCTCAGTCAGAGCCAAAAGATATCATAAATGCAGTGTTGAAGTAATCTTTTGCACACACCAGGCAATTTCTCAGCATAGAACTGTCCAGGAAGGGGAGCCGAAATTCTGAATAAACAGCTGTATCAGTACCACCCCCAACATGTGCCAGCTACCTGCATAGCAAACACATTCTCTCAGTCAGTTTGCCATGTCGGAAACTTGTGGGGGCTAGTCCTCAGCCTAATGAAGTGTGCAGCTGCTGGTAGTCAGGTGGTTCCTGTCAATCATGTGCAAATCCCACACGCTGTCCAGGGGTTTCCCCAATATCAGTTGTCCATTTGAGACGTTCAAAGTCTGACCCAGTACAGTCCAGTGAGTTTTCAGCAGTCAGTTCTGTTGAGCCTCTACAAACAGCCTTTTGGGGATGAAGCAGTTGTTGTCCAGGACTGAATCCAGCTGCATTAGGTGAGGCACGTCAGTCAGAACCTTATTGACTAGGAGAAAGTGAGGACTGCAGATGCTGCAGATCCGAGTCAGTGTGGTGCTGGAAAAGCACAACCGGTCAGACAGAATCAGAGGAGTGAGGCGGGGAGGGGGGTAGGTGGTGAAATGTAGCTGCGAACACGATAGGTGGATGAAGGTGATAGATCAGAGAGGAGTGTGGAGCAGAAAGATGGGAAGGAAGATGGCCAGGTATGACAGTTCAAGAGGCCAGTGCTGAGTTGGCAGGTTAGATCTAGGACATGGAGAAATGATGAAACTGGTGAAATCAATATTAATCCTGTGTGGTTGGAGGGTACCAAGGTGGAAGATGAGGCGTCGGGTGGTTAGGGTTTGGTGGTGGAGGAGACCCAGGACTTGCACGTCCTTAGTGGAGTGGGAGGGGGAGTTAAAGTGTTTGTCCGCAGGCTGGTGGGGTTGTTTGGTGAGTGTATACCAGAGATGTTCTCTGAAATATTCCGCAAGTTGGCATCCTGTCTCCCCAATGTAGAGGACACCACATTGGGAGCAATGGACGTAGTAAATGATGTGTGTGGAAGTAGAGGTGAATCTGTCGAATGTGGAACGATCCTTTGGGGCCTTGGACAGTGAGGGAGGAGCTGTGGGCACAGGTTTTGCGCTTCTTGCAGTGGCTGGGGAAGGTGCCGGGAGGGGAGGCTAGGTTCGTGGGTAGCATTGACCTAACAAGGGGGTCGCAGAGGGAATGGTCTCTCGGAAATGCAGATCAGGGTGGGGAGGGAAATATATTCCTCGTAGTGGGGTCTGTTTGTGGGTGGCGGAAATGGCAGAGGATGATGCAATGTATCCGGAGGTTGGTAAGGTGGAAGGTGAGGACCAGCAGGTTCTATCCTTGTTGCTGTTGGAGGGATGGAGATCAAGGGCGGAGGTGCCAGGATGTCAACTTGCAGAATGTTTCAGAGAACATCTCTGGGACATGCATCAAACAACCCCTAATCACCCTATGCCTGGATTCCACCTTGCTACCCTCCAACCACATGGGATCATTGTGGATTTCAGCAGTTTCCTCATTTCTCCACCCTCCACGTTATCCTAGGTCCAACCTTCCAACATGACACAGCCTCTCTTGAGCTGTCCTACCTGTCCATCTTCCTTCCCACCTATCCACTCCACCCTCCTTTCCAACCTATCACCTTCACTCCCACCTTCATCTGCCTTTCATATTTCTAGCTTCTAACCTCCTACCCCCACCCAAACCATTTATTGCTCAGCTCCCTTGAGCCACAGACCTCATTCCTGATGAAGGGCTTATGCTCATAACATCAACTCTCCTGCTTCTTGAATGCTATCTGACCGGTTGAGCTTTCCCAGCACCACACTCTCTTCACCTAGAACCCCATTGACACCTGGTTCCAATAAATGAGGGCTGGTTGCAGCAAACAGTTGTGGACAGTAAAATATTGATTCATTGTGATGCCGAAACCTCCTTTGCATTGCTGGGACAAATTTAAGAATGGTTTGCTTTTGTTTCTTTTTGCTTCCTGTAAATGAAAGCTCGTGTTTGAACTTGTGTGATTGCTTGCTCATATGTAATGTTCCCCTACAGGACAATGATGTGCTGTGGGCCTTCAGTGAGCATTAGGGACAAGGAAGCACTGACTTACGGAGTGTGTTCACATTACACGTAGCTACAAATAGGCCAGATGTGTGGCGTGGCAGCCAAACTGTGACTTTGTGAAGAGAGTGGGGTTGTAAGGGATAAATGTGGTAAGTGCGAGGCTGAATCAACAACACCGATGATGTGCTGTGGACAGTGTGTCTTTCTGGCTGCTGTGCTATGATGTTGCTCATGAAGTGCAATGACAGAATGCCAATGGTGGTCCAGGTGCACAGAGGCCTTTCAATAAACTCACAGGCGTAAGGGGTCTTTCGATAGATACCTCGTAAAGTTCTACTGCACTGTCCCTAATATATTCACATTCTTCTTTGAAGTGTGATATCCAGAACTGTACACTGTACTGCAGCTGAGGTCTAATGAGCATCCTATACAAGTTCAGCCTAACCTCTCTGGGTCTGTACTTTTTCTCCCAAGCCTAGAATATTGTATGCTTTTTAAACCGATCTCTCCAATTGTCCTGCAATCTTTAATTACTCAAGCACATACACAGCCACTGCTGCACAGTACATTTTATTTTACACTGGCTCTCGATATTCTTTGTACCAAAATGGATCAACACACATTTCTCTACTTTGAATTTACCTGCCACATGTCCACCCATCCAAGAACTTGACTTTTTTTGAAGTTCAGCTCTGTCCTTTTCGCACTTTACATTATCGCAAGTTTTGTGTCATTCGTAAACTTTGAATTTGATCCCTACACACCAAGATCTAAAGCATTTTTGAATATCGGGAAAAACGTGTCTTAATTGTGACCCCTGGGGAACTCCTCCAGAAAGCATCTGACAGTCCAAAAAATACCCATTTAATCATTACTGTATTTTCTATCCCTCAGCTAATTTTGAATCTAAGATGTTACTTTCCCTTTTTATTCCACGTCATGTAACTTTCCTCTCCGTCTGTGTGTGGTACTGTATCAAATTCCTTTGGAAGTCCATGAACACCACGCAACAGACTTGCCCTCATCAACCTTCTCAGTTGCGTCTTTAAGTTCGACTTTTTTTTAAAACAAATGCATGCTGACTCTTCGGAATTCTTCTAAAGTCAGAAGTTGTGCCACAAGGATCGGTGCTGGGTCCACTGCTTTTTGTAATTTATGTAAATGGTTTGGATGTGAACATAAAAGGTATAGTTAGTAAGTTTGCAGATGACACCAAAATTGGAGGTGTAGTGGACAGCAAAGAAGGTTACCTCAGGGTACAGTGGGATTTTGATCAGATGGGCCAGTGGGCTGAGGAGTGGCAGATGGAGTTTAATTCAGATAAATGCGAGGTGCTACATTTTAGAAAAACAAATCTGAGCAAGGCTTGTACACTTAATGGTAAAGTCCTGGGGAGTGTTGCTGAACAAAAAGACCTTGGAGTGTAAGTTCATAGTTCCTTGAAATTAGAGTCGCAGGTAGGTAGGATAGTGAAGAAGGCGTTTGGTATGCTTTTCTTTATTGGCCAGAGCATTGAGTATAGGAGTTGGGAGGTTATGTTACGGTTGTACAGGACATTGATTAGGCCATTTTTGAAATGTTGTGTGCAGTTCCGGTCTCTTTCCTATCGGAAGGATGTTGTGAAACTTGAAAATGTTCAGGAAAGATTTAGAAGGATGTTGCCAGGGTTGGAGGGTTTGAGCTGTAGGGAGAGGCTGAATAGGCTGGGGCTGTTTTCCCTGGAGCGTCGGAAGTTGAGGGCTGACCTCAGAGGTTTAAAAAAATTGTGAGGGGCATGGATAGGATAAATAGACTCCCCTGAGGTGGGGAGTCCAGAACTTGAGGGCTTAGGTTTAGGGTGAGAGGGGAAAGATATAAAAGGGATCTAAGGGGCAACCTTTTCACACAGAATGTGGTGCATGTATGGAATGAGCTGCCAGAGGAAGTGGTGGAGACTGGTATCATTACAGCATTTAAAAGGCATCTGGATGGGTGTATGAGTAGGAAGAGTTTCGAGGGATATGGCCTAAATGCTGGCAAATGGGATTGGGTTAAGATATCTGGTCAGCATGAATGAATTAGACTGAAGGGTCTGTTTTCATGCTGTACATCTCTATGACTATTAGGAATGAAAGAAAAACTTGAGGGAAAACAACACTAAAGAGAAATAGAAAGGGTAGAGAATTAAAGGGCAATGACTAGAGATTAAAACTAAAAGAAGATAAAAGGAAGCAGATGGAATTAAGAAAGCTTAAAATGGCAAATGAGAAAGAAAAAAGGAAATGGAATTTGAAAAGTTGAACTCAAAGACAGAAGAAAATCAAACAAACAAATGATTTCTCTAGAGAAAAGCTAATAATAAAGCAAAAAGAGGAGAAAATAGTTCACAGAATGATTCTGATTGCAATGAGGCATTTGATTTGGAAGCATAGCAAGTAGGAGCAGGTGTGGGCCATTGGTCCTTTTGAATCTGTTCTGATGTTCAATATGATCATGACTGATCATCCAACTCATTTCCCTGTTCCCATTTTGTTCCCTTGACCACTTTAGCCCTGACAACTACATCTAACTCTCTTTCTTGAAAACATTTAATGTTTTGACCTGGGCCACTTTGAATTCCATAGGCTCACTACCTTTGAGGTGAAGAAATTTTGCCTCACCTCCACCCTAACTGGCCCACCTTATATCCTTAAATTCTTTCCTGACAGTAAAACTTTATTTCATGCCTTAATTTACAGACAATGGTGTTGAAAGATATTTCTCTTGATTTGAAAAGATACCTATAAATTTGGTGGCCAAAAGATGATTTGATCTTTCTTACTTAGTGTATACTATTTTGTCAGAAGAATATTCTGCAGATAATTAAACCATTAAAAGAGCAAGACTCAGTGTTTATGAGCTTGTCTTTGAGACTTATCAGTTAAAATGTAGGGATATAAGTCAGAATCCTAATCAGACGTTTGTAAAGTTTACAAGAAAAGAAGAAATGCTGTGATTCCTGAAGTTATACAAAAAAGTTGACAGTGCAAGAACAGTTACGATTATGGAAGAATTCCAAAATAGTATTTCAGTAACTCCTAAGAAATATTTAGCCGAGTGCCAAACTTCGAGGATTGAGAAGCTGTAGTTCTCATGGAGAGCTATGATTTCTCAAAAGAGTAACGTGGAGAAATAGTCATGTGAGAATAACAAAGAAATTGAAGGAATATAATATCTGAGGATAAAAATGCTCTTTGTTCTAGGAAATAAACAGAAAGGTCTCCAAATAATGAAGGAGAAATGCTCAAACCTAAAAATGATATAATGAAGTGACCATTGGCTGGGATTGTTTTGCTTAGAACAGAGGAGGCTGATAGGTGTCTATATAAAATAATGAGGGGCTTGGATAAAGTGGACTTGGACATTTCCCCTGGTGAACAGATCAGTCACTGGGAGCACACATTTTGGGTGATCAGTTTAAAAAAAAAATTAGAAGGAGCACTGGTCAGAGGAGTAGTAGGTGTCTGGAATTCACAGCTTGGCTGAGGTAAAAGTCATCAACTGATTTAAAAGGAATCTGGACTAGGTGGTATAAAGTGATTGCATCGGGGGCAGCACATCAATTCATCCACTGCAAGGGTGAAGAGACAAATGGCCTCTTTCTGTGTTGTAATCTTTCTATTCTTTGGGAGAATTATTCTAACAAAAAAAATGCCAAAGCATCCTCCGAAAATGGTGTATTAGGAAAGGGAGTAATAAAACGGTAATGATAGGACAAGTGGAGGGTGCAACCTCAGAAATAGAAATAGAGAAATTGCTGAGACATTGGAAAAAAATGCTTCCTTGATTATTGACGAGGAGAATCAGAATGTTCAGAATATTTTATTTGAAAGGGAACAATTTCCTTTTTCTTCTCATCAAGGAGGCAAACTATAAAGATACTGAAAGACACAGGAACAAGTTGGTTGCAGATGCTGGCTGATCATAGAACCCCTACAGCGTGGAAACAGGCCCCTCAGCCCAACCAGTTCTCACCGAGCCTCCGAAGAGTAACCCAACCAGACCCATTCCCCTATTACTCTACATTTACCCATGACAAATGCACCTAACCTACACAATCCTGAGCACTGTGGGCAATTTAGCATGGTCAATTCACCCAACCTGCACATCTTTGGACGATGGGAGGAAAGCGGAGCACCCAGAGGAAACCCACACAGTCAGTCCCCTGAGGCAGGAGTCGAACCCGGGGGCCTGGTGCTGTGAGGCAACAGTGCTAACCACTGAGCCACCATGCCGCCCTATCGACATGTAATTTGTCTTCCAGAGGAATTAATAATCGGAATGAATATTAATTGCGGATATACCAGGTTACACCAAGTTCCATTTTGTATCCTAGGGTTAAATGGTCACTCTGCCAATGGAGAAATATTAGTTTTACTATTAAAACAAATCCTTGTGGAAGGGATGGATGCTACTTTGGGGAATGACCTGATTGGTTCAAAAATATTTGTCTCACTGTGAGTTTTGGAACAACAGGAAAAGAAAATGCCAAGCTGTAAGAATATCATCCTGAATGGTCTCCTAACACTGTTGTGACTAGATCTCAGGCTTATAGATGCTCCCTCTTGTCGAATTCAATGAATAAAGATGATGGCATGGGAATCCAATAACTGGACATGATTTTCGAAAACCTAAACAAAAAGGACAAAAGCAGAGAGACTGAGGTTGACATATTTAGCCCTATTTTTTGATAGAAATTCAACAAAGGGATCCTGAGTTAAGAGACCTGTTTCAAACATGATCTCAGAAATTGAATCTGAGTCAATGCTTCAATATTAGTATTTTAAAGGCAAAGGAAATGAAGACTACCTGAAATGCAGTTGGTGTGGGATAGGCAGTAGTCCATTTTGAGTGGCTCATAATATTTTAATTGCAGACATTTGGGTATAAGGATACCACCATCTAAAATGTTAAATATATTTTTTGGCCAAGGTTGCATAAAGATGTGGTGAAATTTTGTACTGTACCTATCAAACTCTGTGCAATCCACAAACCCTCATTAAAATTGCACCTTTGATTTTAATAAACTGTGTAAGACCCCCTACATTAAACCAGGAGTGGGAATTGTTTTTTTTAAACTAATAATGGATGTTTAGCCAATGTTCCCCAACCAATGTGCTTTTGGAGCAAAATGTAGCAAAAATGATATTTGAGAAATTAGTTCAATTGTTTACAACATATGGATGACCCAAAGCAATTTGACCAGGTGGAGATTCAGATTTTATGTCACAAATATTAAAAGAAATGATAAATGGTTTGGGTGTAAAACAATGCACATCTTCAATTAGAATTCATAGTCCCAAACATTGGAAAGATGTATAACTAGAATCAACAGGATTTTGAGGAAAGCTCTTAGTTACAGTCATGCCTAAAAGTGAATTTGCCGACTGACAAGTGGTTTCTGCCTTGTTTTTTGGATCTAGGTAAGAAAAATAAAGTAAATTTCCCAAGCCTAAGACAAAAACATAGAACTTTGCAAATATTGGCGAGTGGATTTTTTTTTGAAGCTCATTCTGAATTTCAGTACCAGTAGTAGCTTCTATAGTAAGTTTATCAAAGAAATGCAAGATGTTGAATGGATAAAAGAATGTCCATGTGCCTTTCACAACTTGAAAGCTATGCATCACACCGGTCTCCCCTTTATTAACCCAGACTGCTCTAATGCTTTATAAAGGATTCCTTTCCTTGAGCATGCCTTCTCCCACACCTAAATAAACTTGTGTTTCAAATGAAGTCATTTTAACCAGGCTTTTTTGGTGAACAGAAAGTTTGTTTATTAATTACTAAATGTGAGAATAATTAGTATTAGAGTCAGATTAGAAGAAAAGAGGTGAGTCCAAAAGAATTTGACGAAAATTAAAAACATATATATGGATCAGTCTCACAAAGACTAGATAGCTGATCACAGCCAGTCAGTCAAGGTTTCTTGTAGCGTTGACATTGCTAATTGAACAGTTGGTTTCGCAATCCTTCATTATGTGGATTCTGCAGTTGAGGTTCCTTCCAGCATTCATGTTGACAGAGTACATTTTGTTTGCTTATTTCCTTTTCTCTGGTTACTAACCAGCTGAGTTCTTGCAGTCAAAGTAAGTGAGTGCCTTTACCTGCAACACAGTGGTGACAAGGGGACAGTTCTTCAATTGTGACTGTCAGAGCACTCTACTTGAACCCAGGCTAGGACACGTGAAACCATTCATTCCCATAAGCCTGCTCTAGAGGAGTTGGAACTGCTGTCCTTGTATATTCTTCAAAGGAACAAACGCAAAATGTTGCTGCAATTTGGGACAGGGGTGTTTGCTGTTGAGCAGAGGGTCATTAGCATCTTGTTGTTTTGTAGACCTAAAATCATCATCCGGTGTGTTTGACTTGCCTCTTCTCATTTAATGGGCAATTGTTTGGAGTTCCCTTCACATCTGTTAAGTTGACTCTGAGTTAAATTGACATTGCTTGAAACACAAGGTTACCATAGGTGTGGGACAAGGTATCCTAAAGGAGGGGGGTAATTTATAAAAAATCAGAGCAGGGTAGGTGAATAAAGAAGGGAGGACCAATGTGATGTAGATGTGATGCTATATTGGTCTCTCTCTTTTGGCTGCCAATTAACTTATACCCATAGCCATTTTGGCTGTGACAGCCCTCTTTTCTTACAATACTAAAAAAAAAGTGTTTTTTTAAAGTCAAATTCACTCTCAATATATCAGATTGTAAGGATGCCATGAAAAATGAGCAGGCTGAAAAAAAAATCTGTTATATCTGTTAATAGCACAATATCACCTAGAACTTGTTCAAAATTAAAAAAAAACATCAGAATAGATCCCCAAGCTTTGGTGAGCTTGATTGATCCTATGGAAGAGAAAATCCATTAAGCAATCAAAAAAATTGGTGAATCTGTGTGCATTAGAATTATTTTAAGGGTAAATAATTTGGAATGTGTTTTTTTTTGCTGAACCTTCATTTGTTTTTCAAATTTTTTAAAGATTCCCCACAATGGAATCCCCTTCGGCCCAACAAGTCCACACCGACCCTCCGAAGAGTAGCTCACTCAGACCCGCACCCCTACCCTGTTGTCCCACATTTATCCCTGACTAATACACCTAAGCTTCACACCCCTGAACACTATGGGCAATTTAGCATGGCCAATTCACCCAAACTGCATTTGTGGGCGGCACTGTGGCACAGTGGTTAGCACTGCTGCCTCACAGCGCCAGAGACCTGGTTCAATTCCAACCTCGGGTGACTGTCTGTGTGGAGTTTACACATTCTCCCTGTGTCTGTGTGGGTTTCCTCCCACAATCCAAAGATGTGCAGGTTAGGTGAATTGGCCATGCTAAATTGCCTGTAGTGTTAGGTGAAGGGGTAAATGTAGGGGAATGGATCTGGGTGGGTTGTGCTTCGGTGGGTCGGTGTGGATTTGTTGGGCCGAAGGGCCTGTTTCCACACTGTAAGCAATCTAATCTTTGGATTGTGGGAGGAAACCAGAGCACCTGGAGGAAACCCACACTTTGTTCTATTCTGACTGAAAATTCACAGTAATACTCAATACAATAAGGCCATCGTTTTCCAGGATCTTCGGTTAGCGGTAGTAATAAATCAAGTTCTTTTTCAAACAAAATAAAAAGTTCACTGTGAGAAAATCAAGTCAATAAGTAGTTAAATGGGCAAATGTCAATGCCTTGTTTTTCTGTGTTTGACAAAGTGATTAAGCATACTGCTAGATTTTCACACTAACCTGGTACTTGGATGAGTGAATTTGAAAAAATGGCAAGAATAAAGAAAAGAACTACTATTCATTGCCATGTTTAGTGTTGGCTGTAATTTGAGTGTAGCATTACATGTTTAAAGTAAATAATTGAAACAAACATAAGCCATTCCGTTCCTCGTTTTACTATCTATTTACCTGAACTCAGTTTACCTGTTGTTGACTGATTCTTCTTCGTACCTTTGCCTCACAAATATCTATCCATTTCAGTTGCTAAAATATTAATTGACATATATCCATAACCATTAATGGAAGCATTCTAGCATTTTCTCTACCCTTTCATGACATACTTCCTGAATTTGGTTTACCTCCTAAATGGCTCTGCTATAATAAGGTCATGCCCTCTTTTACTGGACACTTCCTCTCCCATGAGAGGAAATACTTTCTATTTGTCTTATCAAATCAATCAGTCTGAAATGCCTCAATTAGATTACCCCTGAAGTTTGTAAACACCCCGATATGGAAGCTATAACCAGTACTTTTAAGTCTTAGTGTCAGATTGAATCTGCATTGTGTGCCTTCCAGTAATGTTCTGTTTTGAGGTTTGCATTTTTCGTATTGGTTTTGGCCAAGTCTATATGAAGTATCACTTCCTTACTTATGAATTCTTATCCTCTTCGGTAAAGGCTAACATTCTACTCTCATAGAGTCATAGAGATGTACAGCGTGGAAACAGACCCTTCAGTCCAACCTGTCCACGCCGACCAGATATCCCAACCCAATCTAGTCCCACCTGCCAGCACCCGGCCCATATCTCTCAAAGCTCTTCCTATTCATATACCCATCCAAATGCCTCTTAAATGTTGCAATTGTACCAGCCTCCACCACATCTCCTGGCAGCTCATTCCATACATGTACCACCCTCTGCGTGAAAAAGTTGCCCCTTAGGTCTCTTTTATATCATGCTACTCTCACCCTAAACCTATGCCCCCTAGTTCTGGATTCCCTGACCCCAGGGAAAAGACTTTGTCTATTTATCCTATCCATGCCTCTCATAATTTTGTAAACCTCTATAAGGTCACCCCTCAGCCTCCGACGCTCCAGGGAAAACAGCCCCAGCCTGTTCAGCCTCTCCCTATAGCTCAGATCCTCCAACCCTGGCAACACTCTTGTAAATCATTTCTGAATTCTTTCAAGTTTCGCAAAATCTTTATTTACTGAATATGTGCACGCTTTTACTGTTTTTGTGCACGAGTATTTAATTGCTCCATACCTCCTAGACTCTTGCCATTAGGAATTTATTGTGATTTGTCCTGCCTTTGATTGAAGGATGAGAGTGTGCAGAATGAATTGGTCCTTGCATGAAGAAGTCAAATTTTCTGATTGCCACAACACATTATGCTCTTTGCATGTCCCTTCATGTTTTGCTGCAAATTTAACAGGTGCCATAGATATTCCGTACTGGTACAGAAGTCTGTCTGTTACATTCACTTGACCTGACCCCATCCAGAAATGCCAGCTCAGTAAATTAATCCCAATTTGCCACTCTAACCTGTGAATGTTCAGACTTTTGCTGCATGGAACTCAATCAAATATATTCTATTTGAAATGGAATTCTAACAGGACCAGACAGGTTAAATGCCAGAAGGATGATCCCAATAATGTAGAAGTCCAGAACCAGGGGTCACAGTCTGAGGATAGAGGGTAGGACACTTAAGACTGACATGAGGAGTAATTTGTTCACTTGGTGATCCTGTGGTATTTTCTGCCATAGAAAGCAGTTGAGGCTAAAACATTGAATATTTTCCAGGAATTAGGTAAAGTTCTTGAGGCTGAAGTGCTCATGGGGGTATGGGGAGGAAGCAGAAACAGGGCATTAAGTTAGATGATCAGCTATAATCATACTTAATAGTGGAGCAGGCTCAAAGGGCTGAATGATGTACTCCATCTATTTTTTTTGTTTCTATATTCCATGTTTTTGAAAAATGAAGGCAACTGTGGTTTTTTTGGATGGGTGAGAAAGCTATTGAGAGTTTGACTAGAACTTTCTTTTTTTTGTTTGAAAATAGGTAAATGATGAGCCAATATATGAATTTGAATTGGGTTTTATTTTCATATGTATGCAAGATACATGAGTACTGTGAAAAATGTACAAAGTTGCCATTTCCAGCACTATCTTAGTTACAAAAATGCCTAGGTTCAAATTCTTGGGTATAAATTAGAAAAAAAAGAAATAAAGGTAGAAGTTCAGAATTACAGTCCTTCTAAAGTAAAGAAAGAGAGAGGAGAAACAAAGCAGACGGAGCAGACAAGTCCATGCTGGACTTGACCTCAACTCTGGGGATCTGTGCTGGGCATCACCTTGAGGCCTGTTTCTTGTGACAAGTACAATATTCCTACTTGTTCATAGTCTTTCTTTTTCAGAAGCTCATATATTTATCATGACTCACTGGGGTAATGTTCCAGAAATTGAACCCCACTATTCCCTCAATCATCACCAATCTGAAAATTTGATTAAATCATTAAATTGCCTAGTTTTTAACCTACCTTTTTCAGGTTAAGAGAATATACATACTATTTTATTGTCACTAACAAGATGAGTAGTTTTCAACTATTGGCAAAACATAATTGTTAAGTTATAACTCTATAACTTAATCTAACCCCCTTTTAAAATCCATTCACAATCTCACACATATATTGAGATAAACTAGAGACAAATATTATCAATGAGAAAGGGAGCATGTCATTGATGTGCAATACTGCCACTAGTTCATTTTTCAGGTATCAATGAGTTGTTTTTTCTTGAGTTCCTTTTAATTCTTTAATGAGGACATGAAGTTATGGATACACCGATTCTCTATCTTGCATTCACCACGTGAAAATTTGCATTGTCAATATCTCTGAAGGTATTTTTTCTCCCCTTTTTCAACAAGGGAATTTGCAGAGACTTTTACAGGAAAATGGTGGATGAGAACAGCTACCAGAAGATTTTGTTGCTCCTCCATAAAGGAGGGCGACAGAGGGATTTAGATGCTTTATCTTTGCAGGCCAGATGCTTCTTCACTACTGTGCACATTACAGGGCTGTAGCCATTTGCCCAAGGGCCAGTCAAGTGTTTGATACTAGTCAGAACTGTACAGATCAATACAGAAAAATGGTCAGTAGCAAAACCAATCAAAAGACTTCGTAATTTGTGTGTACATATGGATTTGTATAATCTAGCATTCTCCCCTTCTGCCTGAATAAGACAACACTGTAACTACAACTGACACTGAGATCCGGTAACTCAATTTTAAAACTGTGACAGATTATTCCATAGTTTCCTTGGTTTAAAGCAGTGTCTTTTCCTTTTAGTTTGCAGCCAAAAAGTTAAGGTGTTTATATAAAACCTATGATATACATTTACTGCTCGACTATCTCTCATTTATCCCAAATGAATTACTGTAAAAGCATTAATATGTTTCGTTGAGTGATTGTTCTTGAAACTGTTCTTCCTCCCATCCAATTGAAGCTGTCAACTCACTTTCTGTAAACCTGACAAACAAAAAGGTGCATTAGTTCACAATGATTTATGATCACTTGGCTGAAAAATTACTTTACAGTAGAAATGTTTTAAGCTTTTAACTAATCTCTTGCATTGATGAAGAAATAATTGTTGCAAAAGTTATATTGAAGGTCTTTTTAAAAATATGTGCATGAGTAAAATCTTCAAATTTTCTCCTAACTTTGAGAGAACATGTATTAGTGCTCCCATTGAAATCAGGCAATTGTCAAATATAGCACTGTTGTTACTGTATCAGTGTGTGTAAATGAAATCAAATTTAAATATCTGGTTTCAAGGGTTCCTTTTATATGGGATTAAATGCATTGAATTCCAAGTGAAGTCTTTCATTCTCAAATTAAAGCTGAAATGAAAATCTTTATCTTCAGTTTGTTATCTTTTCAGTATTTGCAGGATTCCACAGCGATTAGTAGGAATAATAGCCAACTATGTAATGTATTCCTCAGCGGTGATGTTAATTAGAAGAACACCATCTCTTTGTAACAAAAATAGATCATTCAGTGAGGAGGAGCAAGTTGGAGCATGGACGGCCATGGTGTAGAGCTGTGATTCATAAGCTGTTACATATAGGAGTGAAGATGGTGGAGTGAACTCTTATTTCAATTCTTCTTTCAAATATTTCTGTTGAGATTGTGTTTCCTTCAGTATTTTGAAAAACACATAAATGTTGTTGCACCACATGTACCAAGAACAAGCTTATTGGTCATTTTGGCTCAATTTTGCACTGAAAAGTTTAATTTCTCTTGTTTTCCAGATATGACACATGATGATTGATTGCACTATTACAAGAAATTGCAGGATCATCCAGGTGTTTACAGATTGAAGCTGAGGTAATTTGTGACTAATACTTCTAATATTTGGGGGGAATGTTCCTTGCTGGCGAGCAACTGAAAATGATGAGATTTCCTTAACAATCAGAAGGTCTCCTTCACACGTTTTGGAGACACAAATAGTGTTTCTTTAAAACAAAATAAAGAACTGTGGATGACAGAAGTTTGCAATAAAAACAGAAATTGCTAGTCAAACTCAGCACACCTGGCAGAATCTGTGGGGAGAAAGCAGAGTTAACATTGAAAGGTCAGTGACCCTTCATCAGAACTGACTTGCTGAATTATGCCAGCATTTTCAGTTTTTGCTAACATTTCCTTTTAATAGTTAATTTACATAAAATTATCTGAATTCTAGTTATCATACTTGTCAAGTTTATCACATGTGGCCTAAATGTTTTTTAAAATATTAATTAGGTTTATTTGTACCATTCACCTAGTGCTTTGTTTTGTAATTTGTTTGGAACTGATATACAGTTTTAGCTTGCAAAACAATGGCTCAAATTAGGAGCTTTTGCTGGTTCAAGATGGATGAATTACATACTGAAAAGACCAAAACTGTCTTCTTTGGTTCCCACCACAACACTGTTTGCTATCTACTTCCTTTTCTGTGGAATGGCCAAGGCTGAACCAAACTGTTTGCAAAGATAGCATCCACTTTGACTCTCCATCATAAAAATTACCCACTGTTGTCTGCATAATATCACCCAACTCATGTTAATGTTTTAAAATTTTTTTTGTGAGACGTTGGCATTGTTGGTATGGCTGATATTTGTTTCTCCTTCGAAAGGAATTGATCTTAACCAGTGACAATTGTAAAATAATGGTTCCAAGATTTGTGGCTTTTGAGCAGAAATTGCAGATAATGGTTCCTTTGTCATGTAAACTGTGATTTACATATATATTTTAATATTGTTTAATTGGAAGTTTGTGTTTTGCCCTTTCAGTTAGTAACCTGTGGATTTTGTGTTTGAAGCTAATGATGGACTTGTAAATATTCCCGTAGCCATGATGATTTGTTTTAAGTCAATTTTTAAAGCCTAGCTTTAGAGTGATTGGGTTTTTATATACCACTTCTGAATGTTTGTTTGTTTGTTAATCTTACATTCTTTTGTGACTCAACAAAGTAAATAAAGAAGCCTCAACATTTACTACAGACTTAAGGAACTTGATTTTTTTAAAACCTAAAGGAAGTACTCATTCTTTTCGAGAGGGAGACATTTTGATTTCAGTTTGGCTTTGAGTTTTGAGCAGTCCTGTGAAGTTCTTTTGAGGATGGCTGCATAGACCAGTTTCCTGAGAAAGGAAGGATTTAGTGCATTAGGTTATCTTAGAGTAAAGAGTTAGTGTTAATCTCAGAGCAGAAGTGTTGGGAGAAAACATTTTAAGAGCATATTTAAAGCTGAGTGCATTTGAAGTTGGGTACTCCAGGAAGAAGTTATCTGCAGTTCCAGTCTAAGTTGAAGTCACAAATGACTTAAACGTGCCAAGGTGTTAATCATAAGGACTTTGGTGTGTGTACAGCTTAAGTGGTATTTTACATCCTATATATACCAGGAGTGTGATTTGTGGACTATAAAAGCTCTTCAATTTATGATTGGATCATTATGGATTAATGAGTTCATACTTGTACTGTGTGTTTAAAAATCTTTTGAATTTATAAGTTGGTAGCTTGGTTTATTCGATTTTATTTTTATGTCTTCTGATAATAAACTTCTATTGTTCCAGCAAAATGTAGAGCTTTGAGTGCTTATGTTTCAGAAAGAGACCATTTTGTTAAAACTAAACCAAACCAAAATATGATCTATCAAGTCAGGTTTCCATCATGGATCTGATCTGCCCAGTAATGATATCACATAAGATCATAACACCCCATTTCTTCTTCAGTATAAAGATGCAAATGTTATGCTGCAGTTATACAAAACTTTGGCTAGATCCCACTTGGAGTACTGTGAGCAGATCTAGGGCACAGTACCTTGGAAAGAATCTGTTGGAGTTGGAGGAAGCACAACATAGGTTTACAAGAGTATTACCAGGACTTCAGGAGTTACATTACGAGGAGAGATTATACAAATTAGACCTGTTTTCTCTAGAATCCAGAAGGTTAAGGAGTGATCTGATTTAAGTCTTAAAAATATTAACAGTTAAAGACCAATAAAGAAACCATTTCCACAGGTTGGAGATTCTTGAACTGGGGTGAGGGGGGAATAGGGGACATAGTCTGCGAATCAGACTCACTCCATTCAGGAGAGATGTTAAGAAGCACTTCTACACACAAAGAGTAACAGATGTTTGGAACACTCTTCCACAAATGGTAGTGGAAGCTGGAAAAGTTGTTTCTTTGAAATCTGAGATGGATTAAATTTTTACTAAGCAAAGATATTAATGGATATGGGCCAAAGGCAGGTATAATGGACTTAGGCCACAGATCAGGCATGACTTCATTGAATGGCAGAACAGGCTTGAGAAGCTGAATGGCCTCCTCCTACTCCTTTGTTCCTAGGCGCAATATCTTTTGTATATGAGACACAGTACTGCTGCAGTCTGCTGATTTGTGGAGGAAGTAAATGTTGAAATGGTGAATAAGACCACAAGATGTAGGAGCAGCATTGGGCCATTTGGACCATTCGGTGAGATCTTGGTTGATCTGATTATCCTCACCTCCTAATCCTGAGTTCTGTTATTGATTAACATTTATCTCAGCCTTGAATATACTCATGGGCGCAACACTGACAGCTGTAAAGAATTCCACAGACACACAGCCCACTGAAAAGGAATTCTCCTCATCTCTGTTATAAGTGGGTGACTACATACTGTGAAATTATGCCCCCTGATCCTAGACACTGCCAAAAGGTGAAACAACCTCTCTGCATTTATCCTGTCAAGCCCCCTAAGAATCTTTGTTTCAATACAAAGTATCCTCTCATTTTAAACTGCAGTGAGTAAAGGACCAATCTATTCAACCTCTCCTCACAAGACAGTCCCTCCCATACTAGAATTGACTAAGTGATCTTTTCTTGACTGCCTGCGATGCTAGTATATAGCTGCTTAGATTAATGTGTCTATATCCTTCTGTAGATTCTTTGTTTCATCCTTGTCACTTCTTTTCCCACTTATTTTTGTGTCATTTTAAACTTGGCAATAGTCCATTCACTTCTCTCATCTAAGCCATTAATATATATTGTAAATAATTGTGGCCATGTACTGATATCTTTTGCACTCCACTTGTTAGTACAGCACAGGAACAGGCTTTGTGGCACACAAGCCTGCTCCAACACACAACATCTTGATAAACCAAACACCTTTTGCCTGTACATGTCTGTAGTCCCTGCCTATTCATATATCCATCAAGATGTCTCTTAGATGTTGCTTTTGTATCTGCTACTACCACATCCTCTGTCAGCACATTCCAGGTACTAATCACTGCCTGTGTTTCAAAAAAAAACAACTAGCCTCTCCAGAATAGAGTAATAGAATCCCTACAGTTTGGAAGCAGGCTACTTGGCTCATCGAATCCACACAAATTGTTGGAAGAGCATTCCATCCAGACTCTCCCTGTAATCCTGCATTTTCCATGGCTAATCCATCAAGCCTGCACATCCCTGGACACTATGGACCATTTAGCATGGCCACTCCACCAAACCTGCATATCTTTGAACTATGGGAAGAAACCAGAGTACCCTTGGAGACCCACACAGACATGGGGAAAATGTGCAAACTTCCACACTGACAGTCATCTGAGGCTCAAATCAAACCTGGGTCACTGGCCTGTGAGGCAGCAGTGCTAACTACTAAGCCATCATGCCACCCTGATCTCCTTTGAACTTTCCTCCTTTTACCTTACATCTACGTCCACTTGTAATTGACATTTCTACCATGGAAAGAAGGCTCCGACTTTCCGTTCTATCCATGCCTCTCAGAACTTTGTAAACTTTTGTTAGGTCATTCCTCAGTCTCCAATGTACACGTAAACATAGACCAAGTTTATCCAATCTCCCTTCATAGCTAATCCACTCCAAAACAAGCAACCATCCCTAGACCTTTTCTGTACCCTTTTCAAAGCCTCCACAAACTTTTGGTTGTGTGGTGACCAGGACTACACAATATTCCAGATGTGGCTTAACTAAAGTTCTATATAGCTATGTAGGGCAAATGCCCTCTTTTATCCCTTCTCTCTCTGTCATCTATTAGTTAGTCAATCCTCTATCCATGCTAATTTACTATACCATTGGCTCTTATTAGGGAGTCTTAAGTGTGGTGCCTTGTCAAACACCTTTTGGAAATCTGAATAGATTACATTTATTGGTTCCCCTTTATCTATCCTGCTTGTTACCTCCTCAAAGAATTCTACTACGTTTTTCAGGCATGAGTTCTCTTTCATCAAACTATGTTGACCTTGCTTGATGAAATTATGTAATTAAAAATGCTCTCACATTACACTCTTTAGAATAGACACTAGCATTTTCCCACTAATGTGTCTTAAGCTCATTGGCCCCATTGTTCCCTATTTGTTTTTTTGATCTGTCTCTGTTTTTGCACAAAGATACTACATTAGCAATTTTCCAGTCCTCTGAGACTTTTCCAGAACTTAGGGATTCTTGGAAGGTTATTGCTAACACATCCACTATCTTACTAGCTACTTCTTTAAAATGGTTGAATGCAATCCAGTCAAGTTTCTGATCAGTGGTATCCCCGATGTCGATGTTGGAGAATTTGGTGATGGAAATAGCCCATCAGGCTTGGTGGTTAGATTCTTTTACTGGCCGTGATCATTTCATGCCATTTGCGATTTTTTAGTAGAGGACTAAACATGACTAATTTGGCATCTAATGAGTTCGGGAAGGTGCTGAAGTTTGCAATTATCTGTGAATGTTCCCACTTCTGACGTTATGCTGAGGGAAAGTCATTGATTAACTGGTTGAAGTTGGCTAGGCCTTAGAACTTGACTCCAAAAAGCACCTGCAGTGAAGACCTCGGCTGCGATTAATGACTTCCAACAGTCATGACCATCTTCCTTTTGTACTAGAGTCATAAAGATGTACAGCATGGAAACAGACCCTTCAGTTCAACCTGTCCATGCCAACCAGAAATCCCAACCCAATCTAGTCCCACCTGCCAGCACATGGCCCATATCCCTCCAAACACTTCCTATTCATATACCCATCCCGATGCCTTTTAAATGTTGCAGTTGTACTAGCCTCCACCACTTTGGCAGCTCATTTCATATGTGTACCACTCTCTGCATGGAAAATGTTGCCCTTCAGGTCTCTTTTATATCTTTCCCCCCCTCACCCTAAACCTATGCCTTCTCATTCTGGACTTCCCCACCCCAGGGAAAAGACTTTGTCTATTTTTCCTATCCGTGCCCCTCATGATTTTATGAACATCTATAAGGTCACCCCTCAGTCTCCGATGATCCAGGGAAAATAGCCCCAGCCTATTCAACCTCTCCTGTAGCTCACATCCTCCAACCCTGGCATCAGTGGAGAGTTTCCTTCAGTTTTCTTTAGACTTCTTGGTGCTGTACTTAGTCAAATGCTGTGCTGGTGTCAGTTCAGTCACACTCACCTGACCTGTGGAATTCTTTTTGTCTGTTTGGACATAGACTGCAATGAAGTTTGGATGAGAGTCGTCTCCAGAGAGCAGAACTCCAACTTATTGTTGTGAGCAAGTTATTGCTTTGTAACTGTTACTTGATAGCATTGTTGGTGTCAACTTCCATTACTCTGCTGACGACCAGGATTAATGATGAGCGGCAGTTGGTGGATTCAGTTTGTCTTTTTTTAGGCCCTAAAAACTTCTGCATTATTGAATAGATGTCAGTGTTATAGTTATCCTGGAACAGCTTGCCCAGGGATGCTTAAAGTTCTGGATCCAGTCTTCAGTACTACTGCTAGGATATTGCCAGGGTCCTTCGCTTTTATTGTACTTTTAGGTGTTGCTTAGTTTGGTATGGAGTGAGTCGAATTGTCCGAAAACTGGTATCTGTGATGTTGAGGATGTCAGGTGGTAGACTAAATGCATTATCCAAATGACACATCTGGGTGAAGATGGTATAAATGCTTTAACCTTTGCTTTGTTAATGATGTGCTGGACTCCTTCCATCTGAAAATGTGTTGCTGGTTAAAGCACAGCAGGTTAGGCAGCATCTCAGGAATAGGGAATTCGACGTTTCGAGCATAAGCCCTTCATCAGGAATCATTCCATTACCATAATGGGAATATTTGTGGAATCTTCCTTCCAGCTAGTTGTTTAATTGTCCATCACCATTCATAATTGCATGTCGCAGGAGTATGGAGCTCAAATCTGATCCGTTGTTTGTTTATATTTATCCTTATGCTGCTCCTGTTGTTTTCAAAGCATCTAGTCTTGTAACGTGGCTTCACATGTTGATGCCTCACTTTTAGGTCTGTCCTGCACCTAATGAATGTTGATGGTAATGATACCAAATCATAAGTTTTTTTTATTGTTGTTGAATGCCATGCTGTTATTGGTGCAGCTCATTTTGATTTGGTCTGAACCAGTTCAGACCAGTTCTATTTGCAGTCACCACGTTCAGCTGTATCCTCAGTGAGGAAGTGGAGCCTTGTCTCCACAGGACTGTGAAATGGCTGCTCCTATTAGTACTGTTGTGGAAAGATGCTTCTGCAATGGGCCAATTAGTGACAATGAGATCAAGCAGGCTTTTCCTGTCTTCTTGGTTCCCTCCTCACCTGCTATAGGCTAGAGTGAGCAGGTATCTCTTTCAGGACTTGACCAGCACAGTTGATAGCGCTACTGTTGTTCAATTTTTTGTGGTAGGTATTGAAATTCTCCCTCTATATATTCTGTGCCTTTACCCTCAATGCTGCTTCCAAATTGCATTAAGCAAGGGGAAGGGCTAATTCGTCAGGTGGTTAGAAGCAGGAGGCTTCCTTGTCCTTTTTTGATTTGATACCATGAGACTTGAATCGGTAATGGGGGCTCCCAACGCCACTCCCTTCTGACTCTTTGTCACTGTGCCATCACCTCTGGTAAATCTGCCCTCCCTGGCATATCCATTGATGGTCTTGGGCAGGTTTTGGAATGTTGGCTGTGAGATAGAATTTGCTGATTATGATGGTCATGCTGTTTCTTAAGCAGGAGGTTTTCTTCTAGTTTTAGCACATCTTCTGTTGTTTGAAAGGAGGATTTCACAAGGTCAGTTGGCCAGTGTGTGGTGTTTCAAATCCAAAGTTGATATTGCATGACATGTCCAGTATAACCTTCTGCATTTGAGGGATTTAACACAATTGAGTGACTTGCTAGATTACTTCATGAGAGTAAGAGCCAACCAAGTTGCTGAGAGTCTGGAGTCACTTGTAGGCTAAACTAGGAAAGGATGTTACATTTTCTCCCTAAAAACATTAATTAACTACCTGATGTTTTAGCTGCTGAAGTTCTCCATTCATGCTATTGTGACCTCCAGTTCAAACTTTATAGCAGGGACCATTTTGCAATCCTTCAACGTCTGGGGTGGCACGGTGGCTCAGTGTTTAGCACT
Source organism: Hemiscyllium ocellatum (assembly GCF_020745735.1). Classification (NCBI taxonomy): domain Eukaryota; kingdom Metazoa; phylum Chordata; class Chondrichthyes; order Orectolobiformes; family Hemiscylliidae; genus Hemiscyllium; species Hemiscyllium ocellatum. The sequence goes on from NC_083415.1 coordinate 51,960,159, forward strand.
GCTGCCTCACAGCACCAGGGTACCAGGTTAGATTCCAGCCTTGGAATAGGATTTGATGTAGAGCAGATTACATTGGCCTTGGGCAGCTGTCGGTGTGGAGTTTACACATTCTTCCCCTGTCTGCGTAGGTTTCCTCCGGGTGCTCCAGTTTCCTCCCACAGTCCAAAGATGTGCAGGTTAGGTGAATTGGCCATGCTAAATTGCCCATGGTGCTAGGTGCTAGTCAGAGGGATATGGGTCTCGGTGGGTTACTCTTCAGAGGGTCGATGTGAACTGCTTGGGCCAAATGGCCTGTTTCCGCACTGTAGTAAATCTAATCTATAAATTTAACTTTGGTTAAAAGTCTGATAATCTGCTCTACATCAAATCCTGTTAAACTCTGCATAATAACTTCTGTCGTGTGCTTGACTACCAACTCCTTGATTTACACAAAAATCTTTTGCTCAAATCTTTCATGACCTTTCTCTTGGTATATTTCCTCAAGCTTCACACAAACTGTTTTCTGTCAGTTCTGTCATCTTATTCATTTCTTCTGCTCATCCCATTCACTGTTTCATTCTTATCCTCTGGAACAACCATGTGGGATGAACTTCTCCCCTCTTTTATGCTTAAAGATTCTCCTTAAAATATATCTCACTAATCGAGCTTTTAGTTACCCACTGTGTTAATTTTGTTATTTTGTTCAGGGTAAGTTTTTCTGATTTATGCTTCGGTGAAGTATGTTTTCCTGAGTTTGAAGGGATAACACAAATGTAAATTACAAAGAAAACATTTTGTTGATGGTTGTTAGTTTGTTTGGTCATTGTACAGTTTAGTAACAATTCCAGTGGAACAGTGAAAATATAAAACTATTGAGTTAGATTCTGTCATTCAATTTGATGGCTAATATTTCTCTCGTATGTTTTTAATGGCAAAATTGAAACAGTGCATTAAAATGTATGTTTTCAACAAAATTGAAAACATACATTTTAATTTCATAATCTGGCTTTGTATGTGCTTAAAATAATACTATTTTATACTTTAGAGTGTCAAATCTTTATGGATATGCATATTTGTTGACAAATTGCTATTCAGCTTTATTATGTAAATGAATTCCCTACATCCCTTGGCTGTTTTTATTTATGAACAGGGAAATAGAGTTCAAGTTACTGTGTGGAACATAGATAAAACAGTCAATGATATCCAAAGCATGTGCAAATTTTTTGATATGCCAGTATTTTTTAAAAATGTTGAGAACCTGTCATGCTTCCAAAAACTACAGGAAAGTGAGTTTCCAAAGATTTGAAAATCTGAATTGCAGGCCGTGTGTGCAGTTCACAGTTTGTTTCCATTTGCAGTACCAAAAAAATTCAAAAAGGTTGCAGTAGAACCTGTATTTGAAAGTAAATTCTCCTCTGAGAAATGGTGGTTTTTCTCATAATCTAAAGAGTGCTTGTATAAATGTTTAAGGATTGTACACACTGAAGCAAGTAATTCATTCATTCTATTCCCTGAAGAAAATGAAACAGTAGAATACAGAAGCCCCAAAGTTTCTTTAATGGAATATTATGTAACTATTCAATGATTCTTCAATTCTGTGGTTGAAATCTTATACAGTGACCACTCGTCAATACAGAATATTACTAACAAAATTCTGATGTTTCCCCACACTTCTCTCCTTCAGGAAATGGTGCCTCATGCTTGAGAAAGATTATTTAGTAGAAAATAATAAATTAAATTTATGTATATGTGCTTTTACATGAAATCTGGAACTGAGTGTGCTTGATTAATTTATTTTCTTCTTTACTTGTGAATTTATCTTTTGGATTTCTTAAACATTGAAAATAATTATGTGACCAATAATAATGATTAAGAAAACAGTATTGAGGGGGTTGTAGATGATAACCCCATGCCCTCTAACCAAAGCTCCCCAAGCCTAGCTATATTTCAGTCCACTCAAAATGCAACAATGTCAGGAGGACCTTATGAGACAGTAGGTCATCTTGTTCTCATTCCCCTATTCTCCAAACCCCATCATAATTTTCTTTGTCCTATCTCCTTTTCCTTCCTCCTTCTGTAACGAGTAACAACTTGATGATGTCAGTCTCCTTAGAGTTCACTACTTACTTGCATTTTCCAGAAGTCTATGTTTTGTCTAGGTGAATTAAGGCACATGGTGGTAGGGAAAATCAAAAGTGTTGGCTTTGGCTTTCTAAGGAGTTCTGGAGCAGTCGACAGTTTCCAGTGTGACTATCTAATCAGATTCTGGTAACACCCTCAATGCAAGTTAATGAAAATGTTCCCAGTGACTTTGTGTATGTTATCTCTTTCTTGACCCCCAGAGAACCATATTTGGCTCTTGCCTCTTTCTCGGTCAGTTATGAAGTCTTCCAAGTATACAATTATCATACTCGGTCTTCTCTTCACCACTTCTCTCAACCTCAATATTCTGACAGCACAGAGAAAATATAATCTGACTTCTAATCTAAAATGAGCTGTAATTTCCTCTGGTTTGGCATTGGGAAGACAAATGATTATCATCTTCAGTCTCTGCCACAAAATCGATAAACTTAATGCTGTCTCCAACCCCTTCATGACTGCTGAATTGGACTGTTTGCACCTTTTTGATGTCCTATACAAATTTCACCCCTATATTTTATCCATCTCAATCGCAAAGACTGTGTTTTCTGGGATCTTTGCATTACCATCCTTTCACCTTATTTTAATCTAGTTGCCCTTGGGGTGTAGCTTTGCTTGCTGAGCTGTAGGTTTGATATCCAGACGTTTCATTACCTGGCTAGGTAACATCATCAGTGGCGACCTCCAAGTGAAGCGAAGCTGTTGTCTCCTGTTTTCTATTTATATCTTTCTCCTGGATGGGGTTCCTGGGGTTGGTGGTGATGTCATTTTCGGTTCGTTTTCTGAGGGTTTGATAGATGGTATCTAGATCTATGTGTTTGTTTATGGCGTTGTGGTTGGAGTGCCAGGCCTCTAGGAATTCTCTGGCATGTCTTTGCTTAGCCTGTCCCAGGATAGATGTGTTGTCCCAGTCGAATTGGTGGTTTTTTTTCATCCGTGGCTACGAGAGAGAGAGGGTCGTGTCTTTTTGTGGCTAGCTGGTGTCCATGTATCCTGGTTGCTAACTTTTTTCCTGGTTGTCCTCCATAGTGTTTGTGGCAGTCCTTGCATGGAATTTTGTAGATGATGTTGGTTTTGTCCATGGGTTGTACTGGGTCTTTTAAGTTTGTTAGTTTTTGTTTGAGAGTGTTGGTGGGTTTGTGTGCTACTAAGATTCCAAGGGGTCTTAGTACATAGAACATAGAACATAGAAAAATACAGCGCAGTACAGGCCCTTTGGCCCTCGATGTTGCGCCGACCAAATCCTACCTAACCTACACTAGCCCAATAACTTTCATATGCCTATCCAAAGCCTGCTTAAATGACCATAAAGAGGGAGAGTTCACCACGGCTACTGGCAGGGCATTCCATGAACTCTCAACCCGCTGCGTAAAGAATCTACCCCTAACATCTGTCCTATACCTACCACCCCTTAATTTAAAGCTGTGTCCCCTAGTAATAGCTGACTCCATTAGCGGTAAAAGGTTCTCAGTGTCTACCCTATCTAAACCCCTAATCATCTTATACACCTCTATCAAATCTCCCCTAAACCTTCTTTTCTCCAATGAGAATAGGCCCAAGTGCCTCAGCCTTTCCTCATACAATCTTCCTACCATTCCAGGCAACATCCTGGTAAACCTCCTCTGCACTCGTTCCAATGCCTCCACATCCTTCCTATAGTATGGCGACCAAAACTGCACACAATACTCCAGATGAGGCCGCACCAGAGTCTTATACAACTGCAACATGACCTCAGGACTCCGGAACTCAATTCCTCTACCAATAAAGCCCAGTACACCATATGCCTTCCTCACAGCACTATTTACCTGGGTGGCAACTTTCAGAGATCTGTGTACATGGACACCAAGATCCCTCTGCTCATCCACACTACCAAGTAGCCTACCATTAGCCCAGTAATCCATCATCTTGTTACTCCTACCAAAGTGAATGACTTCACACTTAGCTACATTGAATTCCATCTGCCACCTTTCTGCCCAGCTCTGCAACCTATCTATATCCCGCTGTAACCTGCCACATCCTTCTTCACTGTCCACAACTCCACCGACCTTTGTGTCATCCGCAAACTTGCTCACCCAGCTTTCAAGCCCCTCCTCTAGATCATTTATAAAGATGACAAACAGCAACGGTCCCAAAACAGATCCCTGTGGTACACCGCTAGTAACTGCACTCCAAGATGAACCTAGTCCATCAACTACTACCCTCTGTCTCCTTCCAGCCAGCCAATTCCTAATCCAAACCTCTAATGCACCCTCAATGCCATACCTCCGTAGTTTTTGCATTAGCCTACCATGGGGTACCTAATCGAATGCCTTGCTAAAATCTATATACACCGCATCTACTGCTTTACCCTTATCCACCTCCTTAGTCACCTTCTCAAAGAACTCAATAAGGTTTGTGAGGCACGACCTGCCCTTCACAAAACCATGCTGACTATCCTTGATCACATTATTCCTATCCAGATGTTCATAAATCTTATCCCTTACAATTCTCTCTAAGACTTTACCCACAACAGAAGTGAGACTCACTGGCCTATAGTTACTCGGGCTGTCCCTACTCCCCTTCTTGAACAAGGGGACCACATTCTGGCTGTCATTTCTGAAACTTCTTTGATGTATGGTAAGGTGGTTAGGGTTTCTGGCTGTGTTTGGTCTGCTTGTCGTGGTTTGTTCTTGAGGAATCTGCAGACTGTATTTTTTGAGGTGGTTCTCCTCTGTTTTCCAAAGTTCGTCTATGCTGCAGTGTGTGTTGGCTCGTTGGAATGGTGTTCTGATACAGCTTCGTTGGTGTGTTTGGATGGTTGCTGGTGTAGTTAAGTATTTGGTCAGTGTTTGTCGGTTTTCTGTATATGCAGGTTTGTAGTTCTCCGTTGTCCTTTCTTTCGACTGTGACATCCAGGAATGCGAGTTTGTCCTTGGTTACCAGACTCCTAAAATCAGCTCTCTTTATTTCCTTTGGTGTATCGTAAAATACTGAATTTCTGATTTTCAATGTGGAATGTAATACTCAAAACCAGATCTTAGAGTCATTGCTGCTCTGCCACAAGAACCCAAAATTATTTCTGCTCAACCTGTTCAGACATGCTGTGGCATGCCTCCAAGGCAGGTGGGCCTTCAATACAAACCTTCTGGCCCAGAGGTAGTGGGCCTTTTGTTGTGTCACAAGATCCTCAAATTAGTTTTAATCAAGCTTTAAGGACATGCTGTGACACTTCCAGGTAGATAGGATTTGAACTTCGACTTTCTGATTCATATGTAGCACCATAAGAGCCCCTGGTGGTATCTCCTTTTATATGTTCTCGAGTGAAGCCCAAATTAATGCCTTCCACCTCCATATGATTAAACACGGTTGTTAAAAATCTGGCATCTACTGATGTCCTTCAGGGTAGGGAATCTGCTATCCTCACCTGGTCTGGCTCACATGTGAATCAAAACCCACAGCAATATTGTTGACTCTCAGTTGCCTTCTAAAGCAGCCCAGCAAGCCATTCAATTCAAAAGCAGCTTTGGATGGGCAATTAATGCTGGCCAGTCAGTGATGCCCATGTCCCAAGAAGGAATTTTAAAAATCACAAGATTGATCACCTGCTTTGTTCTGTTATCAATGAATTAATTTTTTTTAAGTTGTTTGCCATTGTTCCTTGAAATGTTTTACATTGCAGTTCAATTTAATGATTAATATATTGTGATCAGTCATGAGTTTATTATTACTGTCATCTTTGATCTTTCATTCCATAGCCACTGATGGTGATCTAAGATGTACTGTATGATATACTTAAAGAACAGTTTGGGTTATCACATAAAGTTGTGTGTGGTACACCATTGCTTAATTTTCATTTGCCACTATATTGTACATTGACTGACTACTGATACAGGTGAGACAACTTACCATTTCCAATCTGTCATAGATAAATACAGAAATGGTATATGTCTGTCAGTTTCTAGGTGTCACACTTCATAGTGGGTGCAAAGCAATCTTTAAAAATCTGTTGCCTGATATATACAACAAATTTCTCATTAATATTAGTTACAATTTACAGCTATAATTATTTGGAGTTTTGTAGGGGATCCTTGATAAATGATGTGAAGAAGACAGCCTATATAAACTCCACACTGCAGCTTGTATTTTGCAACCAGGGAGCAATTATAATTTGAATAAATGACCATCTTGTAACCTTTTACAATGTATGAATTGAGAGCAATAGTGAAGAGTTACAGGAGCTGGTTGCTTACATGTGCATTTTACAGATGAACAGCAAATGACTTTTGGGCACAGCAAGCCACGAAGGTAAAAACTACCTTATGACAACAGAGTTTTTGCTAACGTGTGTTGTAAAGTCAAAATTTCGGTGCTGAGGCCCCTGCTACAAAATTCTGTGGCTTAGCTTCTGATACTGTGGTCACTTTCACACACTGAGCCAGACTGACTTCTATTTGATCTTCGGCTGCACTACCTGTTTATCACAAAGGCAACTAAATTTGTCTGATACATGTAGTTATTACCTCCACACTCAAACTATTACAATTCTCCTCTGATTGGCTTCCCATTTTCATGAAGTTAAGCTCATCCAACACTATGCTGCATGCATCCTAATACTAGATTCCATTCACCATAACTTCCGTGTTCACTCATCTTCATTGACTTTGAGTTCACCAATACCCAGATTTTAACATTGTCCTCTTTGTATTCAAAACCCTCTATGGCTTTAATCTGCTCTACCCTCTAGTGCTACTACAAACTTCTCAGGAACTTTGAGTTTCTTTCATTCTGACCTTTTGTGCATGTCCTGCTTACTTAGACTGTCTTTTGGTAGCCATGTCTTCATTCCTTTTCCCTCCCTAGTTCCTTTTCACCTCATCACTGCTCTTTATATTCCAAAATGTGTATTAAAACCCTGCTTCCTCAGTTAACCTTTGATGTCAATTTCTGTTTGGTAATGCTGCTGTGAAGCACTTTGGGAGATATTCTGCCTTTAAGGCGATTGTTATTACTTTTTAAATAGTTATCATCTTTGCTAGTGTATATAGTTTTATCCACAGTTTGAAAGAGTAACTACTTTTCAGTATGGCAATAAGTTATTGACATTCCTTGCAATGTGCTTTAATACAAGCTCCAAGTAACCTCTGCTTGCAACATATTAGTATTTAAATAATTCTTAGTTGGGTTTGGGAAAAATTAGCACTGCAGTAATTATGATTTTGATACAGTTTGTTAATGCAGCAGTATTAATTAGTGGATTGTATGAGGAATGTGGTTATTTTTCTCATCTATGCAGCTAGCCTACATCTGCTGTATTTACTGTGGGGTTTCTAATGTAAGGATCAATAATTAAGGATCCATGACCTTATTTTTTATAATTGGCTTTGGAATTAAAATATTAAATCTGAATTGCAGTTATTAATGTTCAGTTAATTAGATGTCTAATAAGCAGAAAATAATATCATAATGGTCAAATTAAAACATTATGTTTTTAAGCTAAGGTATTCCAACTAGAAATTCTGTTAGGGATTGGATACTTGTGTATTCAATCTTGTCTCACCTATGAAAACTCAATTTGTGAAGAGAGAGATTGATTTATCAAAAGTTTATTTTTAAATTGCATTTTATAGCTACGTAATGCAGGATCAATATCAAACATTGGAAGACTGGTCTTCACATCTTGCTGTCAGCTGACTATTACATATGGGAGTTAGAAAATAGCTGCAGGAATAGGCATTTGGCCCTTCAAGCCTGCACCACCATTCAATATGATCATGGCTGATATGCAAACTCTTTATCCCATTCTTATCATCTCCCCATACTCCTTGATCCCTTCAACTGCAGGGACCACCTCCAGCTTCCTCTAATGAATTGCCCCCAACAGCTTCCTGTGGGAGAGAGTTCTACAGATTCACAACTCTGAGTGACAAAATTCTTCCCATTTCAGTCCTGAATGACATAACCTTCATTCTTCGACTATGACCTCTAGTTCTGGACTTCCCCAGCATCACGAACATTCTTCCCATATCTAGCCTGTCCTGTCCCATCAGGATTTCATATGTTTTGAGGAGATCATTTTCCTCTCTTCACCCCTCCACCTCCACCCCACCTTCTAAATTATAGTGAATACAAGCCTAGTCAATCCAGTCTGTCTTCATATGTCAGCCCTACCATCCCAGGAATCAGTCTGGTGAACATTTGCTAGACTCCATCAGTCCAAGAATATCCTTCCTCAGATGAGGAAAACTGCATACGATACTTAAGATGTGGCCTCACCAAGTCCCTATATAACTGCAGCAAGACATCCTTACTCTGATACTCAAACCCTCTCGCTATAAAGGCCTGCATGCCATTAGTTTTCCTCACCACCTGCTGCACCTGCATGCCACTCTTCAGCGAGCAATTGTTCTAGTGTGACACCCAGGTTTGGTTGCACCTCACCTTTTCCTAAAGGCCGCCATTCAGACAATAATCTGCCTTCCGGTTTTTGTGACCAAAGTGGATGACCTCACATTTATCCACATTATATTGCATTTTCCAAGTATTTACCCAATCAGCAACCTGTCCAAGTCACCCTGCAGCCTCTTAACATCCTCCTCACAGCACACACTGCCATCAAGTTTAGTGACAGCTGTAAATCTGGAGATATTGCTTTCAATCCCTTCATCCAAATTGTTGATGTGTATTGTGAACAGCTGGGGTCCCTGTACTCAACCCTGCAGCACTCCATTCATCACTGCCTGCCACTCTGAAAAGGATCAGTTTATCCCAGTTCTCTGCTTCCTGTCTGCCAAATAGTTCTTTATCCATGTCAATATGTTACCTTCGATATCATGAGATTTGATTTTCCTTACTAATTTATTTTGTGGAACCTTGTCAAAAGCCTTTTGAAAGTCCAGATACACAACATCTATGATTCACTCTTGTCCACTCTACTGGTCGCAGAGTATTTGTCAAACATGATTTCCCTTCGTGAATCCATGCTAACGAGGGCCAATTCTGTCACCACTTTCCAAATGCTCAGTTATTACATCTTTAATAATTGACTCTAGCATTTTTCCCACCACCAATGTCAGGCTAACCAGTGTATAATTCCCTGTTTTCTCTGTCCCTCCTGGGGTTACATTAGATACCCTCCAGCCCTTTGGATCTCTTCCAGATTCTACAGACCGCTGGAAAGCTATCAGCAATCCATCCGCTATTTCTAGAATGATTTCCTCGAGTACTCTGCAGAGCATCAGGCCCCTGGGGACTTATCGGGTTTTAATCTCATCAATTTCCCCAATACCATTTCCTGACTAATAAGGATTTTCTTCAGTTCCTCCTTATGCTTGATCCTCTGTCTCCTAGCATTTCCTGAAGGTTATTTGTATCTACCTTGGTGAAGACAGACCCAAAGTACATGTTCACCTGGTCTGCCATCTCTTTGTCTATTGTGAATTCAGCTGATTCTAACTGCAAGGGACCTTTGTCTTCACCAATCTTTTTCTCTTCACACATCTATAGAAGCTTTTGCCATCAGTTCTTATGCTTTCCGCAAGCTTACTTACATATTCTATTCTCCCTTTTCTGAATTAAACCCTTTGTCCTCCTCTGAATTTTAAATTTCTCCCAGTCTTCAGGTTTGCTGCTTTTTTTGACCAACTTCTATGCATTCTCTTTGCCTTTAACACAATCCCTGGTTTCCCTTGTTAGCTACGGTTGAGCCACCTTCCCTGATTTATGCCAGGTAGGGATGTGCAATTGTTGATCCATGTGTTCTGTAAATATCTGCCATTGCCTATCCGCCATCAACCCCTTATCCTAGCCAATGCGTGCGTCGTTAATCCTCCTATAAAAGGATGTCTCATCATCAAGACATTTGTTTGCACTAGTGTTGTCTGAACTTGGCATATCACTAATGTAGCACTAAATGTGAGAAAGCTAATGTAGAATCAACCTTAATAGGGATAATTAGCTCACTAAATCTATGAATGGAATTTGTGAAACTGTATATTTTGAGAAGATGATATCAACTTATTGCCAAAATTACTTGCATTACATGTTTTTGTTTCAACCATCAAGTGTAGTCTTCAGATCTTCAGTTTTCATGGGCACAAACCTTTGATCGTGCCTGTTTTGAACTAGCAGCAGGAAATTGAACAAGACAGGAACATGATAGCTTGTTAAATTATTTCCTTCCAGAGCACACTACTTGGTCTTCTCTCCAAAAACTCTTCATTAATTGGGAAGTTGGAACTTGCTGCGTGGGGATTATGGGGGAACCTGTATCCTAGCATTGCATTGCTTAGTGATTTTAAGCACCAACATGCTGCCTTGGAATATCTTAAAAATTACAGTGCTAGGTTCTCGAGGGAGTTGATCTCATGACAGCTTAAATGGAGTAGGCAGCATGATCAACAGAACAAAAATGGACAGAGTCTGCATAGCAGCTGCATTTCCTAAACTGCTTACTAAACCGGAAGGAGGGAGGCATCTTTCGAAGACAGTCTGTGATTTAAACCCTGTTAAATCTTACCTGTTGAATAAGTAGTAACTGCATATAGTTTGCATTGTTTGTTATTATGGTGTTATGACTTTTTAACTATTTCCTAAACAAATATCATTGTGTAATGAACATAACTATTTTGACGAATTTATTATGAGAAGGATAATTTTTATTAAGTGGCCTTGATATTTGATTTTATAGTGCATCAGTTGTTTGTGTATTCTTTCAATTTTGATTTTGGGAGCAGGTATTCTGTAAATCTATCGTCATTTGTGAAGGCTCATATTTTATATCTCCGGTCAAACTGCCTAACTGGAATAATATGTACTCTAAAAGAGATTATCCAGAAAAAAAGGTAGGCTAGTCCAAGTGCAGTTTTATAAAGATACCACTTTAAAAGTTTGACAATTGAGAGCAGTTGTAGGTTAGTGAGCAGAGAGATGTTAGGTAAATAAGATTTGGGACAAAATAGGATATAGACAGAAGTTTTGACATTGAGGCTAGTTGGGCAGAGGTGAAAAGGTGTGAATTACAGTTTCTATGTTGGAGGGCACTGAGGAAGGAAATATCTAGAGATGGGAATGGTGCGACTGGGAATGAATGGATGTACAGCAGCTCACCTGAAAAGGACACTAAAGTCACAATTTTCGTAAAGAAAATGTGAAATAATGCAAGTACTGGAAATTTGAAGGACAACCACAAAATACTGGATGCACTAAGCTGGTTAGGCAAAATCTGTGGAGAGAACTAGCAAATTTGAGATGAGGAGCTGAATTGCTCTAGCATAACCCAAACTGAGTACCAGTGAGCAGGTTCTTGAGCAGTGGCACTTTATAGGATGGCTGATGACCCTGCCCTCACTTTGGTTGAGAGCAGACTGAAGGGGCAGTAATCGGCTGGTTGGATTTGTGGGATGGGATGTACCTGGTAAATTTTCCACATTGCTGAAAATGTATTGCTGGTTAAAGCGCAGCAGGTCAGGATGCATCCAAGGAACAGGAAATTCGACGTTTCGGGCAATGAAGGGCTTTTGCCCGAAACGTCGAATTTCCTGTTCCTTGGATGCTGCCTGACCTGCTGCGCTTTAACTAGCAACACATTTTCAGCTCTGATCTCCAGCATCTGCAGACCTCACTTTTTACTCAAATTTTCCACATTGCCCAGTAGATGCCAGTTGTGTAGCTGTCTCGGAACAACTTGACTAAGGCACTACTGGTTCTGGCACAAAAGCCTTGAGTGCTATTGTCAGTATGTTATCAGGTCCAATAGTCTTTGCGGTCTTCAGTTCCAGGTCATTTCTTTATACCAGTACAGTTGTATGTGACAGATAAATTGATGAGGATATGGTCAAATAGTTCCCTGACTACCTACCAGAGACTGGGTGCAGTAGCTATTATCTTTCGAACATCACCAGTTTGGTCAGTAAAGGTGCTGCCAAACCATTTTTGGTGATGAGCAGGGAGGTTCCCTATCAGAGTATGTTTTATTGTCTTGCTGCCATTCATGTTGACCCTGTCTTGGGTGCTCTTGCCACTCAAATGATGTTTGACATGAAGAAGTACTGATTCATCAGCCATGGGGGTGGGGGGAGGGGGAGCAACGGATGGTAATCAGCAGAAAATTTCCTTGTCCATGTTTGACCTGATGCCATGAGATTTCTTTGGATCCAAGTTAATGTTGAAGGCTCCCATTTGACATAATCTCACTGTGCTGCCACTGTGGTGATTCTGTCCTGCTGGTAGGACTTTACATTTCTTCACAGTTAATGTGTAAAATCTGTTCTCATTCCAGGTCTCTTTCAAAGTCTCACTTTTGTGTGTGTGTGTCCAAAATGGTTGTGATGACCTTCTGAGTTGATTAAGCTACCGTAATCCTCCAAATAAAGGAACAGCAAAAACTAATTTAGTACATAACTTTACTGGGGCTTTCCAAAGAGGAATATGATTGACATGAGTTTTTACATTGATTAGACCAAGGAAAATTTAACTACCATCATCTCCCAATGCAGAATAATTTTCTTTGTGACAGTTTCTTAGCAGTGCATTAAATTGCTTTACTGCACTTGGACCAAAAAAATCCAAAATTATTGAAGTCCAGAAAGTTGGAAAAGAGTGCACCATTTGCTTCTCCCAATTTCCATCTCTTTTCAAGCAACTTGTGGCAAAAAAAATGGAGCAAACTTGAAATCATCTTCCATATGGCCATGGAGAAAGATTAAGAAGGTGGAGGAAATCTGTGACAAAACCTGGGGTGGTACAGTACTGTTGCTGTTCCTGATAACAGGTGTTGATAATTGGACATTTTTTTTAACTGGGTTGTGCTTCATTGTGGCCTAGCTGAGTACAGTAATCTTTGGCAGCTGATTTAGAAACAGTACATGGAAAGTTACAACTTGGCCAAAAGTACACAATAAGTGTTGTCTGACTAAAGTGTGACTACTTTACATTTGATCAACAATATTAACACTTCTCATTTAATGTAAAAAATTGTGATTTTAGTGATGTAAAAAAGAGTCAACACCGCAACTTGGTCCAATCTGACAACTATTTTAACTAATGTTTACAAAAGTAATCGCTTTAAAGTCAGTTGCTTCATCCTCAAAATTTATGTAAATAAGACAAATCAAAGGTCCAAGCACTGACCTCTGTAATACTCTACATTATAACAATTCTCATAGCCTGACAGTATATGCCTTCCCCTGTTTCTGTTTTATTTTATCAGAGTTTCTAATAAGTCACTTTTGAAATGACCATGCAGTCTTTGATTTAGGCCTTTATTTCAGTTTCCAGAAGCACTCTTAAATAACTACTTCACAGCCTCTTCAACATCTACTACCTGTAATGTTTTCAAAGAAATTAAGGTCAGTTGAACAAGAACTTTTACTCTTAACTTCATGCTGTTACTTATTAAGCTAATATTATGCAAGCAACCTGGTTACTTATTAAACCATTGCAACATCAATAGATCTCCAATGTACACCATTATACGCTTTACATTATTTTACCCAGATATTATACAAACTTAGTTGGGTCATGTTGAAATGATCTAATATTGAATATCTGATTGTCACAAAAGATTAACCCAGTTTGCATTTAAATTAGTTACTGCACTAAACATTTCCTTTTTAGAAACACCATTTTTTAAATTTAGGTTTATAGGTTAATAATCATGAAATAGAAAATCAAATTTGGGTATGGCACTAACCAGACTGAGCAATTATTTTAAACTGTCTGAATGTGCGATTTGAAGTTATTTTGTTTTGAGTTGTTTTACTTCATTGAATCTAACAGTTCTACAGGGAAAAAGAAACTTCAACTTCCGCTCCTTCTTAACAGGAAGTAGTGCTTAACCAAGCAGCAAAACAGAAGAAAAAAAACAACTGTTTCCAGCAACTAGGAATAACTCCTCTTAACTAGTCAACAGTAGTCAGATTTAATTTAAAACAAATTTGGTTGATGCTGTACTTATTGTTTGTAGGAATTGCAGATGTTTTTCCAACTTTTCTAAAATGTATTTTAAACACTTTTAAAGAATTTTTCAAATGTATTTTTGAAAATTCAGTGCTGCTGAAGACTGTGTCAAAGATGCTGATATTGATTTATTGACCTTCATGGTTTCTGGAAAGGATGGTAGATTATGTACAAGTATAGGTTTCTTAAAGCCAAATTCTACTTCACCAGTCCTGTTTCAGGAGCATCATATGGGTACTTGTTTCCCTGATGTTGTTTGCGTAAGAAAGAGGTGTCAGTATGGTTAACTTTGAGAAAAATAGCTAAAGAAGGATAAGTCTTTATAAAAAAGTTTTACACACTTTGAGGGCTGATGAGAAATATCGGGGAGCATCTATTGTGTGCTGGCAGGGCAATAAATCTAACTTTACTTTGCTTGTGTAACTCCAGCCAGAATCTTGTCAAGATATGTATTTTTTTGAGCAGGTTATACATTGATATTAGTGTGTAGAGTCTGTCTACATCTAATTCATTAGGCATGGCTTGGGCTCTTTGTAGTTGTTGCATTCCTTGAGATTCACACCAAATCCTTTAGGAATTTGTTTTTGTGGAATCATGAAATGGTTACAGCACTGAAGGGAGCTAGTTTGCCCTTCTGTCCATGCTAGCTCTCTATAAGAGCAACTCATATGTACCACATCCCATCCTTTACCTATGGCTTTCTAAATTTCAAGGTAATTGTGAATTTTTCAAAGTCATGATTCTTTGGTTTTATGGTTAATGCAGGCAACTTGACATGGAAGATTATGTTTACCTTTCCTATATGAATTGTAAGTGTTTAAACACATTGCATTAATTTTGAGAGCCAGCAACTTTGAAGAATGAAAATTATTATAACACTTGCTGTTTTGAATTGGTTATACTGTATTCACTGGCTGCTTACTGAGTATTCTTGAAGGATTCTTCAGAAATGTAAGTTGTGTTGTTTGGTGTAATCCCAAAAACCTTCACTGCCAAGCTTGTATAGTTTAAATTGGCTGTCTAAATCAGAATTGACTCCTAAAAGAACCTAAGAGATCTTTCCCTAATCCCAAGGGAGTTTCATTGTATCCCTTGGTGTCAGGTTGGACTCTGACCATGAATTCAGGGCCTATAAATAGCCAGAATCCCAATATAACCATACAGACTGAAATCTGAATTCATTTTTGCATATTTTGCACCTCTATATTCACACAGTGAGGTGTGATTAGTTCCAGTGTTAAATCAGATAGATGATATATGAATTGTGTATTTCAGGCTGTCAGACTTGTTTATGCAAATTGAATAAGAACAGTAATAAAGTAATGGTGTCACTTTTAATGTCAACCAACTGTCTCTTTCAAAACTGAAAGGAAATTAGGGTCACGTGCAGAACAAATGGAAAATGACGCACTTTAATGCCTCTTTGCAGAGGTGGCACAAAATGAAAGCTCAAGCTCTAGTTACTTTATACCAATGATTAAGCTTGGCATGCTTAGTTTTAGATTATAATTGGTCATATTGGTACAGTAGATTTCCCACTTCAGACTTGCATAATCTGACAGTTATTTGATGCTGTTTCTTGGATTTTAAAAAAAAACTTGTTAGTTTCGTACTGGATAAGAAAGACACTTCTAATTTGTGGCCTCTTCTAGAGAGAACTTGAATCTGAGTCAAATCCTTATTCTTTTGATTTTGTTTCACAGTTGCTGATATGTGAATAAGATGAGTGGACCCAGAGAAAACTCATTGGATCCAGTAAATTCTGATTCAAGGAAACGGAAACTTTCATCCTTTGATGCTCAGGGATCAAGGTATGTAAAGAGCCAAAATTAGGATACCGTTTGAAGCAGATCTGACTTAAATGTCTGTTGCAACCTTGTAATTATGAGAGTAAAATGTCAATTTTATTTTCTGTCTGCTCTGCTCATCTTGCTCCAGCCGCACATCAACCAACTATTCCAAAATAATAGTTTCACTATTTGTGCCATCTGCAGTGAGGCTAAAATAAGGGTGAGGCTCCTTGCACCAGATGTCCCATTTGATATTCTGCTGTAATTGTACTGTGAATAGATAAATTGGGAGAAGGAATTTAATTTTTCTCTTCTTTTTGTATTTTCCGTTTCAAAAATTGCTGTTAGTTTGCTCCAGGCTTATGGTAAGCAGTCAAGATTCTTAATTGGCTTCAGAATGCCACTACCTCTGAGCATCCTCATTTTAAATATTAGTACATTTTTAAAGTAAATTGTATAATTTATTGATCACATTGATCTACAATGGTTGGTATTCTTTTCAGATTCTTATTGCATATCTTGTTTGAAGTTGTAAGTAACATTGAAACTATTTAAAATGTATTCTTAATTCACCACAAAACAGTTTGAAAGGGTGATTACTAAAGCTTGTAGTATCATAGGTTTTATTAACAGAGGCATAGAGTACATGAATTTGTACATGATGCCAGTTTAGCCTCATTTGGGGTATTTCATCCAGTTCTGGGCACCTCCAGCTAGTTAGAATGTAAAGGCATTAAAGAAGATGCAGGGAAAAATTGAACAGTTATTCAAAGGATGAGGAATTTCAGTCATGGAGATAGGCTGATGGAATTAAGATTGTTTTCTCTAAAGGGAGGATGTCTGATAGTATTCACTATCTTGAGTAGAAAGAGTGGAACTATCCCCACTAGTTGAAAGGAATGTGAACAAGAGGGCGCTAATTTCAAGTATACAGCAAAAGAAGCCAAAATGGTATGAGGAAACTTATTTTTCACACAGCAAATAGTTCGGGTCTGAAACACACTGCCTCGAAGTGTCATGGGGCAGGTTCAATCTTGGCATTCAAAAGGTGCTGTTATTTGAACATACTGAGTTGTGGGGCGAAGGCAGGAAAATAGTACAAAGTGAAATGCTAATTTGGAGAGCTGGTGTAGTTACAATAGGCCAAATGGCTTCCTCTTGGGTTTGTCACTCAAGTAAACAATATCTCTCTAGACTAGGTTCCATGGCCATGTTGGGAGGAGTGAAAACTGCTTCTGGATTCTTGACTTGGTTTTTCTACACTGCACAAAATATTGCCTGACTCAACTACCATGTAAATTTTCATACAGGCAGTGCAAAAAGTGCCATCTTAATCATGTAGTTTGAACTTGTCCAGTTGTATAAGGTGCCACAAACTTAGCTAATTTGTTAAAGAAAATGTAGGCAGTGTGGCGCTGGAAAAAGCACAGCAAGTGAGGCAGCATATGAGCAGGAGGGTTGACATTTTGGTTAGGACCCTTCATCAGGACTGGGGAGAGAGAAATAAATAGGGGGTGGGGCTGTGGGAAAGATAGGTGGGATGGTGATAGGTGGATGTAGCTGGGAGGTAATTGTGATAGGTGTCTCTCCTAATTTGCTCAACATAGAGACTAATTTTTTTTTGAGCTGAATAAAATGTTAATGAGGAGCTAGAGATCTGCTAACTTAAAACACAGTTTTGTCTCCATCGAAGTACTGTTTTCCACACCAACTATCAGCATAAGTTTCCTTCTCCTTTTGAATGTACTGCAACTCAGTTGACTAAATGACTTACTCATGATGCAGAGTGATGACAACATTGTAAGTTCAATTCCCACAATGGCTAAAGTTACCATGCCGGTCCAACTTTATTAACTTTGCCCCTTTCCCGAGGTATGGTAAGCCTCAAATTAAACTCCCCACCAGTCATCTTTCTCTAATGAGACAGTGGCCTGGATCCTCTGGGACAATGGTGATTTTAGCTTTTACTTATATTCAGAAGCATGTATTGAATTGGAAACACTGACTTGCTGCCACCTATGGGAAAGTCTGCAGAAGTGTAAAATTATTTATTTCCCTATTCTATATAACTCTAAAAATGTTGGTCAGGATTTCCTGGAAGATTTGATCGTTGATGTACGCTGTAAATGACGGCAATTCACATATTGATCTTTCCATTACGAACATAAAGTGAAATTTTCTGGGAAAGACATTTGAATGCAGTGCATTGAGCATAAAATTGAATCAAAATTGTAGAAATAGTAAACAAACTACTTTGTCCATAATATGATTAAGTAGATCAATATTGGCTGCTCTGATTTCTACATTTCAAATCTTCTTGCTGTGCTGGACTTGATCACTTGCAGAAAATGGATAGTAACATTATAAGTTAGAGCTTAATATGTACCACTTACTTAGAAGTTGGCAATAATAAAGCTCAGATTAAACAAACCTTTACTGTATCAACAACACATCAAGACATTTAAACAATGTAGAGTACTGAAGTGTTTTAGTGGGTTTTTGTTCATCTAAAATCTAAATCTGTTAGATTTAGGCTCTAAATCTAAAAGTCATTGAGATCATCTTCCTTTTTTTTAGATCTTTAGATCGATCTTCCTGGCACTTAGTCAATTTTGTATTCCTCCTTTGAATTCTGTAGACTTTGTTGAGCTTTGCTTCTCTGATGGTTGCTTGAAGTAACTGGTCTCTGCCAGCTGGGAACTGGGTTTCTCAGTTGGCCACTGATTGTTGCAGTTTCTGCTACCGTACTTGTCTACATCCAGACCTTACTCCTCTGTTGACTCCTAATCCTTTAATACTAGATTTGTATCCTGTTCTCTTTTCGGTCACCTTTCTAAGACACCTCCATGCATTACTGAATTTTCCATCTTGTTGTCAGAACTCCAATTTCTCTTGTGTCCATCTGTGTGCATACCTATGCTAATACCACAAAGCCTTTTACCAGCTGTCCTTTTAGTTTTCCCGTTTTTTTTCTCCACTTCTCAACTGGCTATTGCATCTTTTATCTTCCTGTTTTTGGTGTCAGATCTCACGATCTAGTACTACACTACAGTTTACCCTCTTCTTAGGATGCCAAAAGTTTGAAACTGTCCTCTTTCTCCTAGCTCTGATCCCAGCTGACAGTTTCTGCTTATGAATATACTCTTCATTGGATCAGCATGAAACCTGTCAGTGGTTCTCCAGAGCAATTTCTGTGTCTGTCACTCTCCGCAGCAGCTTCTTCACCCAGGACAGCCTCAAAAGTTAGTCTTTCTAGTTAGTTTGCATCCTCTCATTTGTATGATCTACTAACCGATTACCAAGCATTTTCAGGATTACTTGAAGGCAGCATGGATCAAAGTTATCTGAGACAGGCCTACACCATTCTATTGCTAATTTGGTTGTAAATTGTTGAGGAATGGTTGCTGTGCCTTGTTTCTATATCTTTTTGATTGGCATCATCTCCTCGGACTATTCAATTAGGGTATTGATCCAAATGGGATTATTAAACAAATGTCAGTCTAGAATGTTCTTGTACCAATATGATCCACCACTGGAGTTTCTGTTTATTCATTGTGGCATCAATAAATTAGATATGTAGAAGTTAAACTACAATACTAAAGTCATGCTGTTATGATTTCAGCAGATAAGAATCTGACTGATTTGTCCAATATTGCTGAGTGAAACCTGCCTTGATAGATCATCAGTTTTGTTTTTGTATTTGGTTGCCATGGTGATTAGTCACTGAATATCTTTACATGAGGTTGTCAATATGCTAACAAAAGAAAACTTTATCGTATAAAAGAAAAGGCTATCTATATAAGACAATTTAGACACATCTTATCATAGACAGTAAAAAGAAAGATTTGTCTCTTCCCCCCCCGCCCCCCTCCAAATTATCCTCCAATGATGTATAATGCCAGTGAAATACAAAATTTCTTACTGAATGGCAAGATTCTATATATTTACCACATGTGATTCTCCCCGAGTCTCTCAGGCCATCCCAAAGATGTTTATATGAATTTGACTGCTTTGACGCTGCTAAAATTGTTTAAGACATTATTCCGGTCCTGATGGCTAAAGATTTATGAAAACTACTTTTTTTAGATTAGATTAGACTTACAGTGTGGAAACAGGCCCTTCGGCCCAACAAGTCCACACCGACCCGCCGAAGCGCAACCCACCCATACCCCTACATTTACCCCTTACCTAACACTACGGGCAATTCACCTGACCCGCACATCTTTGGACTGTGGGAGGAAACCGGAGCACCCGGAGGAAACCCACGCAGACACGGGGAGAACGTGCAAACTCCACACAGTCAGTCGCCTGAGTCGGGAATTGAACCCGGGTCTACAGGCGCTGTGAGGCAGCAGTGCTAACCACTGTGCCACCGTGCCGCCCACTTGTCTTCTTGGAAAGATCTTTTCTTCTGCACTCAATCTGTTTTGTCACTCCCAGCCATCTTTCTGTTCTGGGGGTTGTAAAAAATTCCACTTGGTAAACACCCTTGTCATTATCTCCCCGGATAGCTTGCTAGTCATTTTACTTAAATCACTTTCTTTCAAAAGCCTATCTTTAGCTTGCTGTTCCAAGTTACTTTCTGACCCTTTCTTAAAAGAAAATTCAAACCTTCAGAGCACTGAAACTCAAAATTGGATTGACCCCACTTTCAGAATCCAGGTTCCCAAAATAGGAACAATATCTTTTAAACTTCCATCACAATTTCACAATAATTGCAGTATTGCTGCTTACATAGTACATTGAAAATACTCCATTGTTCTCGTCCCAATGAAATGTGAAGATAAATTTACCAATTCTTGATTCCTAGTCTTCCTTGACAGAAGCTGGTTTTACAATAAGCCTACCTTAACCAATTGCTAATTCTGTTCGGCTATTCATTCAAGAACAGTGTGGTGCTATTAAATTTACTTGAGTGCGCAATGGAATCTCATGCTGACAAACTTGCTCCGTAAACCACTTTATTCATCCACTTTATTCTAGAAGATATTATCTTGGTATACCAAGTTATCTTCTCTTGGTTATTCTTGTTGAAGACTAATTCAGAGTACAACACTTACAGCACTTTGCTACGATAATAACAATGCAGTTTTATTGTTTAGAAATCTTTTGATTTTTGTGGCAAAAATGAATTACAGAATATGCAGATTGTGATGAAAGTTAACTGATAGCTTATTCTGGCAAGAACTAGACTCTTGTATGGTTGTGTATTGGTAATCATCATTTTGAATATTTAATACCCTGTATAACTTGTATTTGACAGTGTGAACTGTAGCATTGAAAAACGTCGTCGTGAGCAAGAGAGCAAATACATCGAGGAGCTGGCTGAACTAATTTCTGCCAACCTAAGTGACATTGACAACTTCAATGTCAAACCTGATAAATGTGCAATCTTGAAAGAAACTGTGAGGCAGATTCGTCAGATAAAAGAGCAAGGTAATTTAGTACATTGTAACCTTCTACAAGGTAATACTGAGGGAAATATTCAATGAAATGAGCTACTTTGATAGTTTATTTGAGGCACTGTGGGCTTAATAAAATAAATAAGTGATATAAATGTGAGTGTTGTAATAAGCCAATGTTTCTCAAAACTTTTTCCTCTATTGTGAGGGTTGAAAATTACTTTGTGTTGGTGAAAACTGAGAACCTCGGAGAGGTGGGAGAGAAGACCTATGACAGCAGAGGACAAGAGAATTCCACACGCAGCACAATTATAAACGTAATTTGAATTGCCTTTAATGGTGGCTCAGTGCCAAGGACCCGGGTTCAATTCCTGCCTCGGGCAACTGTCTGTGTGGAATTTTCACATTCACCCCATGTCTGGCTGGGTTTCCTCCAGGTGCTCTGGTTTCCTCCCACATTCCAAAAGATGTACAGGTCAGTTGATTGGCCATGCTAAATTGCACACAGTGTTAAGTGGATTAGTTAGGAGTAAATGTAAGGAAATGAGTCTGGGTAGGTTACTCTTCGGAGGGTCGGTGTGGACTTTTTAGACAGAAGGGCCTGTTTCCACACTGTAGGGAATCTAATCTATTCTTAACATATTGGACCTTTTAAAATTTAATGTTAACATTGAATTCCAGAAAAAAAGTTGATGCATTCTGATGCTAATGTACCTGAAAAATTTCCTACTGTTTCCAGAAATATTCTTTCTTTTAGCTTTAGAAGATGTCTTGCCATTACACTAGTTTTTATGGTCTGTCTCTAAATATTACTGGTGATTTCTGCCCAATACCAGTAACCTTGACCTTGACTAAGTGTAATCGTTAGTTCTATCAACACTGTAAAATCAGGCACCCAGCTGCTGCGATAATGGACCCTTCAAGCAGTTATAGCTAACTATACAAGATTGAGATTAATCGTTTTTAGCCAGTTGCAGGAAAGCACAAGGTTTTTCTTTAAGTTTATGGCAAGATCAAAAGTAATGGAGCTTGGTCACTCTGTAACTGCAACCCTCTGGGATGTTGAGCTATGTATAAACCTAAGAAATAGGAAGCTTTGGAGTCTGGTCCATAATTCAATAAGACCATGACTGATCCGATTGTTGCCTTAAATCAACTTCCTTGACCCTCAGATTTTTTTTGTTAGCTTCAGAAGTTCTTTTCCCATTATAGTAGCCATTATGTTCTTTTTCTCTAAACAAAGTTGTTAATTCCTGTCCAGTCATGGCCATCTTGAAGTTGAATGAGGCAAGTTGTCATAAGCAGTTGGTATTCCTATCAATGCTATAAAACAAGGGATCGCAATTGCTGCAAAAATGGATCCTGCAAGCAATTTGCTGCTGACTGTCAAGCAAAGATCTGTAACTAAAACCTGAAAGTATTTGGTTTCTATTGTTCACAGGAGAAAATAAGTCCAAGCACTCAGGGAAGAAGCTCGTTCTCATCTCTGTCTTAACTAGGAGACTACTAATTTTTAAGACTCCCATTCAATTTGTAGATTTCTCCATGAAAGGAAATGTCACCTCAACCCCTATTCTACCGAGCATCCACAGAACTTAAAAAAAATACAACCTGCAACACAAGATGATACAGGTTTTTGAATAATAAATTCAAGTAGTGTTTAATAGTCATTCATCCTCTGATTTCCCAAAATTTATTTTTTGTATGAACTGTTACCTAGCCCTCAAATCCTTGTAAATCTGATGAGATTGACAACAATAGAACATTGTTGGTGTTTCTTTTCCATATCTTTAAATCTTCATCCTTATCTTTTCCCGGCCTTATCTTTGTAAATTGATATCATTCGCTGATTTCTTCACTAAATGTCTCCAGCCAGTTGTGTAAATTTCCCTTTCATTCACTTTGGAGAACCTCAAGTTGCTGCAGTCTTTCTGAAATTCCGTCCCAAAACGTTTCCACCTCTCCTACTTTCTGAACTTCCCAAAACTACATCTGTTTGGTCATCCCTCCCAATGTTCCCATTCTTGCCTTGCTTTCTTAATGCCTATCCGTGAAACAAAATATGTTTTCTTATATGAATGCAACTTGCCATTGAACATGGTAAATTTTAAGATTATTAAACTTAGGTGCTGGTGTAATGGAACTGCAATTGTAAATTGCAAAAAATGAATGTGAAGCTTTAATGTTTTTTAATCCTAGATGTAGCTGCTGTGTTTACTATTCTAACTTTTAAAAATATACCCCAAGTTATTTCTAAGAAACAATGGATGTGTGGCAGAAAAAAAGAGCAACCTTTCTATGTGTAGTTTTTGAATATTCTGTATAGTTAGAGATTGTTTTTCTTCATAGGAAAAGCATCTTCAAATGAAGATGATGTGCAGAAAGCAGATGTGTCTTCGACTGGACAAGGAGTCATTGACAAAGATTCATTGGGACCTCTCTTGCTGAAAGTAAGCCTGAAATGCAAAACAGATTTTATTTTCATGTTTACGTAGATACAGATTTCACCTTTGAATTGGAAGAAACTTGCAGTGAACAATTTAATTACTTAAGTAGACACTTCTCTGAATGCAACTGCACATAATCATTTAAAATATAAATCTTTCCTAATTACCCTGAAATGAATTCTGATTAATATTCCTAAAGAGATGTTACATAGCAAGATTTTCTTTGCGGTTTGTAGGCCTTGGATGGCTTTCTGTTTGTGGTTAATCGAGATGGAAACATTGTTTTCGTGTCTGAAAATGTTACCCAGTACCTTCAGTACAAGCAGGAGGAGCTTATGAACACTAGTGTGTATAACATCCTTCACCAAGAGGACCGTGATGAATTTCTTAGAAATTTGCCAAAATCTACAGGTAGGACAAATATTTTAAGTTTACTAAGTTCTGGTGTATTTGTGCATTTAGATGAGTAAATAAATAAATCATAATGCCCACCCTTCCATTGCTTCCAGTGTGTAGTATTGGGGAGTATTTGAAATAGATGCTCAGTTTGAGATGAGTCTCAATACTCTGACCCAGCAACTAACTGAACATACACGTTTCTGTAGGATGTAGATGATGGTAGCATGGTACAGTCTTGGGACTATTATAATTGCATTATGATTTCTGAAAGACCTTCCTTTGTTCCTGGATATTTTCTTTAAAATGTTCCATCCATTGTCTTGCGAAGTATAATAATGGGCAGACCAGGCTGTTCTTCCACCCCTGTTCTACTTGCATCTTGTTTTGGTAATCAAGTCTTTGCAACCAGGTGGGTCTCACAACTTCATCGCACATAATAGGAAGCTTATTACGCCAAGTAAGCCATTTGATGGATCAGTAAATCCAAGTTTTGAGGACTTAATTTGTTCTTCAGAAAATGGGCCTGAGTAAATCAGTTGGGAGTCAGGATAATCAATGCTATCCTGAAAAGGTACACAACAAGCAAGCTGCATGAAACAACTCAGATCTTTGACTAGAGCTAGAAACTACAGCAAAACATGAGCAAAACCAACGTAGTGTACAAAATCCCATGCAAGGATTGCACAAAACACTACATAGGACCAACAGGAAGATAGCTAACGATCCGCATCCATGAACACCAACTAGCCACGAAACAACATGACCAACTATCCTTAGTAGCGCCACACGCAGATGACAAGCAACATGAGTTTGACTGGGATAATGCTATTATCATAGGACAAGCCAAACCGAGAACAGCCAGGGAATTCCTAGAGGCATGGCACTCATCCACAGATTCTATCAATAAGCACATCGACCTGGACCCAATATACCGGCCACTGCAGCGGACAGCTGGAACTGACAACCAGAAGCGGCAGAGACAAACCCTATAAATGCCGGAGGAAACACCACAGAAGCGCTTCACAGGAGGCTCCCAAGCACTGAGGATGTCACCTAGACAGGGGACGAAACGTCTGCAACACAAATTCCCAGCTCAGCGAACAGAACCACAACAGAAACTACAGCATTTCAGAGCAAAAGGTGGCTGAAATTTTATTGAGTTCTGACACTTAGGGAAGGGCATTCTTTCAATTCTCTGCATTATTCATGGCCTTCTATAAGTTCCAGGTATAAGCAGACTGCCACAGTGAGCATTACTACAAATACTGAGATGTTGGCTGTTGGAATTTCTTAAGTTAGCATCATTTGCCTCCCTTTGCATTCCTTATGCACAAGGTTTGAGGGAGGACAACACTAGTTTTTTTTATTCACTCACAGGATGTGGGTATCTCTGGCTGGGCCAACATTTATTGTCCATCCCCAGAGGGCAGTTAAGAGTCAACCTCATTGCTATGGGTCTGGAGTCACATATAGGCCAAACTCCTTCCCTAAAAGACTTTATTGAACCAGATGCGTTTTTCTGACAATTGACAATGGATTTACGGTTATCGTTAGACTGTAAATTCCAGATTTTAATTGCATTCAGATTCCACCATCCTCTGTGGGGCTGGGATTTGATCCCAGGCCCCACAATATAAACCAAGTTTCTGGATTAATAGTCTAGAACAGATACCTCTAGGCTATTGCCTCCCCTAATTTTTGAAAACTATGTGAAAATTAACCTGAGCTTCAGTGTTGGATAACTTTCTAGCATTATGAAGATTTTAATTGAATGACCTATGAGAGCAACTGTCAGTAAAAGGTATATTTGCATCAATGGCATGGGGCATGGCATTTCAACTATTTTAATAAACAGTTGCTGCTTGCTGAGGATTTCAAGCTCACTGTCACTGAGACATCCTGTGCCTTCCTTTGGTAGAAATCTGTTTTGATGAACAGCTCACAGTATCCAGATTCATAAAAAACCCACAAAAATGCAACTTTTTAAAAATGTTTCTTAACATCCAAGTTGAATTTAAATTTTCAGCTGAAATAAAACTATAGCTGTTCCATTTTTCCCATTGTTTCTTATTACTTCATTTTTTAAAAAAAAGTACTCCTCTCCAGCAATACAGAGCTTGGCAACTGGTCATGTGTGATTGGGGCTGGGTACGACAAGGAGCTGTGAGTTGGAATCCAGGAAGACGCTGTTATTGGAACTTAATGGTGGAGAGTGGTCAACAATTGCAGTGGTGATGAGTGGCTGCAGTGAGCAGAAGAGAGCTCAAAGGCTACTTGGGGGAATTTTTCCTCATTTCCAAAAGTATGGTGGCACAGTGGTTAGCACTGCTGCCTCACAGCGCTGGAGACCCAGGTTCAATTCCTGCCTCAGGCAGCTGTCTGTGTGGAGTTTGCACATTCTCCCCGTGTCTGCGTGGGTTTGCTCCGGTTTCCTCCCACAGTGCAAAAATGTGCAGGTGAGGTGAATTGGCCATGCTAAATTGCCCGTAGTGTTAGGTGAAGGTGTAGATGGAGGGGAATGGGACTGGTGGGTTTTTCTTCGGAGGGTCAGTGTGGACTTGGGGACCGAAGGGCCTGTAATCTCATCTAATCTTATCTAATGCATCACATTAAACATAGAAGCTGATAGTTATTAGCCTCTAATATTTCGCAGCTGAAAAATGCGTTGCTGGAAAAGCGCAGCAGGTCAGGCAGCATCCAGGAACAGGAGAATCGACATTTCGGGCATAAGCCCTTCAGGAATGAGGAAGGTGTGCCAAGCAGGCTAAGATTAAAGGTAGGGAGGAGGGACTTGGGGGAGGGGCGTTGGGAATGCGATAGGTGGGAGAAGGTTAAGATGAGGGTGATAGGCCGGAGAGGTCGGGAAAAAGATTGCAGGTCAAGAAGGTGGTGCTGTGTCCGAGGGTTGGGACTGAGATAAGGAGGGGGAAGGAGAAATGAAGAAGCTGGAGAAATCTGCATTCATCCCTTGTGGTTGGAGGATTCCTAGGTGGAAGATGAGGCGCTCCTCCTCCAGGCGTTGTGTTGCCATGGTCTGGCGATGGAGGAGGCCATGGGAGGGGGAGTTAAAGTGTTCCGCCACGGGGCGGTTGGGTTGGTTCGTGCGGGTGTCCCAGAGGTGTTCTCTGAAACGTTCCGCAAGTTCCTTCGCCTCCGCATCTGTTCCCAGGAGGACCAATTCCAATACCGAACAACCCAGATGGCCTCCTTCTTCAAACACCACAATTTCCCCTCAGACGTGGTTGACGATGCTCTCCACCACCACCTCCACTTCCTGCTCCTCCGCCCTTGAACCCCACCCCTCCAATCACGACCAGGACAGAACCCCACTGGTCCTCACCTACCACCCCACCAACCTCCAGATACATTGTATCATCCTTCGTCATTTCCGCCACCTCCAAACAGACCCCACCACCGAGGATTTATTTCCCTCTCCTCCCCCATCAGCGTTCTGGAAAGACCACTCCCTCCACGACTTCCTCGTCAGGTCCACACTCCCCACCAACCCATCCTCCACTCCCGGCACCTTCCCCTGCAACCGCAAGAAATGCAAAACTTGCACCCACACCTCCCCCTCACTTCCCTCCAAAGCCCCAAGGGATCCTTCCATATCTGTCACAAATTCACCTGCACTTCCACACACATCATTTACTGCATCCACTGCACCTGATGTGGCCTCCTCTACATTGGGGAGACAAGCCGCTTACTTGCGGAACATTTCAGAGAACACCTCTGGGACACCCGCACCAACCAACCCAACTGCTCTGTGGCTGAAAATTTAACTCCCCCTCCCACTCCGCCAAGGACATGCAAGTCCTTGGCCTCCTCCATCGCCAGACCATGGCAACACGGTGCCTGGAGGAAGAGCGTCTCATCTTCCGCCTAGGAACCTTCCAATCACAAGGGATAAATGCAGATTTCTCCAGCTTCCTCATTTCCCCTCCCCCCACCTTATCTCAGGCCCAACCCTCGGACTCAGCACCGCCTTCTTGACCTGCAATCTTTTTCCCGACCTCTCCGGCCCATCACTTTCACCTTAACCTCCTCCCATCTATCGCATTCCCAATGGCCCTCCCCCAAGTCCCTCCTCCCTACCTTTTATCTTAGCCTGCTTGGCACACCTTCCTCATTCCTGAAGAAGGGCTTATGCCCGAGACGTTGATTCTCCTGCTCCTTGGATGATGCCTGACCTGCTGTGCTTTTCCAACAACACATTCTTCAGCTCTGACCTCCAGCATCTGGAGTCCTCACTTTCTTCTAATATTTCGCAGTAAATACAGTAGCATAATTTGAATACAAAAGTTCATGGAATTGGGGATGGAAGGACACTTATCAATTCTCAATTAAGCTGCTGCCTTATCGGGTCATTCCAGTTTTGAACTTGCAGTACTCTGAAGTAGTGCATTATTTACCTTTTTATGATCTCTTGGCAATGCAGTGGAATATTAGGGGGTTGTGAATGTTAGTACTTTGTGTCAATGGCATTTGAAGAAATTAAGCTAGATAGAAGGTATTTTTAATTGTTGGAGCAATAAAGATACTTTAGTAGAGAAAAAACAACAAAATAAAGTTTCAAAACATTGAAAGAACAAAAACTGTTTTGTACTCTTGCCTTCTTCAGTTTTTTCAATACATAGCTCATTTTGAAGCAAAATGTTTTAAGATCTAATTGTTTCTATACTTTTTCTGTAAACTCAGTTGTGAATATTTTAGACAAATCTCCAAAGAAATTCAGAATAAAAATTTCTAGTGTATAAAATGACTGCAGTATATACTTATTGGGATGACGAGGTATAGCCGTGTATTGGAATTGGGGTTTGCTTGAGCAGCTTAAAGTCTTGTCATTGAGATGATACCTTCCATTAGGCATTAGCCTTGTCATAGATTTGGATGTCCTGGTTACTGGCAATATAAGCATATGCAGAACTTAAAAATTGCATGTCTGATTTGTTAACCATTAACATTGCTATAACATTTCTTATGACCAGTGTTCATTCATTTTTCAGTAAATGGGGTTTCTTGGACAAACGAAACACAGAGGCAGAAGAGCCATACGTTCAACTGTCGTATGTTAATTCAGATGCCATATGATTCTTTAGAGGAATCAAATGGAAATCATGAGGCTCGTCAGAAGTATGAAACTATGCAGTGCTTTGCACTATCTCAGCCAAAGGCTATGACTGAAGAAGGTGAAGGTAAGCCTCTCATGTACTGAACCAATTTGACTTGTATTTAAAAGCTGAGGCAATTTGCTTTTATTAAAGTAAGTCATGATAGGATTCAGGCAAATTATCTCAAGTTTTGTGAAGTTTTCCCATTCATCCACGGGATGTAGGTGTCATTAACTAGGCTAAAATTTATACTTCTCCAAACTGCTTTTAAGAATGTTACATTGAGCATCCAACTAAACTGCTACAGTCCAAGTGTTGAAAGTACAGATATGCTGCTATTGGTTAGAGTTCCATCCAGGAGTTTCAAGCAAAGAAGAAAGAACAGTATTTACAAATTGAGGGGGAAACTTTCTGATATTTTTTCTCTCATGCTCCTGCTTCTCTTGTCTTTCTAGTTATTGAAAGTTGTGCATTGGAAGGTATTGTTGAAGTGACCATGGCATGTTGCTGCATAGTGGTCTCAGTGTGGCGGTGGTGTTGGACAAGGTGCTGATCAAACTTGGGAGTCACTTAGCTCGGTTGGCTGGACAGATGGTTTGTGATGCAGGGAGATGACAACTGCAGTTTCAACTCCCACACTTGCTGAGGTCATCAAGAAAGTCCCATCTTCTCAACCTCTTGCCTACAGTGTGGTGGCAGTCAAGTTAAATTCACCACCGGTCATCTATCTCTAATGAGAGAGCAGCACTATGATCCTCTGGGACTGTGGCAACTTTTAACTTTTTTTATTGATGAAACTGACTGCTTTGACTTGGATGTTGTCAAGTGTCTTAAGTGCTGAGCGCACTTTCCTAGTTAAGTGAGAGTCTACTTCTGATGGTAGCAAGGATTTGGGCCGTTAAGAGGTGCGTCCCTATGAGCAGAATCCCTAACCTGTAACCTGCTCCTGTGTTATGGCTGATCCAGTTCTGTTTCTGGTCAGAATGTCAGTGGTAGAAATATTGACAATGATGATGATGTTAAATGTCAAAAGTTGGTATTTAGACTCACATGTTGGACTTGGTGATTGCATGGGACTTGTAACATATGTGCTACACATGATACCTTATCAGTCCAAACCTGAAAGTTACCCAGGGATTTTTGAATAGGGCATAGACTGCTTTAGTTCCTGTGCAGTGGTAAATAGAATTGAACACTGGTGTTCCATCATGAAGGGAAATGATGTTAAGTCATCAGATACCTCTTTAAAGAAAATGTTAATATTTCCTGTGATCAGAAAATGAACCATTTTCTGAACTACCCATTAAGCAGTTAAAAGAGAATTACATCAACTTCATAAATTTATAAGTTTTCAGTACAAGACATATTTCTTTTTCTTTCCAAAGAAAACATTTGACCTTCCCACCTTTTCCTCATAGCTTAGATTCTTGAAACCCAGACCATTCTAGATGGTTGATTTTTTGCAGCAATAGTTGTCAGGCAAATAAATAATATGAAATATCATCTGTGCCAAAGAGTAATATTGATTGTTTCTATAAAATGATTTAACCATTCCAACCTGGAAATTAGGAATGAAAAATCTGGTTTCACTGTTTCAGATCTGCAGTCCTGTATGATTTGTGTAGCAAGACGGATTACACCAGTGGAGAGATCGCCATTTCCCTCCAGTCCTGAAAGCTTTGTCACAAAGCATGATATGACAGGTGAGCACTCGAAAAGAACCCTAATTAGTAAAAGGTCCATTTAACCTGTAAAACTTCTAAGTTAACGAATGTCTTATTTTAAGGTAGTTAGGTTAAAAGAAAGCTTAATTTATTTAATGCTATTCTTCTGAAACTTTAACAGCTGGAACCTCAGGGGATCTCCATATTCACGACACTAACCATTTAAAAACATAACCTTGTGATAGATACCAGTGAAGCCTAATTTGTTCGTAAAATTGCTTTCTGTTTGTTGACCGTAATTTTGCAACTATTATCAGGAACAGAAGTTTAACAGCCTGTTGAACCTGCCCAATTATTTAATACAACCATGGCTGATCGACCATTTCAGTGCCTTTTTACCTACCCTTAACCATAGCCCTTTATGCCATTGGTAATCTGAAATTATCCATTTCTACCTTAATTATACTCAAATACTGAGCTTTGACAGTCCTGTGTGTTACAATTGTCAAGGTTCCAAAACCTTGGGGGATGGGGGAAGAAGAAAAATATTCTCCTCATTGACCTAAATAGTATCCTCCTTTCTTCTTAAATTGTGTCTACTATTCTAGACTTCCCAATGAGGGGGAGCATCCTACCTGCATCTAGCTTGTGTATAATTCACATTTTTTGAATTGTGAATGAATACAGCCCCCATTTGCCCAATCTCTCTTCATTGAACAGTCCACCATCTCATGAAAACCAAGTCTGCTGAACCTTTGTTGGACTCTCTCTGTGACAATAATATCTCTCCTGAGATAAGGAATCCAAATCTGCACTCAGGTCACCAACTGCAGTTTAACAAAAAGCCTGTAACACTTAAGCAAGGCTTCACTAATCATGCACACAGCTCAAAGATGGCAGCAGAGTAGGACTCCTGAGCCAGAACTTGTCAGCTCCGGCTGCTTTTCTTCCTTCCTTTCTTGTTTTTTTTAAGCTCTCTTTTCAGTCTTTTGTCTCTCTAATCATCTTCTGGAGGGAGTTCAGTCGTGGAGGGAGTGGCAGCGACAGCAGCACTGGAAACCTAGTGTGGGGATTTTGTCAATCGGCCATGGGAAGTTGGTGTGCCCTGGCAGAACTCTGGCAGTTGGCGGAATGGTGGAAGTGCCTGGGGGCCTAGAGTTACACTAGACCAGGATTTTGGCGGTCGGTGAGATGGAGGCGTGGAGATCAAGAGATCAAGCCCTCGTGGGGAAAGCCCAGTATAGAGTAACTGCAGGCCTATAGCTAAAGATGGACTGTAATTTGGAACCTTTAACTTTTATTTCTTATTTACCAATTTGTACTGACAAGAACTGTGATATTGAACTTTTAACTTATTTCTTTCTTTTTCTACTCTTTACCAAAGATTTTGTACCTCGGGACTTTGTACCCGAGATGGCATCGTGAGTGGCGACATTGTAAACTTTTCACTGTATTCCTGTATCCCTGTACTTGAGTACACGTGACAATAAAACCTAATTCTAATTTTATTCAAATGGAGTCGTATATTCGGTCCAACTTGTCCATGCTGACCAAGTTTTTCTCCAACTAATGAGTCCCATTTGCCTGCATATGGCCCTTATCCCTCTAAATCTTCCCTATTCATTGTACCTATCCAAATGTCTTTTAAATGTTGTAACTGTGGCTGCATCTACTACTACCTCTGGCAGTTCATTCCACATACAAACCATCCTCTGTGTGGAAAAGTCGCCTCCCGGGTCCCTTTTTAAATCTTTCTCCTCTCACCTCAAAATTATGCCCTCTAGTTTTGAACTCCCCTATCTTAGTAAAAAGACCTTTGATATACACTTTATCTATGCCCCATATGATTGCATGAATGTCTGTAAGGACTCCTGTCATTTTCTTTTACTCCATTGAAAAAAAAGTTCCAGCTTATCCAGCCTCCCCTCCATTCCTGACAACAACCTTGCAAATTCTCTCTGCACCCTCTCCAATTTAATAATATCCTTCCTTTAGTAGGGTGACCAGAACTGTACAGACTCCAAAGGTTAATATTCCTACTATTAGCTTGCTTAAACTGTATGTTCACCTTCAGTATTTGGTTGTCCATAAGGATTCCTCAGGATTTTCGAACATCTACACTACCTCTTACCTGTGCATCTGTTTCTCCTGCCAAAATGGATAACCTTATTTTTTGACATTATATTCTATCTGCCATGTTCTTGCCCGTTCACTAAGCCCTTCCAAACATTCCCGAAGCCACTTCACATCATCTTCACAACTCACATTCCCACTTACCTTTGTATTATCTGCAAATTTGGAAATATTACATTTGATCCCCACCTCCAAACCATTGATATATATTGTGAACAACTGGGGGCCAAGTACTGAACCTCTTGGTACCTAAAATTGACAGCCTGCCAACATGAGAATGGCCCCTTTCTATCCACTGTTTTCCATCTGTTAGCCAATCCTTAATCCATACCAGTATGTTATTCATGCTGTGCTTTAATATTTCAAACTAGCCTCCTGTGGGGATCTTTAGGGTTAGCCTTCGGAAAACCTAAGTAAACATATCCATTGGCTCTCCTTTCTCAATTCTGTTAGTAATGTCTTCAAAGAAAACACCAAACTCATCAAATGTGATTTCCCATTTGCAAATTTATTTTGACTATGGCCAATCAGGTCATTATCACCTATTATCATATCATTTACAATAGATTCTAGCATTTTCTGTAATCCTCTATTTTCTCTCTTGTTCCATTCTTAAATTTGCTACCTGCCAATTTGCAGGAATAATTCCATAATCTATAGAATTTTGGAAAATGACTGTCGATGCATTGACTGTCTCTAAAGCCACCTACTTCAACACTCGGGGGTATAAACTATCAAGACTTGGATCACCATTTCTTGACCGTTACTTAGTGTCCATTTTCATTGAGGAAAATACAAGAAATGGCTAAGTAATCGTTTACCTCCTCAGCCATTTCTGTATCCACCCCTAAATTAAAAACTCTCCTGTCTCTACCTATAATAGACCCACAATAGTTTAGCTAAATTCCTTTTTACATATCTATAAAAGCTTTATCAGCCGAAGTTTCTGATTATTTCTAGATTGCATTGAACTGCTATTCTTACTTTGCTGATCAGCTTCTTGATCCTATGTTGCATTCTGAAAAGGTTCCTAATCCTATTTCTGGCAACTTTATAGACCTAACTTTTAATCATATGCAATCCATTAATCCTGTACGTAAAATAAACACTTAAAAGAAATTGTAAGTATATTTTAAGCACTTTGTTTTTTTAACATTTTACTAATTTACACAATTTTATTCAATTTTTATCTTTGGATAGGATGCCTTGTTCCATCTTTTCCTTCAAAGCTTAGTTCTGATTATTTTCTGGATTTCTCCTTCATTATTGTGAATACTGTCATGGACTTTGAACCCATGCCCCCAGATCATTAGCCTGGGGTTTTGGATTACTATTACAGTGCAACCATACCAATCTAAGCAAATCATCTGATGCTAGTTATTGATTATGTTAGAACACGAAGACAGGCAGCCGAACCGAATCAGCCTTCCTAACTTGATGTTCGCAAGACAGTAAAATTAAACTAAATAGTCTCGCTCATGGTTCCTAACCAGACTTCTGAAATACCAATTATGCAAATAATCAATTTCCAGACACCAGATTTGTATCTTAAACAAAAGATTTGACAATTCATTAATTACATGATAACTTTCACAAAGAGAATATTTAAACATCACAGTAAGCTGATTAACTTCTATGTTTTAAACCCAGTACATTTCTTTTCATATCCCATTCACACAAAAGACAAGACAGTTAAACAAACACGGTTAAGGGGTAAATAAAATAAAATACCAAAGTTGACTGATTATTTGAACATCTTTCACAGCATGCTGTTTCACAGGCATAAATATGGATGCTTTGGCTATGTTTTGCTTTGAAACATTGATTAGATTCACTTCATTTCACCCAGGCAAAGGCAGCAATACTGCAAACTCCGTTTTCTACTGTTTCGGCTTCTGGAAGCTCTGTATCATGCTGGGCAGGGAGCTTTCAATCTTGCTGTATCAGTAGCATCCCAAAATCACCTCTTGGAAAACATAGTTTAAAAAAGACAACTTCAATTCTGGTTCAACCCTGTTAGACTGACTCCTCTTGAGGCCTCAAGCATGGGATTTCCTTCAGGCTTACCAGAACCAATTCCCGTGTACTAACCTCTTTAACAGTCAACTCTGGTATCTGTTTAAACGTAATGATCTTCCAGGAATTGCAATGTCCATTGGGACCTTTTTTAATCAAGGTTCAGCCTGGAATTAGCCTTCAGGCCTACCTTCGCAAACAAATAAGGCTTGTTTAGTGTGTTCTTTTCGTTTTAACACCAGCTATTTCAAAGGCCACTAGTTATTTCCAGTTCATCATTCAAAATTGATATAAGAATTAGAAGAAAATAATGGAAGATCACTGAGGGTTTGAACAATTAGATAAAAACAAGTCCCAACTGTCATCTTTCCAATGTTTGAAGCTCAAGACTTAAGATTGAGCATTTGAGGCATTAATTGCACTCCTTTTCGCAGCTTACTATTCAAGCTGAACCTGACAGTGTGTGATGTTGCAGTCAGTTCTATCGTGAGCTGAGTTTCAAAGTCTACAGCTGCCTGCTTTTATCTCCAAAATACTTCACAATTGCATTCTAAAATTTTATTCACTGTTGCTGAAATCCTTATCTGTGCTTTGGCAGGTTTAGGCTTGGTGTGACCGAGTAGTCTACTCCATGCAGTAGGCAACTTGCTGTGCTCTTTGACTTGTGCAAACTTATTACAACAGTATCCTGACCCATTCTGATCACTCCCTCCTATTGATCTTTCTTTCAGCGAGCTCCTTGGCCTCTTGATCCACCTGGGTATTAAAGGATTATGGTTAGCTCTGGACCATACATGTCTCGAGGTTAAATATACTATACACATACATATTGTTCTTTGTCACAATCCCTCATTTACTTCAATTTTTCAAGTTTAACAATTGAACTGATTCTATGTTACGTGCCTTTTCTTGCTTCCTCATTTTCAGGCAAGATTACCTCAATAGATCCAAGTTCCCTGCGTGCTTCAAAGAAACCGGGCTGGGAAGATCTTGTACGAAGGTGCATTCAGAGGTTCTCTCACCATAATGATGGACAGCCATGGTCTCTGAAAAGACATTACCATGAAGGTGAAGTGCTAGAAAATGGTATTGGCCTAGAAAGAAGCAGTTATTGACACTGAGGAATAGATGCTCACATAATTGATATTTCTAAGAAGAACTGAGATTGGCATGAGATGGGATGACTGTTTGATGAAAGACAGGACCAGCCCTCAAAAAACAATTTGAATGAAATTAAACGTCCTGTTATGACTTAAAGATAATTTACTTCTGCACTATTTGCATATTTTTCTAAAAAAGCCTGAAATGTTTTATTACAATAAAATGCTGTTTGATCACTCCTTTTCTGCTTTCACAGGCATGCAAAATCTTTCTGGTGAAGAGTCACCTGACCCAATGTTAACTCTGCTTTCTCTGCACAGATGCTGCCAGAGCTGTTGCATTTCGACAGCTGTTTCTGTTTATGTTTCAAATCTTTTGCCTTATTAAGCTTGTCCATCAAATAATATAGTACTTAATTAATCAGTATCAATTCCCACACCTCTGCCTCAGCCCAAGCCAACATGACAGCAGTACATGACTATTGGGCAAAAATCCTTCATTAGGAAATCTGCTTTTACCCAAAACAGATATTTTCCTGATTCTCGGATGCTGCCTAACCTGCTTTTCCAGCACCATACACTTTTGACTCTGATCTCCAGCATCTGCAGGTACTCAGTTTCACCTAGAAATACATGACTGTCTATCCTGGGCCTACCTTTTTCTGAGGAGAAAGTGAGGTCTGCAGATGCTGGAGATCAGAGCTGAAAGTTGTTGCTGGAAAAGCGCAGCAGGTCAGGCAGCATCCAAGGAACAGGAAATTCGACGTTTCGGGCATAAGCCTGATGAAGGGCTTATGCCCGAAACGTCGAATTTCCTGTTCCTTGGATGCTGCCTGACCTGCTGCGCTTTTCCAGCAACACATTTTCAGCTACCTTTTTCCTGAGCTGGTCTGTTAACTTTAGATCTAGTATGTAGTCGCTGGCCGAATTACTCATCTAGTTCTTTAGCTGTTACCAAAGTACATTATACCATGTCTATACATTTCAGATTTCAATGTTCTGCTTTGCTTTTGTTTCGAGAAAAAAGTCATAAACATTTATACTATTAAAGAGAGCAAACAGATCGCTGCTGTCTCAGTTTTAAAGCACTTTATCCTCTCCTTGTTATCCAGGTACATATAGTTATACTTGATCCATTGTGAAACAAAGAGCTGTGAATGCTGCAAATCTGACACAAAAACAGAAATTGCAGGAGAAACTCAGCAGGTCTAGCAGCATCTGTGTAAAGAAAGCAGAGTTAATATTTCAAGTGCTTTTTAACTCTTATTGTTCTTTGTTATCTTAATGCAAAGGAAAATATATAATAGGAAACATTGTGAAGAAGAGTTTGGAAATTCCATTGTTGCTTAACTGACTCTGCTATTACTTAAATGTAGCTGAAAATGTGTTGCTGGTTAAAGCACAGCAGGCTAGGCAGCATCCAAGGAACAGGAAATTCGACATTTCGGGCCAGAGCCCTTCATCAGGAATGAGGAGAGGGTGCCAGGCAGGCTAAGATAAAAGGTAGGGAGGGGCGATGGAGATGTGATAGGTGAAAGGAGGTCAAGGTGAGGGTGATAGGCCGGAGAGGGGGTGGGGGCGGAGAGGTCAGGAAGAGGATTGCAGGTTAGGAGGGCGGTGCTGAGTTCAAGGGAATTGACTGAGACAAGGTGGGGGGAGGGGAAATGAGGAAACTGGAGAAATCCGAGTTCATCCCTTGTGGCTGGAGGGTTCCCAGGCGGAAGATGAGGCACTCTTCCTCCAACCGTCATGTTGTTATGTTCTGGCGATGGAGGAGTCCAAGGACCTGCATGTCTTCGGTGGAGTGGGAGGGAGAGTTAAAGTGTTGAGCCACGGGGTGGTTGGGTTGGTTGGTTCGGGCGTCCCAGAGGTGTTCCCTGAAGCGTTCTGCAAGTAGGCGGCCTGTCTCCCCAATATAGAGGAGGCCACATCGGATGCAGCGGATGCAATAGATGATGTGTGTGGAGGTGCAGGTGAATTTGTGGCGGATATGGAAGGATCCCTTGGGGCCTTGGAGAGAAGTAATGGAGGAGGTGTGGGCGCAAGTTTTGCATTTCCTGCAGTTGCAGGGGAAGGTGCCGGGAGTGGAAGTTGGGTTGGTGGGGGGTGTGGACTTGACGAGGGAGTGGTCTTTGCGGAACGCTGATAGGGGAGGGGAGGGAAATATATCCCTGGAGGTGAGGTCCGTTTGGAGTTGGCGGAAATGACAGCGGATGATACACTGTATACGGAGGTTGGTGGGGTGGTAGGTGAGAACCAGTGGGGTTCTGTCTTGGTGGCGGTTGGAGGGGCGGGGCTCAAGGGCGGAGGAGCGGGAAGTGGAGGATATGCGGTGGAGGGCATCGTCGATCACGTCTGGGGGGAGTCTGCGGTCCTTGAAGAAGGAGGCCATCTGGGCTGTACGGTATTGGAACTGGTCCTCCTGGGAGCAGATGCGGCGGAGACAGAGGAATTGGGAATGTGGGATGGAGTTTTTACAGGGGGCAGGGTGGGAGGAGGTGTAGTCCAGGTAGCTGTGGGAGTCAGTCGGTTTATAGTAGATGTCTGTGTTGAGTCGGTCGCCCGAGATAGAAATGGAAAGGTCTAGGAAGGGGAGGGAGGAGTCTGAGACAGTCCAGGTGAATTTGAGGTCGGGATGGAAGGTGTTGGTAAAGTTGATGAACTGTTCAACCTCCTCGTGGGAGCACGAGGCAGCGCCGATACAGTCATCGATGTAGCGGAGGAAAAGGTGGGGGGTGGTACCAGTGTAGTTACGAAAGATGGACTGTTCCACATATCCTACAAAGAGACAGGCATAGCTGGGGCAACTCCTTTAGTTTGGAGGAAGTGGGAGGATTGAAAAGAGAAGTTATTCAGGGTGAGGACCAGTTCAGTCAGTCGAAGGAGGGTGTCAATGGAAGGGTACTGGTTGGTGCGGCGGGAAAGGAAGAAGCGGAGAGCTTTGAGTCCTTCGTGATGGGGGATGGAGGTGTACAGGGACTGGATGTCCATCGTGAAGATAAGGCGTTGGGGACTGGGGAAGCGAAAATCATGGAGGAGATGGAGGGCGTGGGTGGTGTCCCGAACGTAGGTGGGGAGTTCTTGGACTAAAGGGGACAGAACCGTGTCGAGGTACGCGGAGATGAGTTCGGTGGGGCGGGAGCAGGCTGAGACAATGGGTCGGCCGGGGCAGTCAGGTTTGTGGATTTTGAGCAGGAGGTAGAAACGGGCGGTGTGGGGTTGTGGGACTATGAGGTTGGAGGCAATGGATGGGAGATCCCCTGAGGTGATGAGGTTATAGATGGTCTGGGAGATGATGGTTTGGTGGTGGGAGGTGGGGTCATGGTCAAGGGGGCAATAGGAAGAGGCGTCCACGAGCTGGCGTTTGGCCTCAGCGGTATAAAGGTCGGTGCGCCAAACTACTACCGCGCCTCCCTTGTCTGCCGGTTTGATGGTGAGGTTGGGGTTGGAGCGGAGGGAGTGGAGGGCTGCACGTTCTGAGGGTGAGAGGTTGGAGTGGGTGAGAGGGGTGGACAGGTCGAGTCGGTTAATGTCGCGGCGGCAGTTGGCTATAAATAGATCGAGGGCGGGTAAGAGGCTAGCACGGGGTGTCCAGGTGGATGGGGTGTGTTGGAGGCGGGAGAAGGGGTCGTCAGAGGGTGGGCAGGAGTCTTGGTTGTAAAGGTAGGCACGGAGGCGAAGGCGGCGGAAGAATTGTTCAATATCTCGCCGCGTGTTGAACTCATTAATCCGAAGGCGTAGTGGAATGAAGGTGAGGCCTCTGCTGAGGACTGATCTTTCATCCTCAGAGAGAGAGAGGTCTGGAGGGATGGTACTATTACTTAAATGTAATCAGCATATTGATTTAGTAGATTATGCTCTTAACTTTGGATGTTTGCGTAGTAACTTTTTTTTTCATTCCTCCTCAGCCTTTACGCAAGGTCAAGCTGAGAGTCCCCTTTATCGATTTTCCTTATCGGATGGTACAATAGTCACTGCACAAACCAAGACCAAACTTATACGCAGCCCAGCATCTAATGAGTCTGTTGGCTTTGGCTCTACCCACTTGCTGCAAAGGTACGGGAGTATACTGAAATTTGCAGCTGTGATAGAAAATAAATATTTTTTGTTACTGTATCTTAGACGTGTAGCTTTTATATAATACTTATATTGTAACAGTCAGTCACTTCTTCCTTGTATTTGAAGAAGTAGATTCATGAAGACATTGTGCAATCCACTGACTTCTCGTAAGTTTTTGACTTTCTGTGACATGAAAATTACCGTGTCTGTGAATTCTGTTCTTTAGCAAATCAATAGATGGACTTCATATTTGCACAGGTTAGCTTATCTTTTAGCAATTCCTCACTTGTCAAATGAATTCCTTGCTTCCAACAAAGGCACACCCTACGTCCAAAGTCTCCAGTGTGGGGAAAAAAAATGCTCTCTTTTAACATGGTTATTGTAGCTATGCCACTTGAGTTTATGCGTAAATGAATTTTCATGTAGTAATTTTATTTATGACGAAAATTCAGACTTTGTTTTATGTGATGTTTCCATTGTGAAATATTTTTCATTACTGTCAAAACAGATTTTATATGGACCAGTTATTGAATTGAGTAGAATTGAATTGAATTTATTGTCACGTGTACCAAGGCACAGTGAAAAGCTTTGTCTTGCGAGCAATACAGGCAGATAACAGAGTTAAGCAGTATAGATAAGTAATTAATAGGTAAACAGTGGCAAAAACAAAAACACAGGTACAGGCGAATGTTAAGGGTTTGTCAGTCCATTCAGTGTTCTAAGAACAGTAGGGTAGAAACTGTTTTGAAACTGGCTGGTGCATATGTCCAGGTATCTGAAAGGGAATGCAGATTTTGCCAGTCCAGGATCCAAGCAGTACAGGAAGACTAGTTGCATCACCAGGTCATGCATTTGGTCAGTTTATTTTTAAAACAAATTTGTAAATAAATCTCCATCTTAAAAACAAAAGGTGAATTTTCTGAAAAATTGGCATTGGTTGCAAAAGTTCCAAAAGAACTGATTTTGCTTTTGTATTCTGCTGATTCAAGTTGCAGCAATGCAGCTTATTTTACCTCTGCACATTCTTAGTTGTATGACGTTTTCCTTTGAGGAATGTCAACATCATAACAACTATAATGATTTTTGCTTATCAGCTTTAATTAAACTACACTAGATTACAGCCTAATAACTAACCCAGAAATTGTAAAAATCATTATTTCTTTCTTTTGGTCTGTTGAAGCTTTGAGGAGTTTAAAAATAGAGCTGAAGAGAGAATGGAGATCTTGAGTGAGAGAATAGGGTTAGGTATGTCCAGAATTTTAATGGCATGATTCCAAAATGTGAGATTTAATATTTTTTGAATAAGGTACTATAATTATCAATAAAACCAATTCCATTCTTAGGCCTTCCCAGTGAAAGAGTCTAATTTCCAATATTGAGTCTAACCCCTAATAATTTTTTTTCTACTTACAGGGAACAGAATGGTTGCAGACTGAATCAAACCAACATGGGGCAAGAAATGATGAAAACGCTTGCTACAGCAAGCACAAACCCTTCGAGCAATATGAGCATATCATCAGGGGCAACAGGACAAGGAATGCCGGTGCAAAATAATATGAACTATGGTGCAAATAGTTTGAATGACCCCAGTTCTATGGGGCAAATGGGACGGTTTGGTGCAGCAGGTGGGACAGCTGGTGCAATGAACCATGGGTCTGGTATGCAGACTCCTAACTTACAGGGAAACAGCTATGCACTCACAATGAATAGTCCCCCACATAGTAGTCCTGGGGTGAACACAAGCCAACAAAACCTAATGCTTTCACCAAGGCATCAGGTGAGTCCACGAATGGGACCCAACCAGTATTCTTCAGCTGGTGGAATGCAATCACCAGTAGGGCATATTAACAGCACAGGCAGTAGCACCTTCTCTAGTAGTTCCCTTAATGCACTTCAAGCCATAAGTGAAGGATTGGGAGTTTCACTCCTGTCATCACTATCATCACCTGGTCAAAAGATGGAAGCTTCCCCAAATGTGAACTTGCTCCAGCAATCAAAGATGGGTAGCATGGATCTAAAAGATTCACCTGGCCTTTTTGGGGAACACAACCAAGTTGAGAGCACAGTTGGTCGGCCAGAAAGCAGAGATGCTCATAGTGAACAGAAGAGCATCAAGGAAGGAAATTTAAACCTTTTTGGTAATAACGACAACATGGAGGGCCAGAGAAAATTCCATGAGAACAAAAACAACACCAAGCTGTTGCAATTACTGACCTCCCCTACGGATGACATGGGGCTAACGTCTTTAACAAATCCTAACTTGGATTCCAGTGTTAAGGACTCCTCTCCCGGCATCACAAGTCCAACAGGGGTCTCCTCAACTTCAGCTTCAGCTGGTGGCAATGCTGCTGCAGCCACATTGCATGGTTCTTCTTTACAAGAGAAACACAAAATTTTACACAAGCTGCTGAAGAATGGAAACTCACCTGCAGAAGTAGCCAAGCTTACTGCAGAGGCTACAGGCAAAGAGTCTTGTCAGGATTCGGGAAGTATGACACCAGTTGGAGATGCTGTGATCAAACAGGAACAGATGAGTCCAAAGAAGAAGGAAAACAATGCACTACTGCGATACCTGTTGGATAAAGATGATCCAAAAGAACTCACTTTAAAGGATATTAAGCCTAAAATTGAAGGAATGGACAAAATGGATCCTTGTAATGCAGCAAAAATTTCAGGTTCAATGCAGGTGAAAGATGAAGTGCGCATCAAGACAGAACCAACTGACCAGGTGAAAAAGAGATTGCAGTTTTACTACCTGATTGTGTGTGTGATGCAGAGTTTCATGTTTTATAGCCTATGGTGTTTTATTGCCTGTATTGTGTTTTATTTATAGACATAGATTACTTATTGGTTGATAAATAGAGTTTGCTATTGGATATACAATACCCTGAGAACCCTAATAATAGCATAGTGTGTGCAAGAATTCAAAAGTAGAATTCTGTTTCCCCGACCTCATTTTTTTTCTTAATTGCACACTTATGTTCCTACTTCCTTCTACCACACGCATTCAACAATCAGCTGTGGAAACTGAACTTAATTTATCATTCTGTAATGTAAAACAGATCTATCCTTATTGAAGGAAAGTTTCAGATGGTAGAGCAGATAGGCATATCCTAACTTCTTTGATAGTCTTTCTTGATTATTTCTTACTGTGTGATATGGCACAATCTGATTTTTAAAAAGATATAGACATGCTTTGGAATATGCTGTAGGTTGTAGCATATTTTTTCAGGTTCTGATTGTCGCCTGTTGATTGGCAACAATCATTTCATTAATTTAGCAAGTTTACTTACTGCTCAAGTCACTTAATAGTGATACATTACTCCTTGATGAAGAATGTTTTTGAGTATGGCTGCCATCCAGAACTTTGACCAGAGTGGTTGTTAGCTAACTGTTAATACTCGGAAAATATCATCACTTAATCAATTGTATTCTTATGTGAAAGCACACCAACAGACCTTTTAGTAGAATAACTGGTTACAGGCAG
The DNA here is from genome assembly GCF_020745735.1 of Hemiscyllium ocellatum. Lineage (NCBI taxonomy): Eukaryota > Metazoa > Chordata > Chondrichthyes > Orectolobiformes > Hemiscylliidae > Hemiscyllium > Hemiscyllium ocellatum. Next base: position 52,003,819 of record NC_083415.1, read on the forward strand.
AAGCAAAACCTGAGTGTGGTGCTGGAAAAGTACAGCAGGTCAGGCAGCATCGGAGGAACAGGAGAATCGACACTTCAGGTAGAAGCCCTTCATCAGGAATTATTTTATGTAAAAACTTTGTACATGATTAGCTTTATTTAATGAGAAATATGTCATTTGTCACCAAGTATTGTGGCATGTATAGATAGTGAAATTCAATTCTCCAGGAATATACATTAAAAAAATTGGTGACAAGAGAAAGATGATCCAAACTGAGAGGTTCACAGTACAATTAGAGAATGAATGATGAAGGGCTTTTGCCCGAAACATCGATTCTCCTGCTCCTCAGATGCTGCCTGACCTGCTGTGCTTTTCCAGCACCATACTCTCGACTTGAATCTCCAGCATCTACAGTCCTCACTTTCTGGGTGATTTGCCCCAGTATTATCCTGAGTCTGGGAATAACAGTACTATGATAAACAAGAAAAAACCTAGTTGATTCCCTGCTATTCAAGGGCACAGAGGCCATTTGTAATTTCAGAGCACTTCCCCTTGAAGAGATCAGTTTTACTCTCTGCAGACTATTGGGTGACTCTGAACCCTAAGGGGACAAGCGCACCTCTTGGGCACATGAGGTGGACCACAACCATTCCCATGTGTATTTGAGCAAACCGTTCAGGCTAATGCCAAAATAACATTTAGATGACCCTGAAATTTCAGATGGGTTGAGACAGAAGCAGCTGGTAGTTGATTAAAAGTTTCATTCTGCTCATTTTCTGTTCCTTTGATCTGCACTTGACTTAATTGAAATATTCACTCTCTCACTGCACTGTGAACCTCTCAGTTTGGATAACCTTTCTCTTGTCACCATTTTTAAAATAATTTTTGTTATCATATGTTCTTTCCAGAATTAAATTTTACTATCTAACCATGCGCACAATACTTGGTGACAAATGACCTATTTCCCATTAAGTAAAGCTAGTCATGTACAAAATTGTTACGTAAAAGAATTTGAAAAGTTGCTTCTGTTGAATTCTGTCTCTAAACAAAGTAAAAAATATATTTAGGTACCTGATGCTTTGAGCAAACAACCAGTTATTGTATTATTTACTATAAAATTGTCGTTAGTCAAGGTGGGCCTTAAACTCCTAATATTTATGTTTTTCCTATATTTTATATTTCAGACAAGCAATGAATTGGACACTTTAGATGATATTCTGGGTGATTTGCCCCAGTATTACCCTGAGTCTGGGAACAGCAGTACTATGATAAACAAGCAAGCAATGTTTCAGGATGTCATGGCATTTGAGAGAGGTCATTCACCTTCCCCAGGAACATCAAAGCAAATCCGTGGCAGTAAGTTGATAGTGGATTAATTTTCTATATTAAGGGAAGAAAAGCTGCACCACCACCTGTCTAAGGCTGATAATATATATAGCTTTTAACATGCAGGAAACATTCACCTTTAAACTTACATTTTAAACGAAGTGCATCCTAACCGAGATTGGACTATAGAGCTGAACTGCCAAAGAAATTTTGAGGGTTGTGATGATTGATGATTTGATGGTGAAGAGAGGATGCATTAGTTGGAAAAGACATACCAAAATAGTTTAGTCAACAAAGGAGCAAGACATATGAGCATGCAAATTAGGAGCAGGAGAAGGCATTTCTTCCCCTTGATTCTGCTCTGTCATTCAATAAGATCAACATTTCCAGCAACCACCAATTTAACTTTTGCCTTCCTTGGCCAATCAAGTATCTACCTCTGCCTTAAAATATTCGATGACCCCACTTCTGCAACTCCTTGGGGAAGACCCCACAGAGATTTGGTTGCTGAGATTTGGTTATGGGTTGTCATGTTTTGTGTGAAGAAGTCTCTTCTCTGGGAATGTTGGGTGGAATATACCAAAAATCAGACAGTTAGGTGGGGAGAAAGGCTGTCACATACAGTTCATGTGATATAATTTACTGGAGAATTAGTATGGTGTGTTTATTATATTGCTCAGTAATTGCATATAATGTCTAAGAGATTCTTATTTATTGTCTAGATCTTGATCCCAAAACAAGGCACACAATATTTCTGTTTTGATGTGGTTTTCAGAGAATTTGGTGGTAGCATAACTTTGATAGTATTTCTTTCTTTAAATCAATATCTTGTGACAGGTAATAGACCGTGATTCAGGTCTCTGTTCACATTAACTTACCCTTGAATTTGAAGCTTCCCTTGAATGGAGGAGACAAGTTAAACTAAAGTTTGCCTTTCAGTGACAGAGAACTTTCTTGGGCTCTCTTACCCCAGTTTCCCCTTTTGGTGCTGGAAAGAAGCACATTTTGACAAATGGCCATAGACCTGAAAGTATCCTTTCACACAAAACATGAAGGTTCAACAACAAAGACTGGAGGACCTGAGCAAAGTCCCTTCTTTCTCTTTTGATCACTGTTTTTATACAATTTCCAAATGCTCCTGTACTTAGCAATCATCCCATCATTTGTTGAAGCACTTATTTTTCATACACCAGACACTGACAAGACACAGTTTTGCAGCAAGAATATGTTGGAGGCAGGATAATTACTAGAATCTGGGATACCGGCAAGTCCATCTTATTAGATGCTAAAGTATGCTTCAGGTATATCTGTCTTCCTAGCACCCAGATAAATGATGGGAAGGAGATGGTAAAAATCAGCTGGTATCAGCAATACATTTTCTTTAAAATATTACTTTTGAATAAATTTGAAGCCTTAAGTTATGCAGGATAGAAAATTTCTTAGAAAGTGACAGGTTCATCCTCATATACAGTATTCACAAATATAAATTACCTATATTGAAAAATAGAATTTTGAATTTATACTGCATTCACTGAGTTTATTTTCAAAACTATAATAGCCAAATAAACATGCCTGTTTTCTTTTCGTGGTGTTGAACTTACTTGATATCGCAAATTCTTTCCTGAAATCAAATGTTGATTACTTATTCAGGTTATGAATTATTAATTTCTTCTCTGAATTTTTAGAACAGAGACTTTACATTGCAACCAATGTTTTTTTTTAAAAGTCATGTTTGAAAATGCAAGCATTTGATTTCAGTAGTGTCTTTAAAGTCTTCAGAGCATCCCAATGTATTTCACATCTAATTCATTACTTGCAAGTGTCATCACTTATTTTGAGCACAAACATCAATGAGATAAACTAGGTACTTTATTTTGGTAATTGGCTAGAATATAAATTCATCACGGTACTTTAAGATAAAGTTGAATCCACCTACGGAATTTTTATAACCAACTTAGGTAGGGCGAGGCAGATGGGTGATTGCATTTTCTGCATTTTTTTTTCCTCATAGTTCAAAAGCTATTCTTGCACAAGTGACATCCACCTTCAATCTTAATCATATAATGCTTTTCTGGTTCAATGTTGTACTTTCATTAATATCGGCTTGCATTTGAAAAGGGAGCGTTGATGGTTTTGCTCAAGAAATAGTTTTGAGCCAACTAAGGGAAGGAAATTGAATTGCTGCATGGTTAAAATTAAACTACTTGATTAATTACCATTATTATGAGCTTCCCTGAATCATTTTTACATTAATATAACTGTTGTGCTTGAAAAACATTTAATATTTTGTGTTTACTACTTCTGTAATAGTTGACAGAATATTTTATCAAAAATCACATCGATCCATTTCTGACCCTTCTAACCTGAGTACTGAGGAGAAATTTTCAATTAATTATTAAGAATTACATTTTAATTTCCTTGCCTTCACTTACTTCAAATACTAATACAAAAAATGGAAACCAATTTAATTGGCGTAATAATTTTTATTTAAAAGTTCTTTATAGATATGGAAAAACATAAAAGAAAACTCAGGAGAAGGTCATTGGAATAGAACTAAATAACTCTTTTGAGAGCGATGTGGAGACTTGATGCTTAGAATTGTCTCTCTAAATGTAATGATCAATGTCTATTATAGAGATTTATTCTGTTTTATCCCAGGAAAAATAGAGTTGAGGCCTACTAACCGGGTAACATTTTTTGTCAATCTATTAGCTTTAGGCAGTCCACCACCAATGCAGCCCTCTAGACCACGGTTTAACCGGGCCATGTCATTGGACATAAACAGTCAGGGCCAGCCCAGTGCAGGACTTGGTCCTCCACTGAGAACCAGCAGCCCATACGCAATGATGGCAAAGCAAGCAATGTTGGCAAACCGGATGGGAGGCAGCCAAGAAAGTTTTGTGGGGAGTGCAGGTATGTGTCCAGTGTTTGAAGTATATGAAAAAAATGTAATACAGGAAAGACTGTGTAGAAATCTTCAGACCTTTGCCAAATTTCACTTTGTTTCTTGCCCCTTAGTCCCTCAGAAAGAAGAAATGTAGTTTGTGTACCAAAATCATAAATTTGTTGTTGAAGGGCATGTTTATAATCTATACGGTGTAAAAGTGAAACCCTGTTTACTTATAGTTTATATGGACCATATTGTGTCAAAAAGTTTATTAATACAAATGCAAATGAGTGACTAAACAACTGAATATGAATGGGATTGAAGGTTATAGGGAAAAACATGTGAACGTTCCTTAAAGGAGCACAGTAGAAAAATGGTTCTCTAATTGTTGTTTAGTCATTGAATCATCAATTCATTGCCACTATCCATTTGCTGATAGAAAGTGAGAAAGGACTTGTACGTAATTTTTTTCTTTGAAACTTCTCAAGTGCTTTATTGTCAATTAAATATTTTTGTCACGTATTGCTGCTGTAATTTCAAAATATTAGCTACTTTAGGCACACAGCTCCAAAAATAGAAACATTACAACGACCAGATGGTCTGTTTTTAGTAATGCTAACTGAAAAATAACTATTAGCCAGGACATTGGGAGTAACTCCTTTGATCATGTTCAAAGTATTGCCATGGGATTGTCTACATCCACTTGAGGGGGAAGACAGTTCAACATTTCATGCAAAGGACAGATCAATATTCCTCAATTCTTGAGTTAATTGTTTAAAAACTCATGGAGTAAGTTATATGAACTTCATTTTTAAAGAACATAATATGTTAGGCAGAATGCAGCTTAGAAGTAGTTGTAAATGATTTGTTAAGATTTGAAATGATAGAATAAATGACCTTTGTTGATTCTATATTTTCTGCTCTTAACAATTTTAAGAGAACTTTTATTGCCCTTTCCACGCAGTTTTTTTAAGACCTTTGATGCAAAAATTGATTTAAAAAAGGAAATAGATTCATGATCCTTTGTGGGTCTTTTTTTAAAAAAATCAACATTTGGGTAATTTATACTTGTGTTTCTTGAATAATTGAACAGCTCCTTGGAGTTTCTAATGACACCCCCAAGGAATCTGTGCTTGCTCACCACTGACTAAAATTGTGTTTAAAAAAAGCATCGAAACAATGCCTGGGGCTTGCCTTGATTTGTTTGTGTCCCTATGTACTTGTGTTGCCATCTTTAATGGAAATGTACCTCATAATAAGACCACTCTGTAACACTTTGTCTGCTAAAAACTCCTGAATTTGAAGTGTTCATATTCTCCTTCCAGGTAATACTTTATATTTTTATACATTGAACTTTTCAATCAGCCCAACCTGCTGTTCTAGGTTGTCCTCCTTCAACCTTTTTATGACTATGTTCTGGCTTATGATAGTATCAACAACAAATTTTAATATCATTCCTTAAATTCCTTCGTTCAGATCATTTATAAATAAATATATGAACAGTCCAGAATACCTGTATTGGAACATCACTATGAAGAATTAATACCCTTTTACCCTAGTCCTCCACCCACCTCTTCCAATGCAACCACAATTCCTTTAGCTCCACATGCTATTGTAATTAGACTTTTCTGCATTGTTAGAGTTACTGTCTTTTGAATGTGACATTGATCTCCGACCTCTTCTGCCTTTTTAATTTAATTCGTTGGATGTTGAAATTGCTGCCTAATCCTAATTATCCTTGAGAAGGTTGTAGTGAGATGTCTTTTTGAACCACTGTAGCGTATGTGGATCCATAGTGTAGAGAGGGAATTCCAGGATTTTGACCCAACAGCAATGAAAGAGCAGTGATATCGTTCTAGGTTAGGATGGTAAATGTCTTGGAAAGGAACTTGCAAGTAGTGATGTTCCTATGTATCTGCTGCTTGAGTTCTATAAAATGGAGGTCACGGAGTTGGCAGGTGCAGTCTGAGGTGTATTAATGAATTGTTGCAGTGCATTCTTTGGCAAAGTTCATACTATTGCAACTGTGCATCAGTGATGGAGGGACTGAATGTTGAAGGTTTGAGATGGGGTGCCACTCCAGTAGGCTGCTTTGTCCTGGATGATATCACGTTTCTTGAGTGTTGTTGGAGCTGTACATATCCTGGGAAGTGTGGATATTCCATCTCTCTCTTCACTTGTGCCTTATAGAACAGACTTTGAGGAATCAGGAGTGAGATACTCACTGTATCACTCTAAACCTTTGACCTGCTCTTATGGTTATGGCTAATCCAGTTCAGTTTTTGGGTCAGGACATTGACAATGGGAGAACTAGCAATGGTATTGCCATTCAGTGCCGTGGGATGATGGTTGGAATCTCTCTTGTTGGATGTGATCACTCACTGGCACATGCTGAGTAGGGATTGCTACTTGCTCTTTATTACCCCAATCTGAATGTTGTTCAGCTCTTGTTGCATTGAGACACTGATTGCCTCTATACCTGAGGAGTTAGAAATAGTGCTGACCATTATGCAATCATCAGCAAAAATCCCCACTTTATGATGGAGGTAAGGTCATTGATGAAATAGCTGAAAAATGGTTGTGCCAAATTTGATCGAGTTTTTTGAAGAGGTGGCCAAGAAGATAAATGAAAGCAGAGTGATAGGTGTTGTCTACATAGACTTTAGCAAGGCCTTCAACAATTTTCTGCACGGTGGACTGGTTAATAAGGTTAGATTACATAGGATCTAGTGAGAGCTATCCAATTGGATACACAATTGGCTTGAAGGTAGGAGACAGAGGATGGTGGTTAAGGATTGTTGTTCAGACTAGAGAGGCCTGTGATTAGTGGTGTGCTGCAAGGATCAGTGCTGGGTCTATTGTTGTTTGTCATTTATATAAACGATTTGGATGAGACAATAGGAGATATGGCTAGTAAGTTCACAGATGACACACACATTGGTGGTATAGTGGACAGTGAAGAAGGTTATCTAAGAATACCACAGGATCTTGATGAATTGGGCCAATGGGCCGAGGAATGGCAGATGGTTTTTAATTTAGATAAATGAAAAGTGTTACATTTTGGTAAGACTAAGTAGGGCAGGACTTATACAATTAATGGTAGGGCCCTGGGAAGTGTTGACAAACTGAGCGACTTAAGAGTACAGGTACATAGTTCCTTGAAAGTGGCATCACAGACAGCATGGTGAAGAAAGCATTTGGCATAGAACATTACAGCGCAATATAGGCCCTTTGGCTGTCGATGTTGCACCAACATGTGAAACCAATCTGAAACCCTTCTAACCTACACCTAAACATTTTCATCCATATGTTTATCCAATGACCACTTAAAGGCCCTTAAAGTTAGCGAGTCAACTACTGCTGCAGGCAGGGCATTCCACGCCCTCTCGTATTCCCTGAGTAAAGAAACTACCTCTGACATCTGTCCTACATCTATCACCCCTCAATTTAAAGCTATGTCCCCTCGAGCTAGCCATCACCATCTGGGGTAAAAGGCTCTCCCCAAATTGAGGGAGCATAAGTTGTGATCACAAAGCAAGGAGGCTTCAAGAGATTTTAGACAGGATAAATTAATGGGATAAATCATGGTAGTTGGAAAATAATGTACAAAAGCACCAATTGTTCTGTTTGATGAGAAATAAAGACAGAGTATTTCTTAAATAGAACCAACAGGAATTGGAGAAGAACTGTGTGTTTGGAGTTATACCTCCCATGTGATCTGGAAGTCAATCGCATCAACCGCACAACTCACTGTAGGACATCCTCTAACTACTGAATTACAGCACTGAAACAGGCCATTTGGCCCAACCTGTTTTTGCCAAACAAATGTCCTAAACTGATCTTGTCCCATTTGCCTGCATTTGGCCAGCATCCCTCTAAACCTTTCTAATCCATGTACCTGTCCAGATGTCTTAAATATTTTAATGGTACCTATTTCTACCACTTACTCTGGCAGCTCATTCCATATGCACACCGCTGTCTCTGTGAAAAAGTTGCCCCTCAGGTTCCTTTTAAATTTTTCTCCTCTCACCTTAAACCCAAGCTCCCTAGTTTTGGAGTCCTCTACCCTGGGGATAAGAATGGCAATTCAGCCTATTCCCCTCATGATTTTATGAACCTCTGTAAGGTCACCCACAGCTCCTATGTTCAAAGGAGAAAAGTCCCAGTCTATCCAGCCTCTCCTTATAACTCAGACCTTCCAGTCTCCGTAACATCCTAGTAAATCCATTTTACACCTCTCCTAGTTTAATACCATCCTTCCCATAGCAAGGCAACCAGAATTGTATGCACTTTTCCAAATGTAGCCTCACCAATGTCTTTAACAGCTGTAAAATGATATCCCAACTGCTCTGCTCAATGCTCTGATCAATCCAGTTATTACATCATTTATAATAGCTTTACAGCTTTTCCCTACTATTGACGTCTGCACTTCCCCACTCTTCCTCCATTCTTAAGTTGTTTCCAGAATCTTTCCAGAATCTCTAATTTTTAAAGATAACTCACCAAGGTATTTAATTTCTCTCTAGTTGCCACTTTTATCCCAGAGGATTTATCAACCTTTAATTCAGTTTGCTTTTCAACTGTAATCTCCTTACTTATGTTATTTTCTTCTGTCATGGGTGTAATCCATATGTAGGGTACTTTCTTTTCACTTCTCTAAGCGAGACATGGTTGTAAAAACCTATCTGGTTTCACTAATTGACGCAAAGTCGTCATCAGACTGGCTTTTAATTCCAGATTTGTTAACTGAATTCCAATTTTGCCATCTTTTGTCATTGTATTTGACCCTTGTTCCCATAGTAATAGCCGAGGCCTCTGGATTATGAGTGAATTGACAATACCACCATATTTAATGAATGTATAAGAAGACAAGCCAGCACATCTTCCACTGTCCAAGACAGCATGTACCCTTCAACTGATGCACTAAGAAACTGAGAATTTGGTTATTTATTTACTTTTGTTTGGGAAATATTTTAATTCAGTGGCATGATGGGAATGTACTGTCAGCTTACTGTCTGTGATCTATAGATTAGGTAAATTTTTATACAGATGTGAACTGGTCAACATTCTAAACTGGACTTTTTTAAACTTTAAAGTTGTAATTATGGAAAGAATATTGATCTATTAACACCAGTTCAGAATGTGATATGACGTGAGCTTTTTCATTGTTTAATACATGTTGCATTTTGTCAGGTTCACATGGAGGTTTGAACATTGCTCAACAAACTGCCATGGCAACAGGAGAGTGGGGATTGCCAAATTCTTCTGGGAACGCGGGGCCCAATGCTATGATCAGACCAGGTTCAGACTATAGTTCGTCTATCCAAAGAACTATGGTGGGTAACTCCTCACTTGGAATGCAGATGCGGTCTAATGGACAATCCAGTGCGAGAGCATTGCTTCAGCAACAGATGATGGGATTGAGTAAGTTTTTCTACTCCTCTTCTTGCCATTCAACTTGACCAAATCTGTCGGAAATCAAAATATCACAATTCTGTGCTTTGATTAAAGAATAGGGTAAAGCTTAATGAATTTTCAGCTGACTTCTAAAGTCACTTTGATTGTTGCAACGCTCACTCCTCTATCTGCTAATTACTGTACACTTTTATAACATTGCGTGATAAGAGCAGTTGGTTCATTCCTGTTTCATTCTTGTTAAGAATTACTGGACAGTGCTGTTGTTACAATGTAATTTTTCTATGCAGCATAAATCTGTAAAATTATTTTTGAATTTAGAATAAACTAGACTGAGGATCAGGTTGGGTTCAGCTATAGTCCATTAATCTGCCATTGCGTACTGTGTAGTCTTAGACAGGAAGAATGGCTCCACTAGGGGTTCTGGAAAGTGGCTATGAATGACTCCAGCATTGGTCAAAGAGTGGTCAACATCGGTGAGAGAATTTTAAAATGGGCATCAGATGTAATATGGTTTTTGTCTACCTTGATGTTATGGGTCATGCTGTTGGAAATGATACTGTGTGATTGCAAGATACAAATGAGAGCAGGGAAGAAAAATTGCAGTACTATCTGAACTGTTTTTAATCTGCTTCTGAGTTTGAGCTGTACTGGTAGAGGCAGAGGAGCAGGATCACAATTGCATCCTCATAGCTGGAGACTTTTAGTCAAAATTCTGATTGAATCGGGATAAAGATATGCAAATGTATTTTTTTTTCTGTGCAGTATCCATAGTTTAAAAGTTTACAGTGTTTTTATCATAAGTGTTCTCATATTACCTAGGACCTTCAGAAATGGATATGGGTCTTGGAGGTCCACAGTTTGCGCAACAGCAAGGTCCAACCAATCCAGCTACATCATGGTCAGAAAGTGTCCTTCAGATGGAACAAGGAACTTCAGGCAACCAGAGCAGGTTAGCTTGTCAGTTATGCTATAAGAAATAGTTAATTTAAGTTTTGTTTAAATGAGGATACACATTTTTTATTGATACCAGTTGGTCTTTGTTGTTTTTATGGTTACTTCACTTCAAGCATTCCCAGGTCAGATATGAAATTGGAGGGTACTGTTTGGAACTACCCAAACTGTGGCCCAGTCCTAGCATACTGCATCATCCATCCCAACTTTTACCCATTTTGAGTAGAAATTAAAATAAAGAATTAAAAGTGTGCTTCTGGCTGGTTTTGGATAGAAAATACAACTAGAAGCCAAGAGTAACACAGACAGTTCATAATTACAGTGAAAAAAAACATATTAAAGAAGCAAAGAGGGATTGAGAGAAAATACTGTCACCCAATGGAAGTAATATTTCAAAATTGTTTATAGGCATATGATACTAAAAGGTGCCAGAGATCATAGGGCTGCTGCCTCATTAGAGAGGGAGGCCTGAGATAAATGTGTGGGTCACCATGCCTTAAAAGAGGGGTGAGGTTGAGAAGCTGGGACTTTTAATAAGACTGATGAAAGGATGAATAGGGTTGATTAAAAGTAATTTACACCAGAAGCGGGGCATATCTGAAGTGTTAAGTCAATGTTTTTTATCAATCGTTATCAATGAAATAGTTGCTGACCAGGCTGTGGTAACAGAACAGGAAACGCTGTCACGAGAAGGGTTCAAAATGGATCAGAAGGAAGTGTTTAATAGATTTTGTCATACTTAAACGTGACAAAGCACTGAGACCAGTTGAGATGACTCCAAGGATATTCACAGAAACACACCTGTGTTATATTGCAGGAGGCAGCTATTTGGCCCATAACCTCTTCAAATGATCACAGTTACCTACAACCAATTTCTAGCTTTATCCCGATATCCTTGTATTTCATTTCTATCCAAATAATCATCCAATACCTTCTAGAATGCCTCAATTAAACCTAGCTGCACGTCATGCGGTCAAGATCCTATTGCTTTTTTATTTGTAAGTCACTGTAACTAGCCCTTTTGTAGGGCAACTCAGTCACTATGCTATCAATTTTCTCTCCTTCTGTGACAAGTTTCAAACATCCATTTAGTGCCTCCCTCTGATTGAATGGCTGAAAGGGGAGCTCAGGAACTTAGCCAACAAAGTGTCCTGAAGAATAGTATTTCTCAAACATTTTCATACTGGAACCCCAATTTGAGGCTTGAAAACTGTTGCAACTCCTTAGCAAGTAGTGAGGGCCCTCATGTTGTGAAGCCCTTCTGTAGAACAACAGTCTGCATTAATAGTGTTTTCATTTTCAAAGTGTCCTGCAAAAGAAAGATAATTATACCAAGTGAAAATACTTGTTGGCCTCTCAAGTGCTAATTCCTACAGGAGGACACAAGGAGTTGTTATTTGCTGTCAGAAAAAAGCCAATATAGGTACAGTAGTTCAAACTGGTGTATTATTTTTATTCATTTGTGGCTTGTGAGTGTCACTGCCTGGCCAGCATTTATTATCTGTCCTGTGGCAAAAGTTCCTCTGTTCTACGTATCTGAGCCCATGATGTGAAAAAAACTAGCAAAGCTGACCTCAGTGATTCATTAATGGTCAAAGGGATTGGAGATGCTGTTCAAAGTCTCTAGATTCATACTTCTCCATCTAAATTAGTGTTCGTTATCAATCTGTTTGTACCTGCAATAATGCATTTGGCTGGAAATATGATCTCTTACAGGCAACCATTTGGGAACTCTCTGGATGATCTTCTTTGCCCTCCCACTACTGCAGAGGCTCAGAATGACGAGAAAGCTCTACTGGATCAATTAGACACACTGCTGAGTAATGCAGATGAAATGGGTCTAGAAGAAATTGACAGGGCTTTAGGAATTCCAGATCTTATCAGTCAGGTATCAGAATCAAATCCTTGTATTGTATTTTTCTTTTATTGACTTGATAACATATTAGTAAGAAATGTGAGAACTAGAGAACGGTAAATAACAGTTTGTACATCCTGTTGCCATTAAACATTCTTATTGCTAGGTACTTCATGACTAGATGCAGATCACAAGGTTCATTCCTGATGCCTCATTCCTGATGAAGGCCCCTTGCCCAAAACGTTGATTCTCCTGCTCCTTTGATGCTGCCTGACTTGATGTGCTTTTCCAGCACCCCACACTCTACTCTGACCTCCAGCATCTGCGTCCTCACTTTGTCCTAGATGCAGTTTACACCCATCAATGTAATAACCTAATTCCATAAAAGCAGCTCAGAGGTATAATTCACTGACATTGCAGACTTAGAGAGAAGTTCTGGCAATTCTGTCTTTTCGGTAGCATGCATTGTGGAAAGCAGTAAATTGTAAAAATAAATTAGCATATAGTTGGAGCTTCCTTATATGGATACTTTCCCTTATGTTCAAACTGTGTATTGTGTGACAATATATATCAGAAACATGATTTTTGACTCAATGGTTCATTTGATGTTTCTACATTTCTTCCCCATGTTTCATGCATAACATTTCAGTATTAAATTCACTTTGGCTGTGACTTTGCTCTTCAGGTCTACTGGACCTGTACCAGTGTGGTGGCTCAAACATGCAAGTGTTGGCAAAGTACAGATAACTGGGAATTTAAGCAAGGATGTGAAGTGGTCCCACTTTATCAGTATAGTCATTCATTTCTGGACAGTTTCACTAATCTAAAGTGAGCAGATATCTGGGTTTAAAGGGAGAGCAGTAAATTGATGTGGGAGGAGCAAAAGAAGCAGCAATATCCCTTTGAAAGGACCTAAAAGATCACTCAAAAAACACTAAATTCCTTTTCATTTAAATGTCCATGTAACTTTTTTAAATATTGAAGTTTAAATTTATATGAGGTATTTGTAAATAGTAAATGTGGATAGTTGAGAGATGCGCATAGCTTCTTAATTAAAATGGTTGAGCAATTTGAGTTGACGAACTCCAGAAAGTATTATTTGTTGTGGTAGCCACTCACTCTAGTCTGAAGAGGAATGTCTGAAAGGTGATTTGTTTCTACCTCCCTACCACTGAAAAAGTGATTAGTGGAGTAGACTGCCTTCTAAAACTTTCTTAAAAAAGCTTCTGACTCTTTAGGGATGCTGTTTTGGCAAGTGACTAGGGAGAAAACGTGAATATATTTACTCACTTGAAAAGGTCTAATTTTATCAAAGTTATGCATGTCATGGAGAAATTCTGGCTGACCAAGCTTGCTATAAGGTGCCAGATCTTGACCTGTCTGTGAAAAGTGCTGTGCATCTTTGTTTATTGTATCAGAGTGCAGAAAAGAATTTTCACAATGACATTTACTCTATTTAAGTGCTCCCCCCTACCCAAAAAAAGTTACATTTACAATGGAGAAAATAGTGAATTTGCTACTGTGTTCAGTCAGAAATTATGGGAAGAGATTGGACTCCATTTTACCAGTTACTATACTCAGACAATGGGAGCAGAATATTGCCTGATTATGGGACTGTCTCTCATGTTCAGGGGAAAGGTAAATGCATCTAATGCTGTATTGGCTCGAATGAAATTTGGAGATCTTCTTGCCAAATCAGTTCTCCAGGTTCTTTAAACAATAAATGGTTGTGTTCCGTAAGGTATGTTCTCCAAAATTGTTTTGAAATTAGGTGGTGCTTATGCTACACATTATCCACCAAGTTTTAAAGGCTGCTTACTGTCATCCTATTTGCTGTCATCTTAAAATTGGCTTGACGGGCATTGTCAGCAGGCAGATTTGTTAAACTTACTCGAAGCATGAGCAGCAAACTGCACCAGGATCTCCATGTAATAGGGCTGTTGACCTAATTTCAGGACATCCTTAGATCTACATCTTCAGGCACCTGTTTCTTAGTCCTCCTGCTTCATGCCTTTGATTGAGAAATAACTAAATTCTCATCTTTGATTTCAATGAAAATTGCTAATTAAACCAAGTCAGTTAAATTGTTCCTTTTATTTGTCCTGTAAAGTTTTTCTGCATTCTTTCAACAAACTGTCAAGTGTTCACATGAAGGTGGTAAAAACAATGACTGCAGATGCTGGAAACCAGATTCTGGATTAGTGGTGCTGGAAGAGCACAACAGTTTAGGCAGCATCCAATGTGCAGCGAAATCAATGTTTCGGGCAAAAGCCCTTCATCACGAATAAAGGCAGTGAGCCTGAAGCGTGGAGAGATAAGCTAGAGGAGGGTGGGAGTGGGGAGAGAGTAGCATAGAGTACAATGGGTGAGTGGGGGAGGAGATGAAGGCAATAGGTCAGGGAGGAGAGGGTGGAGTGGATAGGTGGACAAGGAGATAGGCAGGTAGGACAAGTCATGGGGACAGTGCTGAGCTGGAAGTTTGGAACTAGGGTGAGGTGGGGGAAGGGGAACTGAGGAAACTGTTGAAGTCCACATTGATGCCCTGGGGTTGAAGTGTTCCGAGGCAGAAGATGAAGCGTTCTTCCTCCAGGTTCGGGTGGTGAGGGAGTGGCGGTGAAGGAGGCCCAGGACTTCCATGTCCTCGGCGGAGTGGGAGGGGGAATTGAAATGTAGGGCCACGGGGCGGTGTGGTTGATTGGTGCGGGTGTCCAGGAGTTGTTCCCTAAAGTGCTCTGCTAGGAGGTGCCCAGTCTCCCCAAAGTAGAGGAGACAGCATTGGGAGCAACAGATACAATAAATGATATTAGCGGATAAGCAGGTAAAACTTTGATGGATGTGGAAGGCTCCTTTAGGGCCTTGGATAGAGGTAAGGGAGGAGGTGTGGGCACAGGTTTTACAGTTCCTGTGGTGGCAGGGGAAAGTGCTAGGATGGGAGGGTGGGTTGTAGGGGGGCGTGGACCTGACCAGGTAGTCACGGAGGGAACGGTCTTTGCAGAAGGCGGAAAGGGGTGGAGAGGGAAATATATCCCTGGTGGTGGGGTCTTTTTGGAGGTGGCGGAAATGTCGGCAGATGATTTGGTTTACGTGAAGGTTTGTAGGGTGGAAGGTGAGAACCAGGGCGTTCTGTCCATGTTATGGTTGGAGGGGTGGGGTCTGAGGGCGGAGGTGCGGGATGTGGACGAGATGCGTTAGAGGGCATCTTTAACCACGTGGGAAGGGAAATTGCGTTCTCTAAAGAAGGAGGCCATCTGGTGTGTTCTATGGTGGAACTGGTCCTCGTGGGAGCAGATACAGCAGAGGTGGAGGAATTGGGAATACGGGATGGCATTTTTGCAAGAGGTAGGGTGGGAAGAGGTGTAATCCAGGTAGCTGTGGGAGTCGGTGGGTTTGTAAAAAAAATGTCAGTGTCAAGTCGGTGGTCATTAATGGAGATGGAGAGGTCCAGGAAGGGGAGGGAGGTGTCAGAGATGGTCTAGGTAAATTTAAGGTCAGGGTGGAATGTGTTGGTGAAGTTGATGAATTGCTCAACCTCCTCGCGGGAGCACGAGGTGGCGCCAATGCAGTCATCAGTGTAGCGGAGGAAGAGGTGGGGAGTGGTGCCGGTGTAATTACGGAAGATCAACTGTTCTGCGTAGCCAACAAAGAGACAGGCATAGCTGGGGTCCATACGTGTGCCCACGGCTACCCCTTCGGTCTGGAAGAAGTGGGAGGATTCAAAAGCGAAATTGTTAAAGGTGAGGACCAGTTCAGCCAAACGAATGAGAGTGTCAGTGGAAGGGTACTGTTGGGGACGTTTGGAGAGGAAAAAACGGAGGGCTTGAAGGCCCTGGTCATGGCGGATGGAGGTGTAGACGGATTGGATATCCAAGTGTTCACATGAAGCCCATTTTAAGTTAGCCAAAAGTTTCTCTGTTGCATTCCAGATTTGGATAGAACTTGTGAAAGCTTGTAAGAAGAGAGACTGGGAAGAACTGGGTAATCAGACCCAGGATAGTGGCAGAAAGAACTGGGCTCCAGTTTATAGAGTAAAAAGTGAGGTCTGCAGATGCTGGAGATCAGAGCTGAAAATGTGTTGCTGGTTAAAGCACAGCAGGTTAGGCAGCATCCAAGGAACAGGAAATTCGACGTTTCGGGCCAGAGCCCTTCATCAGGAATGAGTCATTCCTGATGAAGGGCCCTGGCCCGAAACGTCGAATTTCCTGTTCCTTGGATGCTGCCTAAACTGCTGTGCTTTAACCAGCAACACATTTTCAGCTCCACTTTATACAAACAACTTGAAATAAAGAAAGTGAATTTGTAAAATAAACTAGATGAGCGTTTTCAATATTTTGTTGAAGGTGAATTGGATTAACCCTGATTATTTTTGCTTCCTAGGCTCAACCTCTTGAGACGCACTCAGAACTGTTTTCAGGCCAGGACTCAGCCATGATGCTAGAACAAAAAGCTATATATGGTCAATCATTTCCATCCCAGCCAGGTCCAGTGCAAGGATGTTATCCTTCCATGCAGAGCCAGCAACCAGGCTTTAACCCCATGATGAATCAAATGGGTCAGCAAGGCAGCTTCCCTCTTCCCAACATTCATGCCAGAGCAAACTTTGCCCGTCATCGTATGATGAATGCTTCTGCTCCCATGCAACTTAGAATTCAACTTCAGCAAAGATTACAAGGACAACAGCAGGTAAGTGCAGTTTGCGTGGTGAGCCATTTTATTAATTTGAAAATATGTTGGTTTCATTTGAACTTCAAAGTTTATGAGCAAATAAATGGAAGGAATAGGCTGGGTGTTTGCATGTCAGCTGTTTTGACATTGTGTTTTAATTAGATTTAGAAAGGCATTTTAAATTTGTGTTTTGAAGCTTATGAATCCAAACCGTCAGTCCCTTGGAGTCAAAATAGAAAATCCAAGTGCAGTCAATCCAGCTCTCCGACCAGGCATACCACAGCAAATGCTGGCTCAGGTAAGTGGCCACTGTTTATCTTTTATTTGAAATATATATATTTAGTATAAGAAGATTTCAGTGAGTTAGAATGCAAGTGACATCATCCATTGTGATGATGTCTGAGATCACGTGGTGTCTGGTCTTCGATGGAGACAGGCATGTTTCAAGAACCTTGCATTTACAGTTGATAATTGGTGACAAAATAATTAATGTTTAAAATACAGAAGCCTCAGCATCCTTGCTAGTTAGGTCAGACTACTTACCTTAGAACAATCTCTGTTTTAAAATGGCTTTCCTCTGTAAGTCAATTTTTAAAGCTGTAGTGTTGTGTAACAGACATACTTCATGGAATGTGAATATTTTTTCTTTGAGTTGAGTGTGTATAATATATATTCTGTCTGAGGTTGGGATATAATGAATTTGCTGAATAAATTACTAATGGCTCCGAACCAATGTTTTCTCTTTTTGGTGTGTATTTGTTGGCACATATGAAGCCTTTTAATGTTTTTGCATTGCTGCCTATGTGCAGTAATTTTAAAGGGCTGATCTATGCACATGCTGTATTGTATATGGACTTCTGGGTTGCTAAGCAATCGCAAAGCAAAAGAGAACATATTGCTGCAACCTTATTATACACTTATATCCAAAAAGTGTAATTTCCAGAAGCTGGATAAAATGGTTTAATAGGGGACATGAGAATCTTGGAGACTTGGTGAAGATTATCGCAATTATTAAAATATAATAACATCAGTGTCTGCATCAAATGAAGCAGTTATTTATCTTCACCAAGGCAGGAAGGACTTATTCTGTTGTTGGAGTGAATTTTAATGAAAGCAGTCGCTTTCTTTTAAGCAGATGTCTCTGGACAGCTTCATTAGTCCACAGTATTAATATTGTTGTATCATGCAAAAACTGATCAAGACAGTCCTATAGACGTCTGACTTGGCGTTGAGAGAACTAACTTGGATTAGTAATAAAGTGTTTTTTTCCTTGGAGTATGTCTTTAGTAGTGATTACTGTTGAAATCATTCATTACCCTGCATCATTTAAAGTGAAACTTAAATCAGTTGATCATGTTCCAATCTTAATTAATTGTCTGTAGATGATTGTGGGCTGTTTATGTGTTCTGTACTCATTTGTAGGGTTTTCTCAATGCACAGATGGTGGCCCAGCGGCAGCGAGAGTATCGGAGCCAACAACTTCGCCAGAAGCAGATAATGCACCGAGCCATGCTCATGCGACAGCAGCAACAACAACAGGGCTTCAGCCCTCCACCGAATGTAACCGCTCCCACAGGCATGGAAGGTGCAATGGGAGTTCCTCAAATAACCCCAGCATCACCACAGCAATTCACATATCCTCCAAATTATGGTATAAAATTCAAGATTGCAAAGTTTTCTAATTTTATTTTGCCTTTCAGAAGTACTTTATCTCAAAACTTTTGTCATCTGTCCTCCTCCTTATCATTCTCCTCTTCCAAATGTACCTGATAACTATGTTTGATACCTCACTGCTGTATGTTCCAGTGTCCAAATTCCAGTGGCAGAATGATGAACATGTGGGGAAAACAAAATGATTAGACTCTGGTGGTTGAGTTACATCAAATTCTGGAGTGAGTTTTCTGGAGTATGTCTGCCACTGAAATTCTCTTTCTTACCTTTGTTATCTCCATACCCAACAATTCTAAAATTCTGTGGCTTGGCTTGCACCCTAATCCTCTCTAAATAAATTCATCTGTAGTTCTGCATGCATCATTTCCCATGCCAGCTCACCTACATTGACTTCTCCAAGCCTTATGCTCAAATCTCTTCATAGCCTAGCTCTTGATCTTTGCAACCTCCTCCATCACTATAATCTTCTGTGATCTCTGTGGTATTCCTCCAACTCTATCTGCAGACATGTCCCTGATTTTCTTAGCTCTGTTAGAGGCTGTGCTTTTTGTTGTCTAGACCGTAAAATTTAGAATCCATTAAAAGCCTCCTCCCCCACTTTCCCATTACACATTTTCAAAATTGCTCCTTGAAGCCTGCTTTATTGACCATGTTTTTGGTCATCTGTCTTGACATCTCTAGCTCAGTTTCCAAATTTTATCTGACAGCACTGTGAAGTGCTTGAAATATTTTGCTACACTTAAATATTTTGCACAGTAGACGTGTGAGTTAATGGTGGATTATGCCTTATTCTTGAGAAGTTTACGTTTTGTTGATATCATGTCTTCTGTGTTTAATTTCATTGCAAATACTTTTATCTGCATTCAAGAATCCATTATTTTAAGAGCCAATGAGAATTTTACTGATGTAAACATTCTCAACTCATTTAAAAAATTTTCACTGGTTTTCTGCTATTTCAGGTATAATTTTACTTTCTGCATAGTTTTGCCTCCTTTTGCTGAAAAATCTGTTGAGTTGAGCAATACTTTCATTTCTCCTCCTTTAACATCTCCACAATTATTTCAGTAGTTTGATTAGTTTAACTTGATTTTTCTCCTCTTTCTCAATACGTGTTCTCTATTGGTATTCTTGTATCTTGCCCTTTTTGACCATGTCTCAGTAAATAAGAACATTGTAACATTTAATCTCCAACTAAGAACTTCAGGCATGCCTGGAATGGGATTTTTGAATTAGTTGCTTGGTAAATTGTGGGCAATGTAATTTTTATTTTCACATGACCTGAGATCTATCAGTGACCCTTCAGCCATACAGTTCACCAAACCATGAGATGAGGTACTGCAGCTAGCTTCAGCATATTCGAGGGAGAAAAAATCTATCTAGCACAGCATTAGTGATCAATATTTGTTAATCTTTCAATGTAAGATGTGCTTGCTTGGATATATGGGAAAACCTGAAGCATCTCAGTGGTGATCACCATCTCAGCCTGGGCACATTCAGTTAGTGCGTTAACTTTCATTATCAAGGCAAGCAGAAAAAGAACTTTCCCGTGAGCAAAGATATAGGAGGGCCACCAAGTCAGTAAGTCCAAGATTGGGAAAAGCTTCAGAAAAAAGGGAAAAACTGCCAGTTTCATTTTAGAATTACAATGATACATCCCTGTCACGGTGATGCTTTTACATAGTGGATTGATAAATTTATGTAAATATTGAAAATTTGACATTATTTAGTTTTGGTGGTTGATCTTTTAGTAGTTGACGATTAACCCTTGTTCTTCTTGTGCAGCGATGAATCAACAACCTGACCCAACTTTTGGCAGAGCTCCTAGTCCTCATAATGCACTTATGTCAAGAATGGGGCCTTCACAGGCTTCCATAATGCAGCATCCTCAGGCAGCTTCTGTCTACCAAACAACCACTGACATGAAGGGATGGTCCACAGGAAGCATGGGTGGAAATAGGTATGCTATAAAGGAGCCATTATTAATTCATCCATGTGAGCAATGAGAAACCGTAAATCTTTTCTGCCTTGAAAAGAGACATCAGTGAGAACCTTATAGCTGCAGTGTTGGTTCCAACCAGATAATTTATTATTTATAGTAAAAACAAATTACTAAAGAAACTCAGCAAAATACCTTCCACGAACTGGAACAAACACTACATTGGACAAACAGGCAGAAAACTAGCCACAAGGATATATGAACATCAACTAGCCACAAAAAGACATGACCCACTCTCACTAGTATCTTTACATCCAGATGAGGAAGGACACCACTTTGACTGGGACTACACACCCATCCTAGGACAAGCCAAACCGAGACATGTGCGAGAATTCCCAGAAGCATGGCACTCCAACTAGAACTCTATCAACAAACACATTGACTTGGATCCCATTTACCACTCCCTGAGAAAAAGAATAGGAAATGACATCACCACAAGAAATGGCAATACCAACCCAAGGAAACCTAAACGCATAAATAAAAAGCGGGCCATATCACCAGTGCTTTACCAGAGGCTCACTGATGTTACCGAGTATGGTGACGAAATGTCTGAAAACAAACCTTCCAGCTCCGCAAGCAAATGTACTTCAGAAACTCAGCAACTCTGGCAGCATTTGTAGAATGAGAGTTAACATTTCAAGTCTAATATGACTCCTATTTAGAACATATTTATAATATTTAATACAATATACCTACATTGTCTGCCTGGAATCTGCTTGCTTCTGTTTGTGCATGATTGGAAGACTTTTCTCTCAGCGACTATATTTTAAATGTTTAGTTATTTTATGTGTGAGAGTAGCAGTGTCTTTCTTCTATTTTATTTAAATTTATGGCAGCAATAAATACACATATCTCAAGGGAGTATTTGACCATGCTTTAAGACTGGTTTGAATTTCATACTGCAGATTTTCTTTGTGTTTCACTCTCCTTCCCCCTCAGTTGGGTTCAGTCCTCACTTGAAATGTACTCTGAAGCTTAAGAGTCACTGTGAAACAGAAACCATGTTGTACTGTTCACACATGTAATCTGAGTACATCCTGACAGTTATAGTAAAATTAGTTCAATACATTTGAAAAATGCTCAACTAACAAGCTATAAAGGACATATATCAGTAATTATTTCTTGACATAGATGCACTAAATCTGGAAGTAGCCAATACTAAAGTATTGAATTAACTCAGAAATTCCTAGTTGTTACAATGGGACGAGAGGGGACTGGTATTTTGGAAAAATTAACTTGAAACACCTTTTTTCATCTGAACCTACTTTGTGTTATGGTAAGTTCAGTTTGTATAGTAGTCCATTCTGTCTGTATTAAGGTTGTCAAAGAATATGTCGGTTTATTTAATTGACTTCATGTTTGTCTTTCTGCAGTACGTTTCCACAACAGTCTCCACAACAATTTGGGCAACAGACAAATGCCAGCACATATAACAGCCTGATGAATATGAATGCCAACATACCAGTAAATGCTACTGGCAGCAGTATGGGTCAGATGCCAGGACAAATGAGCATGACTGCAATGTCTGTGTCAGGGATGTCAACTATGGGTCCAGAACAGGTAGGGCTCCTCATTAAAGCAAGAACGATAGAACTTGCACTATATAAGTAAAGTACTTGACAATCTTGCTCAGTCCCAAGTGCTTCATATATAATGCAGTAGTGTGGTCATTGTTATAACGTGAAAACATTACGTAAGCATTAAGAGCAGGTGTACGTCACATGGCAACTTGAGGCTCCAGTCATATATCATGAGATTTTTGTCATAACTTAACATCCATAACCCTATGGAATAGCAATTTCCAAAGAGTCACAGCCCTCTGATTGAACAAATTTCTCTGCATCTCATTTCTAAATAGCTACCCCTTATTCTTTTAAACACCAAAGGTCACAGACATTTTCAATCAATCTCTCTTCAAAGAACCGTTTTCTCATTCCAAGAAACTATCTAGTGAAACTTTGTTGCAAGTCTCTAGGGCAAGTATTGACTTTCTTCATTAGGGAGATGTAAATTGTACATTGTGTGGACTCAACAAAACCCAACACTTATACTTCCAGTAAAATTACTTTATTCCTATACACCAATTTCTGAAAACACTATTGTATCATTTGCCTTCCTAATTTCTCTTGCTGTACAATACTTGCATGTTAGCATTTTGCTAACATACAAATTCGGACCAGGAGGAAACTATGTGGCCCATCGAGCCTGCAGGTTCAATAAGACTTATGCTGCTCGGATTATGGATGCAACTCCACATCAGCTACGTGCAATAACCTTTAACTCATGGACACAGCTGTCTGAATGCCAGGATCTGCTACTTTTCAAAATAAAACTCTTCAATTGTTATAGCAGAGTGATAAATTTCAGATTTCCCCATTTTATACACTGTCATTTTGCGAATTCTTAACCATTTTATATCCCACATAGCCTCTCTGTGTCTTTTATACAACATTCTTTCCCATCCAGCTTTGTAGCATAATCAAACTTGGCTGTACTGCACCTGTTCTCCACATCTAAATACAGAGGAACCGCAATAAGCTGAAGGACACGGGCGGTTAATCAAATTCCGGATAATCGAATGCCAGATAACATAGTTTAGCCGAGCATTGGGACCTTGCGATCTTGCCAGATAATCGAGGTTCCTCTGTATTGATACACTTTGTAAGAAGTTAAGAACCAAACACTGATCTTTGTAATGTTGTCCTGAAAATGATTTGTTTACTTTTGTAGTGTCTGCTATTAGTTGACCAATCTTCTGTCTATGCTAATATATATTCCAGGATTCTCTCAGCCTCAAATCGTGTGTGACAGATGAATATACTATATGCATGATTTCCTGCTTTTTATCCTGCATCTATCCCTCAGGTTTTGGGCAATTCAATGTAGCAAAATACAGGAATCAATTTTGACACACCTGCATGCAGAAGTTGTTCCTCATGCACCCCACCCTTCCTCTCTTTCCCAAAACCTCAACTTTGTGACTCCTAATCCTTGTCCCATGAGCTAATGGGTACAGTTTTTCATTGTCCACCTTATCCAAACTGTCCTAATTATGTATGCCTCAATCAGATTTCTCCTCATCAGTACTTGATCCAAGGAGAATAACCCCAGCTTCCAAGACTTAACTATGCCAGCTACAAGAGTGGCTGAAATGGAAGATAGAAATACTACATAGGCATAGCATAACCTTTGATTATATCTCTTATGTTTGCCAAATCTTATTTTTGCTAAGTGTTAAAATGAATGGGAAGAAGTTTTGGGCTAGCAGATGAAAGAAGCATTTTATTGGGGCAAAATGGAGATTGCTGGGCTCAGCATCTGATCTTTGACATGGTAGGGTCTGGTTTTGTCATGAAAACAAAACTGCATTGTATCTGCAGCTCTTGATACCTCCAGTCTGTGCACCAGAATCAATTGTGAGTCATTTAACCCAGTTGTGTAGGCTTTATATTTTAACTAGTATGAACGCAATTGCAGACTTCCCCAATGTCTCAGTTATCTTTCTTTTCTCCCCTTTCTCTAAAACAGAAATATTGCTGACAACTCAGGATGGCTGATCATCAATCCTAAAAGGGTTATTTTGGGTCCACGCAGCTTTTGAGAGCAATGCACTGTGAGAACATACAGCAAAGACTCTTGCACAGAGATGGAAATTGCGCCACCTTGTGTGCTGCTGGGGTTTGGTGCAGCCCAACTAGAACCACTGTGCCAGCCTGCTAAGGTGTACATTTCTTAACAAAAGAGAATTGTTTCTCTGTTTTTATTAGATGTGTTTGTTTTATCAAGAAGAAGACTCTTGGCAACAGTACACCACTGGGTCAAAAACTCAAATCGTTTTGGATTTGCTTTGGTTTTTAATTGTCCTTTAGTGTCACCTGGTTGCTACCTTCTGCTTGCCAAATCTTGCATTTACTTTAACACAGTACCTAGACTTGTTTTATGTTTTATTTTGGCAGTATTGTGAAATGTCACTTATAATGTGGTCATTACTTTTACAGACAATTGAGGGGAAAAAGCTGTGACTGCTGAGTGTCAGCATAGGACAGTGTGCTCATTGATGCACTTTAGAGAGGGTTGACGTAGTCAAGGATCACTGCAATGTTTCTTGATCACTGTATGTAATTCTGCACATTAGTAAATTCTTGTTTTTGTTTTCCAAATCATCTTTGCTTTAAATATCCCATTGGTATTTTACAGTGGAACAGAACTGTATGACCAATGTCCAACTTTTTAAATCTGCATATGCAATGCCAAGCAATAATCTTCTTTACTTTTAAAATATTGCAGATAGAATTTCAAATGGGGTAAATACAAGGTGCGTGCTGTTGATTCAAAGCAAGGTACTGCAGCATAAAACTCTTGAAAAGCTGGCTCCTGTGAATATATCTTGTAAATAATGAATACAATACTATATTATATATACACTTTTATAGGTCACACTTTCTGATTTCTTTTTTGCACAGCATTGGTGAGGCTAAATATTCGATAGACTCTTATTTCTGTACACTTGCCTTTTAGCACCAGTTCAAGTTGTCTGTCCTGTTTGCAATGGGCCATGACAATTGAGCCATTCTGTAAAAATGTGCAAAGGCTTTAGATTTTTTCCATGTTGATCACCCAGATTTTATCTTGTGCTGCCAATCCAGCTTTTAACTTTCTAAAAGCTCCCCTCCTCCTCTCCCCATCAATATATCTATAAAAAGAGGTGTTTCTGAAAAGTGCAACTGCATAATCCTACATGAAAATCAATGCTTAACTTGACCAAACAGTAACTGATCAGAAGTTTGTAAAATTATTTTTTTCCCTATTAGTGTTCATTTTGTTTATTTTGAAATAGAATTGCCCATCAAATGTTGCTTGGCCATCCCCACACCTCTGTGTGAGAGACAGAGAGAGAGGGGTTGCCTGTAAATTGCTGAGTAATGGTTTAGTATCTGTACTATGGTGATTGATGAGATATGGATCCTTGTGAAGGGGAACTTTAGCATTCCATTACGTCTGCAAATATGGGGAGATGGAATCAGATTTGCATCATTGAAATATGATTCAATATTTATGACAGGTTTTAAGAGGTCTTGCCTCAAACATCAGCTTACTTTACATAATTATACTCCAAAAGAATAATAATCTTCCTAATTATTTTGAGTGTTAGCTAATGATTTTGTGTGATTCTAAATGAGCAACCTTTATGATGACTTGGTGAATAATTAACAGTACTGAACATCATGCAAGTCATAGTGATAACAATTAATTCCATGAACAATTTTTGTTTAACTGTGAAACTAAATTTTCATTGCTATTGATTTTTTTGGGGGGGTATGTCTTTCAATTTTCTGTTTAAAAATTCTGCTCAGAATAATCTGGAAGTAACTCTGTTACCAATTAGAGCCACTAAAGTCAAGGTGTGTTTAGATTTGTTTAAGCAAAAACAGACTTTAGTTGAAAGAAACAGATGAAACTATAGATGTGATTTAGAGAAGCCGGTATTGAACTGGGGTGTACAAAGTTAAAAATCAAACAATATCACGTTATAGTCCAACAGGTTTATTTGGAAGCACTATTTCAGAGCGCTGCTCCTTCATCAGTTGGTGGAGCAATGGTCTGAAAGCTAGTGCTTCCAAATAAACCTGTTGGACTATAACCTGATGTGTGATTTGTAACTTTAAACTATAGATGTTAGAGTGACAAAGCAGCTTAAAGGCAATGTGCTTATCACAGGGGAATGGAATAATTTTGCACATGTAAGCCAGTTTGTAGTTTGTGATCCTAAATGCTTATTGTAGCTAGTGCAAATTATTTTTCTTTTACTACCGTTCCTGTTTGTTTCTTTTATTTATTTCTACTCAAACGTTGTGGATCGCTCCAGCAAATCAATCAAGTTTGGAAACGTCTACTAATGTATTTTAAGGAAAACTTTACTCAATGTACAACACAAAATCATGACTCAAATTTGAATGCAGAATTAGTTACTGCCACTGGAAAGTTATTTTTTCCCTAAAGGATGCAGCAATTTAAATGGAGACTTCTATCCCCCTAATGATTGAAGTCAAATGTTCAGGTGGTATAGAAATCTATTGCAACAATTCAATTGACTGTAAGATTTCTGTGCTGCTAATACGAGTTTGGTCAGGTTACTATAGATTTGGTAATTTGTTTTAAAAAGGATCAGTATCTATGATACTGGAACTATGATAGAAAAAGATAATGTCAAGTTTGGTTAACTTGGTTATTGTAACTTGAATTTGTGGAAAAGCAAGTGCTAGATGAGTGGAATAAAAAGACTGCTGTTCTTGACAGCTGATGTGAACATCATCTTAAGTTAAATCTGCTTTAGTTGAAGCAATGGGTACATTTTGTGCAACTAATGGCCTGATGTCTTGTCTGATCATATTGATCACTTAACTGCGTTGAAAAGAAAAATAATTGTTTTTAACAGCAATATATACATTCCACATTTAATGTGTTTTTTTAATGTCATCTCCCCAATCTTATAAGAAAGAAAGCGAAAATTTGATTTAGGTTTTGAGTTCTTAGGATGTGTTACTCACTGTGCGTCAGCTCTCAGGAAATTGAAAGGAATATTGCTTTACTAGGTAAGGTTTAAGTAACCTTAAGTAACTGATTTTTAATTTTAGAAGAATCCCTTTATGACTCTGTTGAACTTGTTTAGGGTTTTTTATGAAATTATCTGATGCTGTCCAGATAATTGCTGTAGGCTACTATCGCTGCATTTTGAACATGGGACAGGCATTTGGCAGCCATTGACTAGTGCTGTCTGGTGTGCAAATGACCCAAAATAAAATTTGGCTGTCTGAAGCCAGCCATGCATACATGGAGCTGGGCAATCCATGCGACAGAGGCATTGCAGTTCAGCTGCTGCCTGGCCAAGTTGGAAACAGAAAAATGGCTGCGTGCCTGCTGTTTCCACCAATTTGGAAATAGCATTTCAATCCTGTAGAAATAAAGCTGAGCTTTGAGAGTGGAAATACAAACTTGCCTTTATTTATAGATGGGTAGTTCACACAGAGAGAGAGCATTTTCAGAATTGCAAGATTAATCATGGTATATTTACATTGATGATTACAAACTTTTGCTGTTAAAAAGACTCAGGTTTGCTCCGCATTTAGAGTGAGGTCAAATCAAATAAACTTGACTAAATTGGTTTGATAATGTAAGGGATTATGGTGATAACCCAGTAATCTGACGTTGACTGCATTTCGGTAAATGATTCTTAGTTTTCCATGTGGTTCTTAATACTATATTTCATCTGTATTCAGTTGCACTTTTCTGTAACCTGAGGAGGAAGTGGACATTAAAAATACTGTACCTGTATTTGACAGACTATCCTTAAGAAAACAACCTATTAAAGTGCAAATTTTATTATTCATTATTACTTTATACTTGGCTTTGCTTTCCCCGATTGAATTTAGGCATGATGATTTGGCTGATCTCCATAACATGTATACCAAAATCCTGAATATTATGGCAATTTAGCAGGATTTACTCCTGCATAAAAATGTTCAGATCTCAAACTGCAGATTGATGTATGTACATTCCTCACTGGAAAAGAATATCCATTAACAGCTGTTGACTTGGTACCATGAGCAATATGGGTAGTTAATTTTGAACAAAAAAGGCAACTTGCAAAGCTATTCGTCTGATTCCAGATTTGTTTTATTGTGCTGATTCACGGTGTATGGTGAGGGATAAATCACATGCATCATCTCAATAGAGAAGGACATTACTTAGAGTTCCCAAGTTACTAAAGTAAGTTTGTTTTTACATTTAAAGAAAAAAAAAGGCTTTTTTTTAGAAACAGTACAATATGCTGGTGTTTGATTTTTAAGGTTTTACAGAATTTACTACAAGCTGACTTTAAAAATAAAGTGATAGCAAGTTCTGATGAAGAGTTTTTGTATAGAGATATTTATAAAGGATGCAAACTTGACTTAACTGTTGAATGCCTCAACTCAATCCCCCTTTTCTTAAGGTGAATAATATTTACAAATTATCAGTGCATCAACTCCTGTTAGAGCTTTCAAGAGTGGAAAATGCCTGTTTTCCTTCTAGTAAAATGGTGTTCTGACTTGCTCATGTGATGTAGAGTTAACCTCACTGCAGAAGTTAGCAGTATTTTGAATCTCTGATATCTCAGGGATTTATATCCTGATATCTTAGGATATCTAGACAGTCACTGAATCATGCAAGCGAGAATGGCTCCAGCTTTAATCTCAATTTTGTACTGATATGACAATGGTGATAGGCTGTAGGGAAGAAAGGCACTACAGTTGTTCTCAATGACTCTGGGCTGGGGATGGGAAACCCACCGAGGAATCTCTCACCCGAACCTGCTGGAGTTTGTGTATGAACTGACACGTGGAATGCAGGGCTAGGTCGGTTAGAAGCCGGCTGTAATAAAATAGCTTAATGATACATTCAGTCCAGGATTCTAGATGGGTAATGGCTAATTCGATCAGGTATCTGAAATATCCAGTGCCTGCAGAACAGTTCATTGTGGAGTCATACCTTCAAGAAAAGGGGAGAAAATGTACCTCATGGGTCTAGCACTATTATTTTAATGAAAATTTTATACAATTCGGACTTCATTCCGAAATGTGAATACCTTTGCCTGCAAATTGACATCATTCTGTGAGTCTGAATACTGATGTCCTTAACTGATATTGGAAGTTCAGAGGGCTGAACTGCATTTCTGTTGCCAATCTCCAGAAAGTTTCTTATTAGCTTCCACCTCCAATTCCCTGGCATAAATGACCATTTTACCTAATAATGCTTCACAACACAATAAGTTCACAGCACTATGATTGAATCGGAATTATGTTTTTAATCCAGGAAATGATTGTTTTGAATTCCAGTATAATACTATATGTCCGAACTGAACTAGGTGCTTTTAGAGGTTTGGGATTTTTAGTTACAATATGAGTAGAAAATTGAGTTTTGATTTTTTTTTTCGCTGAGATTGCATACTATTATAGAAATCAGATCATGTGTATTCAAACTCTTTACTTACTCGTAACACCAAATTGTCCATTGATTATAGTTAATGTATAGGTTTACCCATTGGAGAAAACTATTTATTATTTAAGTAAGGAATAATTCAATGCAGGTATTATTATGAGTCACTTTTTTCTTTTTTTTTCTTTCAGCCTCAACCTAACTTTTGTTTAATTTTCTTTATCGAGTTTTTTGTTGGTGGTAGACACCTGTAAAAAAAAACTTATGAAATTGATAAATTTATCATGCTGTAAAAGCAATATTTGAAAGGCCAACTCAAGGAGACCTACAGTATTGATGAGTAGTGCAGATTTAATTTAGCTCCGTCTAAAGATATCTAATATTGCTATTTGTATCCCAATGTTACATTTCATGCAAAGCAAGGTATGATAGAAAATTTGTTTTAAAAAAACACAAAAACACAAAAAAGATTAAGGTTGTTAGCAGATATTGCTTTTACTGATTTATTTGCCTCTTGATGTTAATGTTGTAAATAGAGATTTCTATTTAAAATGTCTTTGGCGATTTGTTACCGTATCTTGCTATTCAACTGTTTGGAAACAGATGTTGTAAGAAAGCATTCTGTAAAAGTTGTACATTAAATACACAAGCCATGTCTGAATAAATTTTCATGATATTAAAGTGTGTGAATGTGAATGTTAAAAGAAGCATATAATTGTACCACATTGCGTATCATTTTATTTGCTGTTAATGATTTTCTTTTTAAATCACAACACATTCTTTGGTCAGTAAGCAACATGATCTCAGATAAAAGTAGACAATGGTGGAAGTACCTCAGCAGTTAAAGGAGCATCTGTGTAGTAATGAACAGGCTTGAATAACCCTGCATTTTGTTCTCAGCTTAGATGCACAGAGACTGGAGAATTCGGTGGTCAGTAAATCCAGCATTTTTAAATTGCCACCAGCACCACTGCCCACCCCCTTCGTTTCGGTCCCATGTGGGCTGGATTGCAAGGATGGCCTGATGATACAAAAAGGATTGATGAGGCTGCCAGTTGCCAAGGTGGGCCAGGCAAAGGCCTGTCTCAGGGCTCCAGAGCTGTGTCCACAAAGTAAATATGAAGAATTTATTCAATTCATAACAACTCATCTTCTAGGTCCCCTCATAACACCCTATTTCCCATGGTTTTCCTGCTCCCTTACCAATTGATGTCAATTGAACCTCTGTGCAACTGTGCAGTTTAGAGGAAACATTGATTATAGAATGTAATGGCTGCTTGCATTGCAAACATACTGCATGTTCTTCAACCAAATAACCATGAGTGAATATCTGTCTTAGTGGACCGAGAAGGGAGTACAAGCAGCAGATCAAGCAGCGACAAAGGAGTTGAGACCTGATGAAAGATTCTGACTTGAAACATTGACTCTCCCGTACCTCTGCTGCCTGATCTGCTGTGTCTTTTCCTGCTCCACACTTTATTGTACCTGCAGTCCTCACTATCTCCGAAGGAGTACAAGCAGTCAGGATTTCCTGTGACATTTAGCCAAGGTCACCTGATCAGGTTGGCCATAATTGGTGTGACCGGGGTTCAGTATCTGTGTCCTTGCAGTCTAGGGATTGGGCCATGGCCATTGCTGTAGGTCAGATCCAACCAATTCCGGGATTGCAAGTAATTCAGTTGGGGAGTTATGGAGACATCAGTCCAATGGCTGCTTTGACCGGTCAGTCCAGGCGCTGAGCTGCAGTTAGTCTTGGGATTTGTGTAGTAAATGTCAAGGGGGCTTGTTGGGGCAGTATATGCAATGTAGTGGGGAACTCTGGGTGTGGGATTCATTATAGAGAGATGTAGAGAGCCTAATGACAGTGAAATGGGGGCAACTTTAAATACAAAGGTAGTATCTGACGTGGGGTCACATAGCATGGAAACAGACACTTTGGATCAATTTGTCCATGCTGACCAAGTTTCCCAAACTAACCTAGTGCTTGTGTTTGGCCCATATTTCTCTATCCAAATGTAACTGTACCTGCAACTACGATTCCTCATTCCATATCTGAACCACACTACGTAGAAAAGGTTGCCCTCCTGTCCCTTTTAAATCTTTCTCCTCTCACTTTAAAAATGCACCCCCTAGTTTTGAACTCCCCCACCCTAGGTAAAAGACCTTTGCTATTCACCTTCTCTATGCCCCTCATGATTTTATAAACCTCTATAAAGTCACACCTCAACTTCCTATGCTCCAGTGAAAAGAGTCCCAGCCCATTCTCCTAGCTCACACCCACCAGACAAGACAACATCCTGGTAAATCTTTTCTGAATCCTCTCCACTTTAATAATACCCTTCTTATAGCAGGGTGACCAAAACTGTGCACATTACTCTAAAAGTGGCCTCACCAATGTCCTGTACAACCTCAGTGTGACAACCCCAACTCCTGTTCTCAATGATCTGAGCAATGAAGGCAAACATGCCAGACATCACCTTAATACCTGACTACCTGTGATACAACTTTCAAAGTGCTATGTACAGGAAGTCCTAGACTCTCTATTTGACAATATCACTCAGGGCCTTACCATTGATTGTATAAGTCCTGTCCTTGTTTGTTTTACCAAAATACAATGCCCTGCATTAATACAAGTAAAACTCTATCTGTCACTCCTCAGCCCATTGTCACATTTGATTAAGATCCCTTGTAATCTTAAATAACCTTTACTGTCAACTATATCATGAATTTTAGTATCATCTGCAAACTTGCTAACCATGGCTCCTAAATTCTCCTAAAATAATTTACATAAATGACAAACAAAATTGGACCTAGCACTGATCTCTGTGGAACACTGCTGGTTACAGGCCTCCAGTCTGCAAAACAACCATCTATCACCACCTTCCGTCTCTAACCATCAAGCCAATTTTGTAACCAAGTAGCCTGTTCTCCCTGAATCATAAGTGGGCCCAGGGTTCTGTTATGCTGTTGGGGGTGGGGGGCTGCTGGTCTAAATTCCCCATCTACAGAAAATGGATCTGATAATTAGCAATGTGTGAAGTCAAGAAGGAATGCTAATATAGATTTAAATGAAAGAGTAGATTGAGAATCTGAGGAGATCAAAAGCTATTAAGGATGACAAGGATAGAAACACAAAAAGAGGGCACATGCATTGTTGAGGTGGGGGAAACCTTTGACTGGAAGGCAAAGCATGAAACTCATGGGACCTGGAATGTGCGCAATCAACTGTCAGAAAGAAAAGTGCCATTCCAGTAGGTAAAGTTTTTTAGGTCTGCAACGCAAAGTGAACATGTTTTATTGAGATCTGGTTTGAATGTAAATTGAGCATTGATCACTACTTTTGAATGTTTGTGTGCTCCCTCATTAAACACTAATAGAATGAAACTTTGCCTCCAGAGATGTGTGCACTGTTATCAAGTTGCCAGGTATAAGTGTGAAACATCAGTCGAGGCAAGGTATTCACATTAGTGAGCTCATTACCCTTAACGACAAAGTGCTATAGTCTTGGATACGTTCTTGATTTTAAGAGTTGAAGGGTCACTAAAATCTGATGCTATCTAGGGTATTTTTCAGAGATGAGTTAATAGGGGAGTCATGTAACCAGGTCCTACCGCTGAAATGACAGTTGATCAAACAATGTGATTGAAAGGGCACACATTTTCACATCTGTAAATATATCTTTACAATTATGTCACACATGTGCCCTCAGAGCTATTTTTCCCTTGTCCTCTCACTATGACGAGGTGCAGTCAGAAAATAGCAGGACTACATCATTGAGCTCAATAACCTAATTAAGTCCTATGTTTTGGCCTCGACCACTTTCTGTGATAGTGAATTCTACTGACTCACTACTCTGTCCTTTAAAATGTACTCATTATCCTTAAACTATGACCCGTGGATTTGGACATAATCCTCACCAACCCCCCCACCTCCATCACTTCTAAGACATCTAAAATATCCTTCCTACATCTAACCTGTCCAGCTTTGTTAGAATTTTATAGGTTTCTATGAGATCTCAACCTGCCCTTCCCCCTTCAAACTCTGAAAATACAATCCTAATAGACTTAATCTTCCCTCATATGTTGAAGAATGTCCTTCCTTAGGTAAGGAGTTTAAAACTGCACGTAATAATCCAGGTGTGGCCTCACCAATCTCCTGTATAATTGCAACAAGACATCCTTGTTCGCGTACTCCTGGGATCTGGAGCTGAGGTAAACGTTGACCACTCTAGTGAAACCTGTTGGTCTAGACAATTCCAGGGACATTTCTCGTTAGAGGGTACAGACTTTCCAAGGGTGCCCTGCCAGATATAGCTTCTCCCTCCTTGGTGCAACTTTGGAGTTGGTGATCATGGGTATAATGGTGGTAGTGGGGATGCTGGTATATATTTTGATATTCACTGGTATTGGATTTTCACATCATCAACATTCTTGGAGAGCAGGTCCTGAAGTAAGTATTCCCTGGTGGATGATTCATTTCTTCATACACTATACGCACAAGTTAGGGGTGTGATGGAATGTCCTCCAATTGGTTGATAGTTGACTGTAGCATTCTTCAAAAAAGAAATTGCCTGCTTGAGTGGCACCCCTTTCATCGCCTTAAGCGTTCACCACTGGGACAACATTGATAGCAGTGTGTACAGGCTTCAAGATGCATAGCAGCTAACCCATCAGCATAGCTCCTTCAACAATACTTCCAAACATGTCAGTTTGACCACTTAGGACAAATGTGCACCAGAGCAGCATCAGTAATAAATTTCTCTCCATATCCTGACTTTGAAATAAAACTAAATTTTCATCATTGCTTGTCAAAATTCTGCAACAGTATTTTCGGAATAACGTCAGCCTATGGATTGCAGTGTTTCAAAAGTGGTGGATTACTTTCTTTTCAAAGTTTGCTGTTTTTGCAGATGATCCATGAACAAACAAACAAAATCTGGAGACAAAAGTCACATTGACCAATGCCAAAAAAGCAAGACAAATGCAAAAGCTTTTTTTTTTATTTGTGAGACATGGGCATTGCTGGCTGGCTAAAACTTATTGCCCAAACCTAGTTGCCCTTGTTATGGACCAGACCAGACCCCCAAAATATATTCCAAGATGGTAGCCCAGATCTTAACTTTTGTTTTATTTTAAGGGCAGATGTGAAGTGGATATTCCAGGTGTGATGCAGCTGGTCAAACCACTCCGCATTAAGCAAAACAATTTATTAAAGTGCTGTAGTTGAATCATGAACAAAAGAAGACAGAATTTAAAATAATTAATTGAAAACCCAACCAATTAAATATAGCAACTTAACTAATGAGCCATTCCAATTTCAGCGACATCCCATAAACGTACCTCTTGGCACAAGGTAAATTCAAACCCAAGTTCTTACAGGAAGGAGAAAACAACGTCCAAAGAGATTTCTGAGAGAAAGCCAGTCAGGAATCATCTGCAGCAGGTTCTGACTGTTACAACTAAAAGAAACAAGAAGTGGGGAACTGACCACTCCGCTGCCATTTTTAAACCAGACTCTTGCCCAGACATTTTGCACCTCTGCCTTTACGACCTCTCTTGGAAAAAAAACGAGAACAAAATAACCTTTTTAAAATGACAGCATCATTACATCCTTGAGAAAGTGAGCTGCCTTCTTGAATTGCTGCAGTCTACATTCTGTAGGTTGATCCACAATACCCTTAGGGAGGGAATTCCAGGATTTTGACCCAGTAACAGTGAAGGAATGGTGATGTATTTCCAAGTTAGAATGGTGAGTGGCTTGAAGAAGAGCTTGTAGGTAGTAGTGTTCCCATGTATCTGCTGGCCTTGTCTTTCTAGATGGAGATGGTCATGGGTTTGGAAGGATCTTTGGTGAATTTCTACAGTGCATATTTTAGATAGTACATACTACTGCTACTGAGCATAAGTGGTGGAGGGAGTGGATGTGTTACCAAGGCTGCTTTGTTCTGGATGGTGTTAAGTTTCTTGAATTTTGTTGGAGCCAGATCCATCCAGGCAAGTGGGGATGATTCAGTCACATTCGTGACTTCCACTTTGTAGATGGTGAACAGGTTCTGGGGAGTCAGGAGGTGAGTTACTCACTGCAATATTGCTAGGCTCTGACTTGTTCTTGTAGTTACTGTATCAATATGGTGAGTGCAGTTGAGTTTCTGGTCAATTATAACTCCCGAGGTGTTGACAGTGGAAGATTCAATGATGGTAATACTATTGAATATCAAGGATGCTGGCTAGATGTTCTGTTATTGGTGACAGTCGTTGCCTGGCATTTGTGTGACTTGATGTTACTTGCTAAATGACAGCTCAAGCTTGGATATTGTTCAGATGGGTATTGTCCATTTGAGCATGTAGCTACATCAGTATGGGTTAACAGCAAGGGGAGTAAGCCATTGAGAAAGTGATGGAGTCAGATGTACGAGAGACAAGAGGGTTTATCAAATAATAGTGAAATGTCAATCATGGATTGTACAGGCTGGAACAAAAAGATTGATAGGTAATGGTGTAAACTTTGAAATTTTTAAGAAGCATGATTTATGACTTTCATTGATCAGAACAACTGCAATTGATTTGCTATTTTATTGTTGGAAAGGCAATTAAATGCATAAAAATATTCCTTAAATGAAATATAGATCATTAAATAAAAATGCAACTGAATTTGTCCATTAGAATGTGTAACAGTCACAGACATTATAGCACATATTTAAAGTAATTTCTACAAATACGTTGATCACAGAGTGTATATATAAAAACTACTCACTTTATCTAAATACAGAGTGAAATGTCTCTTGGACAACTATATCACTGCAGGAAAGAGTCAGGAAAGATTATACATCGCACTAGCTGCCATATGCTAAGTGTAAAGGTCCGATCTGAATGGTATGAAGTGGATGAAGGCTTAGGCGGATGAGGAGGTAATCAGGGAGGCACATAGAAAGGGGATGGTCTGAGAAAAGGGAGTCAATTCTATCAGATGCCTAGGAGGTTTAAACTGTCTCACATTTCCTATCTGACTATTCAGGTAAGTGCATCGGAACCATCCCATTCCACTATCTCCAGCTCAGAGTGGGAAGTAGGAATATTTCCTATCAAAATTGGAAATTTCCCAGACCATTTCTGTACTGGCAACTGAGTTAGATCTTCCACGAGGACCTGGAGTACATCTCAAGTCATACTTCTGGTGGCCTGAACACAGGGTCGGAACCCGGAAGTACTGTGGATGTTCTGAATTTGTAATTCCAAAATGTGTTTTCTTAAAAGTAGGTTGATAGATATAGAAATAGCCGGGCATGTAAATTAAGTGGATGTCTGGAGAGAGAGCGAGAGAAAGATAGATAGATAGAGAGAGAGAGAGACTCAGTGAAGAGAACTTCAAATAACATCCCTTCAAAAAGGAGAAAAGGAAAGTCAAGACAGACTGGCCTGTGGTCTGTGGTGACTACATGGATGATGAATGGCTGAAAACTCCCTACTCAATAGCAAGCCATCCCCCGCAGATTACATCTGAAACTATTCACATTTTGTATTTATCTCTTTTTAGAGTACATAAGGATAGAGATTAGAAAGCCTGTTTCAACACTACTGGAGTGTGCTGGTTGAATGTTCTAATGTACCAGCCTGCGTTTGAGTGTTAGATTTTTGACTGTGACATTCATAATATGCTATCCCCTGTACCTGGGAGTTGCATGTAAAAGAGATTCGCTCACTCTAAAAATGAGCTGGCTTTCAGCCAGACAAAAGGAAACAGGATAACATATGGTCTCACTCTTATCGTGAGTGGCAATCGTTGGCGAAAGGAGCTAAGACTACAGAATTTCAACCATCAGCAAAATTAAGGATTGTGAAATTCATTGTTTAACAAACAATGTCAATGTTACCAGTAACCTCCACTGCAGTCTGCAACAGTCAACTATATAATTGTGAATGTTGTGAATAATTCAGTAAACAATTTGTTGTGACTTTTATCCTTTGGACCCTCTTAGTTATAAATTATATTTACGTGTGTTGTGTTACTAATTCTTCTTGTATTTGGTGAATAATTAACTCATTCTTTTGATGGTTCAAGAAACCTTGGTTTGAATTTGAACTTCCAAAATAGTTCCTTGGGTCCTTTTAAAACAAAAGTTCATTTGGGTCTGGGGAAAAGGAATAGGATCCATTTTTAAATCAACCTACCTGTCATCAGCTGAGGAGGAGGGCAGTGGGAGAGGTGAATAAAGATGGGAAGTCCTCACCTTTAACAATTAGGGTATCCTGTCTGGAACCAGAATGATTTAGGAAACTTCCCCCGGGGTCAGGGTGTAAAACCAGTCTCTGGAAGATTTGAGCCTATGTTTTATGATGTAAAAATATAGCATGTTGCAGAGCAACTGAATTCTGATAAACATGATACATCCATCTAATGGCTAAATGTGTAAACTAACATCATATGATTATGTAATAAATTATTAAAGTAAGTTCACATTGGTGTAAATGGAGAGGTGGAAATTTTATATTAAAATGCAACTTTATTGATACAAAATAAGACACTTCACAAATGATTGTCAAGCAAAAGATTAATTTTGGTGAGAGGGGCTTTTTACAGTGGAGTAAAAAATGAGGTCTGCAGATGCTGGAGATCACAGCTGAAAATGTGTTGCTGGTCAAAGCACAGCAGGCCAGGCAGCATCTCAGGAATAGGGAATTCGACGTTTCGAGCATAAGCCCTGATGAAGGGCTTATGCTCGAAACGTTGAATTCCCTATTCCTGAGATGCTGCCTGGCCTGCTGTGCTTTGACTAGCAACACATTTTCAGCTTTTTACAGTGGAACCTGCTTGGATTTAGATACAATTGTCGTTCAGCAAAATTGAAGCAAACTAAATGAAACAACACCAGGTTATAGTCCAACAGGTTTAATTGGAAGCACACTAGCTTTCGGAGCGACGCTCCTTCATCAGGTGATTGTGGATGGCTCGATCATAACAGAATTTATAGCAAAAATTTGCAGTGTGATGTAACTGAAATTATACATTGAAAAATTGATTGTCTGTTAAGCCTTTCATCTGTTAAAATACAGTGATAGTTTTGTTTCTTTCATGTGTAACTCACAAAACCCTTCTTTTTAAAGTTGCATTCTCGGGTTAGCTGCTAACAATAGTGATAGCTAGACAATATGTTGAAGGTGTTGGCCCCCTGTGTTCTCTGTCTGTGACCTGATGTTTAGATTGATTCTAATCTAATAAGTGAGATAGCAGTGTTTTACATAAATTCATGCAGTTTTTGAGCTCTAGAATTCTACATGAATATATGCAATTTTTGAGCAAAGAGCAATGTAACTCTGCAATAAAAAATCACCACACAAAATATATGTGTGTATGTGGGTCTTTGTCTCTGTGTGTGTGTCTGTCTGGGGTTGTGTGTGTGTGTGTGTGGTGGGTGCAGAGTGTCTTAAGTCTGCGAGGGGGTGCATGTGTGAGCGTGGGAGTGTATGTGTCTGCTGAGGAAAGTGGCCGAGCAGAGGCTGATAGCTAATTTCGGTACCCATAGGGAGGGCCTCAACTGGGACCTTGGGTTCATGTCACGTTACAGGTGATCACCATTGCATTCCACAACACAGATATTCCTACACACACACACTCTCAGGTACACACAGACGCGCACACAGAGACCCACACACACCCTTATAGACACACACACTCCCACGCTCACACATGCACCCCCTCGCAGACTTAAGACACTCTGCACCCGCTACACATACACACACACACTCTCTCTCACTCACAACCCCACCCCAGACAGACAGACACACACAAAGACCCACATGCACACATAATGTTTTGTGTGGTGAATTTTTATTGCAGAGTTATATTGCACTTTGCTCAAAAACTGCATATATTCATGTAGAATTCTGAACTCAAAAACTGCATGAATTTATGTAAAACACTGTTATCTCACTTATTAGATTAGAATCAATCTAAACATCAGGTCACAGACAGAGAACACAGGGGGCCAACACCTTCAACATATTGTCTAGCTATCACCATTGTTAGCAGCTAACCTGAGAATGCAACTTTAAAAAGAAGGGTTTTGTGATTTACACATGAAAGAAGTGAAACTGTCACTGTATTCTAACAGATGAAAGGCTTAACAGACAATCAGTTTTTCAATGTATAATTTCAGTTACATCACACTGCAAATTTTTGCTATAAATTCTGTTACGATCGAGCCCTCCACAATCACCTGATGAAGGAGCGTCGCTCTGAAAGCTAGTGTGCTTCCAATTAAACCTGTTAGAATATAACCTGGTGTTGTGTGATTTTTAACTGTGTACACCCCAGTCCAACACCGGCATCTCCAAATCATAAATGAAACAACAGAGCATGTCTTCAGAAAAATGCTTTGAGGGTTATCGATGAATATTAAAAATGCAGTCTTAGTGTACAGCTTATTTTCCTGCAGTTGAGCCATTCTGAATCTTGACAGCTGATTATGTCAATCAAGTTAATCAGTCTGGGACGTTTTCACAGCAGTAACATTACAGAAGTGGCAATATCACATCTTCATTGGAGATGAAAGCTTTTATAGTTTAAAAAGAGTAGATGTTTTCATTGGAGATGTATGAGGAGGATGGTTTGGTTTCAATGAAAAGCACCTTCCCTACTGTCTGTCCGAAATGATATATTGTTCAATAGAAGCTTATCATCTTAATTGTTAAGGTTCGTCTCTTCCTCATCATTGTCTTCCAAATTCCAAAAGGCCGCATTCATTGTTGTGTGACTGGCCATTTCGAGAGTTTCAGGTTCCATCCCTGGCTGAGGTGATCCTCTATTTCCCTGCAAATGCTGTGGAAAGCCTCCGTCTCCATGTTCAGCCCAATATTTCTCTCTGGCACCTCCCACGAATGGTTCAGCGGAGTTTAAACATACTGCATCGCCATCTTTTTTGTATTCCTTCAAAATTGTCTGATACAAATAATAAATTCTTTCTTTCTCATGCTTCTGAAAAAATGAGGCTGCAATTTTCCTACATATGCG
This sequence comes from Hemiscyllium ocellatum, assembly GCF_020745735.1. Taxonomy (NCBI): domain Eukaryota; kingdom Metazoa; phylum Chordata; class Chondrichthyes; order Orectolobiformes; family Hemiscylliidae; genus Hemiscyllium; species Hemiscyllium ocellatum. Next base: position 52,044,544 of record NC_083415.1, read on the forward strand.
AACTACATAAGCATCCAATGCTGCCATAAAGTAAATAAAAACATACATGCCACTGATGAAAAATATTACTTGCATATCTGGAGGAACTGGCTTCTTTACACAGTCAGTAGGGACCAGGTTGTACTTCCAGGGTACTTCATGATTAATATTTACTATAGTTCGATTCCCTGTAAGTATAGTCCTGAAGTTTACCTGGAGGAAGAAAATGAACTTTTTTATAACCTGTATCTAAATGTGAGACATTAAAGATATGAATTTTGGTAAAATCTACTGGTGGTTGATCTGGTAAATAATTGAAATTTCTTTGCCATTTATACAGAGACAGGAAAAAAAAGGGGGTTTTTAACATTGCATTTTCACAGCAGGATTTGTGTGTTGTATACAGACAACCATAGAGGAAGCTACCATGCAATAGAATCATCAAGGTGGGGGATATTAGTGCTGGAAGGAAAAATATTGCTTCAAAGGATCATTGAGAAGTGCAAACAGCCAAGAGGCTCAAGTTCAAATCCACCTGCTCCAGACAAGTCTGATAACATCTCTTAACTGATTGACTAGAAAAATACGTGGAATTATATATATATATATACACACACACACACACACACACAGAAATTTGCATGTTCTGCTGCAATGGTGCAATCTGTCAGTGTATGGAATTTAAAAGAAGAGATCTATTCACATATTGAGCTTGTGCTGGCTCTTGCAAAGAACAGCCCAGTTAATCCCTCTAGAAATCCGTGAAACAGTGGACACTGGTGAAATAACTGCACTGAAGCCAGTATCCCATCACCAAGTCACCATTTACGTGTTTACTTATGCACAGTACACTGGCTGTGGCCAATCAGCTTGGATTCAGCCCTTGAATTGAGGGGATTTTAAATCCCCGATTATATTTCCCCAACAATGGATTTGTGATCAACATTAGACTCTTCTAGATTTTTAATTGAATTCAAATTTCACCATCTACAGTGGCAGGGTTCCCAGAATGTTACCTGGATCTCTGGAGTAATGGTCCACCAATATTAACAGGCCATTGGCTCCCCTATTGTCCCCTGATTATTTGTTTTTAAATGAGCAAGGTAATGCCTCTTGGTCAAGGGACCCTTTTCCCCCTCAGTACCCTGGCTGTGACCAGCCAGCTCAGAGTCAGTCCCCTGATCTGAGGAAATTCTAAATATCCTGTTCATTGTGTTTTCTTTTTACCCCACACTACCGCCCAAAAGTGGTGTCCCCTTATTATATATATTGTAAATTTTATTAAACAATACACAGCTTACAAAACAATTAACATTGACACTAGATACAAAGAAACAGCACTTTTTACAAGGGAGAGGAATGGCAAAGCCAGGTCCCAAACCCCACCATTCAACCAGTTTTGAGGGAAATGAGGGCAAACCTCAAATCCCAGTTCTATATTGGTCAGCCAGGGTTTCCTGACTGGAACAGGTTAACAACCCCAACATAGGCTCTCTCAGTCAATGTGATCCACCTGGTGCCAATCTTTACAGACAGAGAAACCCGGCAGGTTGGGGCAACATCTGTGGAGAGAACATTAGAGTTAATGTTCCAAGTCCAGTACCCTTCTGTTCTCACAAAGGGTCACAGGACTCGAACACTGACTGTTTCATTCTCTACAGATTCTACCAGACTTCTGGGGTTTCTGCAAAATTTCTGTTTATATTCCAGTTAATCCTTTTCCCTGATTCTTTGCTCACATCCATACTTTATTTCTTCAAATATTTATCTAATTCTCTGTTGAAAGTTGCTATTGAATATGTTTCCACTATCCTATCAGTCAATGCATTCTAAATTCTAACCACATGCCTCACCAATAAAAACTATTTCATTTATCACCTTAGATCCCAGTGGTTAGCACTGCTACCTCACAGCGCCAGGGACCCGGGTTCATTTCCCGCCTCGGGTGACTGTCTATGTGGAGTTTGCATGTTCTCCCCATGTCTTTGTGGGTTTCATCCGGGTGCTCCGGTTTTCCCCCCACAACCCAAAGATGTGCAGGTTAGGTGAATTGCCATGCTAAATTGCCCTATAGCTGCATTAGTCAGGGGTAAATGTAAGGTCTGGGTGGGTTACTCTTCGGAGGGTTGGTGTGGACTTGTTTGGCCAAAGGGCCTGTTTCCACACTGTAGGGAATCTAATCTAATCAAATCTTTTAAGCAATTCCTTCAAATATCTGCCTTCTCACTATTCATTGGTGCCAGATTGCCTTAAAAACATTTAAATTGAATCGTTCCTGATTTTAAAACTCCTGACATCTATTCTTAGCTTCCTCTGCACCAGTGTTCAGTGTGGATCACACTGTGGCTCAGCACTGCGCAAACAGCTACAGAAAAGCAGAAAAATCCGAATTGTGTAAAAGAACTTAAGCCAAAACAGAGGAGTCTCATTCTGACACAATGTTCACTCCCTGTGACAACCGGAGATTAAGGGTGGAGAAGGTCACACGATAATGTTGGAAAGATTCAGTGGGGCTGGCAACTTGTTTGAAGGGAGAAACAGAGTTAATATTTCAGGTCAGCTGACTTTCCTCAGAACCAGGAGATGGTATCAGTTTTGAGTAAGGAGTAGGTGAGACAAAGACAGAAGGAACGTCTATGACAAGGTGAAAGATTCAATGACAGAGTGTTAATCCTTCAGGATCAAAGGGAAATGGAAAAGGGGTGTGAAAAGAAACAAATGATCTGCATTAGAACAGGTGAACTCAACAATATTCAGATTAGTTATTTCAGGCAATAAACTCTGTTTCTGCCTCCCTTTCCCCAATTTGTTTCCTTTCTTTGCATACTTGGCTTTGTTTTCTTTTATTGTTGCTTCCAGTCAGCAATGCATCTGTTCAAGTCTCATCTAAAGGTTTTTCTTTCATTTGTTGCCTCCATCACCATTCTCGCGATCCTAAATCTTCCATCATTCAATCTCTCCTGTTTTCCTCACACAGACTTGTTCGTCAAAGGTTGAGGGGTGATCAGATAAAAGTTTGCAAAATTATGAGAGGCATGGATAGAATAGGTAGTGGGAGTCTTCTTCCCAGGGTAGAAATGCCAATTACTAGGGGAGCTAGGTTTAAGGCAAAAGGGGGGTAAAAGTTTAAAGGAGATGTGAGAGGAACTTTTTTTACACAGTGCTAAGTGCCTGGAATGTGCTGCCAGAGGAGGTAGTGGAGGTGGATTCAATAACAATGTTTAAGAGGCAATTTGACAGATATATGAATAGGCAGGGAATAGAGAGATATGAACCATGTAGAACCAAAAGGTTTTTAGTTTTGAAAGGCATCATATCAACATAGTGTTGATAGGGCAAAGGGCCTGTTCCTGTGCTGTACTTTTTTTTTCTTTGACCCCCCCCCCCTCGCCTATTACCTCTCTAATTTTTCTCAGTTCTGATGAAAGTTTCTGTTCCTCTCCTCTACAGATGTTGCCTGACCTGCTGAGTATTGGCGGTTTCCGCTTTATTCTGTGTTTCACATGGGCATTAGTCCATCTGATATATGGTGCTCCCCATTTTCTAATGGTTATCTCTCTAGCCAAGGACGTCACTGAGGTTCATGCACTGGGTCTCTTCATTTGATGGGAGCTTTAGCAATCCATTCTATAACCTGAATATATAGATTAACCTGACTGAACTGCTAAATTGAAGGAATTGCTTTAGGCTAGTGCAGGAAAGTGGGGCTAGTGTAGATAGTAATATAGTGTAGATAGTAATCTTGTGTAGATTATAATATATTTTTGTTGGTGTAGACTAAATGGGCCAAAGGGCCACATCCCTACTGTGTGCTTCTATGAGCTGATATCTCTTGGCTGAGATGTTACACTAATTTCCAGTTTCATTGATCTGCTTAGATGTCAAAGTTTATCAATACTTGAAGAAAACCCAGAGTCCTGTACACTTTCTCCAGCCAAAGCTCTGTAAAACCGATTAGTCCTGAATCTCATCTCATGTGTACCAAGCAGATTTCAACTCACCAGAAACTTGAAATCAATGAACACAGATAAACACGGAACATTCTCTGTCCACATTGTGAGGCTGCTAACGAGGTGGAAGATGCCATAATCTGCTGCTATTACTGCTGCAGTCAGTACTAGGTTAATAGTGACCACTGTCATGCGTATCAGACACTTTTTCTTTTCGTTTTGAGACAGCTTCAGTCCTGTTGTTTTTGTTAACTTTCCAGCAGCAGCTAGGAACTTGTCACAATCACTGGGGTTGCTCTTCGCCAGTTTCTCCAAGTTCCTGGTGAGGTAGTTGTTGTCAAATTCTAGATCGGTCAGGTAACGAGACAAGTACCAAAGCGATGCTGCAATCAGATTAAAGAAGAGGAAGCCAGCAAGAGCTCTGTTAACCAACATCGTGGCCCGATCCATCCATAGTTGTATTTTATGAAAATCACTGTTTATGTCTTGATTGACTTTTGTCAAAGTATTTTCAATATGCTTGTAGTCTATATCTGGCTCATAGTTTAAGTCTAAGCTTAAAAGTGATAAAATCTTATCTATGTTGCCAACTTTCAAAGCAGTTGTTAGGTGCGATACTACTTGAGTAGAATTTAAAATGTTCTCTGTTGCACTCCTCATAATACACTGACAAAGTTCTAGTAACATCTTGATATTTTGGACAATGTTTGGAATAACATTCGCTGCGATGAGTAAATATATTCCAGATACAAGCAATTTCCGACCCTGTTTGGTGCCCAGTGTTGGTATAAGCAAAGTGAAAGCACACCGGGCAGGATGCACCAGAAACAGAAGCAGTGCAACAATGGCGGTAAGGCTGCCTCCAACTACACCAGATAGATCATCTTTGTAATGGAGTGAGTGAGACATCCAATAATATAAAAGACCACCAGCAGCACTAGCAATACTCAAACAGAATAGGAACAGGATGAAAAGCTCTTTAATGTTGCCTGGGGTAGGCTTGGAATAGATGGACCAAGAATACCTCAACTGGCGTTGTATCCTGGCCAAACAAGTGCGCAAAGTATTGAGAATATTTAAACAGGCAGCCATCTTGCAGAGACTGTAGAGAGAAGAAAAACAGAAATTATTTCAGGTCTTTTGGGCCGTTATTACCTACTACATACTGGATTAGAGTGGTGCTGGAGATTTATCTCTCCACCCTTCAGGCACTCTGTCTGTATTCCTGATGAAGGGCTTTTGCCCAAAACGTCAATTTTACTGCTCCTCAGATGCTGCCTGAACTGCTGTGCTTTTCCAGCACCACTCTAATCCAGAATCTGGTTTCCAGCATCTGCAGTCATTGTTTTTACCTACTAGATAATGATCTTACAGCATTCTAGCATGTATTTAGACTTGAACAGTATTAGAACTCTCAGCTATTGTTTAGCTGGTAGTCCTCTTACCTCAAAGTTTCCATAGCCTTCTGATAAAGCTCACTCCTGAGACTTGAACTCAAAACCTAAGGTGACACATCAGTGGCATTCTAAGAGAGAGCTGCACATGGTGATTTTCAATTAGGATGATATATTTAACCAAGATAGATGCTATCTCCTTTCTGAGTTGGATGTAAAAGTCTCAATGGCAATGTTTAAAGGAAGAACTGATAGCTATTCTTCAGTATCCTGGCCAATTTTTAACTTCTAACAAGCATGTTTAGAGGTCATAATTTGGAGATGCCGGTGTTGGATTGGGGTGTACAAAGTTAAAAATCACACAACACCAGGTTATAGTCCAACAGGTTTAGTTGGAAGCACACTAGCTTTCGGAGCGACGCTGACCACCTGATGAAGGAGCGATGCTCCGAAAGCTAGTGTGCTTCCAATTAAACCTGTTGGACTATAACCTGGTGTTGTGTGATTTTTAACTGTGTTTAGAGGAAATTAACTTATTATCACTTCCTTGTTCTCTGTGGGATCTAACTGTATATAAATTGGCTGCCATGTTTCTGACATTACGCCAGTGACTCCACTTTATAAGTTCCTAATTATTTATACATTATTCTTGGATGTCCTGAAGTCAGGAAATGTGCTTTATTATTAATGCAAGTCTTCCTTTATCTCTCAGATGTGCATTGTCATTTGAAAATAACCCTGACGTTTTTCAGTTGAAAAACAACATTTTGAGTACTGTATTTTTGTTAAGGATTTTCACTATTAGAAATCCAAGTGAAAGATCTAATGGTAAGTTGGAAATGGGTTTACATTTGTATGATTATCTGGGAGCAAATTGGCTATTGCCTGTGTTTGTTTACATATTGAATGTGAACAAAATACATTGCATATTTGTCTGTGATGTAATTAACCCATGTTACACTCATTTCAATGAAATTCATTACATTGCAAGAACTACTTGAGATGTTTCTGAAGGATGTTTTACATGATATATAATTGCAATGTACCAGTCATGGCTCAATAGTAACCCATTCTAGCATGAAGTTGATTCAAGTCCCATTGTAGAGATCTGAGCACATAACCCAGGCTGACATACCTGCGCACTGCAGGGGACACTCTCAGACTTGCCAGCTTTTCAATCAGACATTAGATGGATATAAAAAACAATTCATGGCTCTATTTGGAGAAAAGCTGCACAGTTCTTCCCTGAGCCATGTCCAATATTTACTCCTCAACCACATCATCAAAATATCCATGTGAACTATGGGATCTTTCTGTGCATAACCCAACTACTGCATTTTCTAGACAACTGTAGCTACATTTTAAAACAAACACCTAATTGGTTGGGAAGCACTTTGAGATGTTCCAAAATCATGAAAATTATGATAGAAATTCTTGTTTTTATGTCTGCATTGAGTACACTGTATGTTATCAATTGGAGTCACAGAGTCAAAGAGATGTGCAGCACAGAAACGGACCCTTCACTCCAACTTGTCCATGTCAACCAGATATCCAAAACTAATCTAGTCCCATTTGCCAGCACATGGCCCATATCCCTCCAAACCCTTCCTATTCATATACCCATCCAGATACCTTTTAAATGTTGTAATTGTACCAGTCCCCACCACTTCCTCTGGCAGATCATTCCATACACGCACCACCTTCTGCATGAAACGTTGCCCCTTAGGTCTCTTTTAGGTCTTTCTCCTCTGAACTTAAATCTATGCCCTCTAGTTTTGGACTTGCCGACCTCGGGGAAAAGACCTTATCTATTTATCCTATCCATGCCCCTCATGATTTTATAAGGTCACCCCTCAGCCTCTGACAGTCCAGGGAAAATAGCTGCAGCCTATTCAGCCTCTCTCTCTGTAGCTCAAATCACCCAGAAGAAAGTGAGGACTGCAGATGTTGGAGATCAGAGCCAAGAGAGTGGTGCTGGACAAGTACAGCAGGTCAGGCAGCATCTGCGGATCAGCAGAATCGACATTTTGGGCATAAGCCCATGATCAGAAATGAGCATCTATTATTTTTATACTGATGAAGGGCTCTTGCCTGAAACATAGATTCTCCTGCTCCTTGGATGCTGCCTGACCTGCTGTGCTTTTCCAACACCACACTCTCGGCTCAAATCCTCCAACCCTGGCAACATTCTTGTACATCTTTTATGTACCCTTTCAAGTTTCGCAACATTTTTCCAATAGGAGGGAGACCAGAATTGCACACAATATTCCAAAAGTGGCCTAACCAATATCCTGTACAGTTTGACATCCCTTAGTTTGCTACTTTAGTATAGTTGGTAAAGTAAATGTACTTATCCTCTATTAAATTAATACCCGGAATACTTCTTTATGACCCATGTTGAGTGATCATTTGCTATTATCAGAGAGACTAATTCCAAGGCTTGTTTTTACATTGGATTGTATATGATTGCCCACCTTTGTCTACTTTATACATACATGTCTGGTCAAAAATGTGAAACGCAAGAATGGCTTGTGCTTCATGAACATCTTTCTCAACCTCAGGATGCTCTAATGAATTTACAGTCAACAGTTGATCACAAAATGCAGCTCTGTAATGCCAGAAAGAAGACCCCAAGTTATTTTCTTCACAGCTCTCTGCCAAAATATGGGTCCCCCACTGAACTACAGGCAGGATGAAGAGGCAAGCCCTGAGTCTAACCCAGCAGGAATGGGGATCAGACCCCCTCTATGTGCACCAATTTGATCCAAACTAGCCATCCAGTTGACTGATCCAATGCCCCCCCCCCACCCCAAACACACACACACACACACACACACACAATGGCAACATACTCTTGTACATGCATCTTGTAACGTGGAGGAAGAGACAATGATGGTAGAGATTCCCATTTCTTTCCACCACACAGCTGTGATCAGGAAGATCTGATCTTACTACCTGCCAGTGGCAAATGTTGGACTGATGTATGAGCTAACACTATCAGGATACCAATCTGTTAAGAATGCACCTTCCTTGACCATCAAGTCCTGGTCTGAGTATCTGACTCAGCGGCGGGGATATTATTCATGTCACCAAAAGACCTCTCAGTCAGTTTATCTACAATTCCTATTTGCAATACAGATAAGGTACAGGGCTAACTATATTAACCACTAAATCATTATTTGTTAATTAATTTTTAAATTTTTACATGCAGCATGAACAAACAGATTATTCAGCAGTGTCTAAGAAGCATTTCCTACATACCAGTCTCTCTCCAAATGGTAAGGTAAGGTAGTGGCTTGTTTTTGTGAGCAGTAGCTGTATATAATAGATTGGTATCATTTGAACAGATGTGAAATATGTTTATTGCAACAACTAAGAGAAAAACAGTGTTATTTTTAGTTGAAAAAAACTCCCTTTATTATCTTCAGCTTCTCAGCCTTAAGCAGTGATCACAGATAATGAATTGTTCAAACCACAAATGTAAATGTTGTTGAAGATAATACTGTACTGAGATACAGGCTACTAGACTAGTTGGGATTGAGGCTCATCAGGAGGAGATGTTAGTAATTCTGGAAAGTGAGAAAGTAGATAAATCCCATCCAGCCCAGGGAACTTATTTAAGGAACCTCTGGGAGAGAGAGAGGAGATTGCCGAGCCTTTGGCTTTGATTTTTATGTCGTCATTGCACACAGGAATAGTGTCAGAAGATTGGAGGAGAGCAAATGTTGTCCCCTTGCTCAAGAAGGGGAGTAGAGACGACCCTGGTAATTATAGACCAGAGAGCCATATTTCAGTTGTGTGTAAAGCATTGGAAAATGTTATGAGAGAAAAGATTTATTATCATCTAGAAAGGAATAAGTTGATTAGGGATAGTCAACATGGTTTTGTGAAGGGTAGGACATACCTCACAAACCTTATTGAGGTCTTTGATAAGGTGACCAAACAGGTGGATGAGGGTAAAGTGGTTGATGTGGTGCATATGGATTTTGGTAAAGCATTTGATAAGGTTCCCCACGGTGAGCTATTGCACAAAGTATGGAGGCATGGGTTTGGATCAGAAATTGGCTAACTGAAAGAAGAGGTGGTAGTTGATGGGAAATGTTTATCCTGGAGTTTAGCTACTAGTGGGGTACCACAAGGATCTGTTTTGCATCCACTGCTGTTTGTATTTTTATAAATGACCTGGATGAGGGCATAGAAGGATAGGTTAGTAAATTTGCAGATGACACGAATGTTGGTAGAGTTGTGGATATTACCGAAGGATGTTGTAGGTTACAGAGAGACATAGATAAGCTACAGAGCTTGGCAAATGGAGTTTAATGTGGAAAGGTTTGAGGTGATTCACTTTGGTCGGAGTAACAGGAATGCAGAGTAGTGGGCTGATGGTAAGATTCTTGGTAGTGTAGACGAAAAGAGAGATCTCAGTGTCCATATCCATAGATCCCTGGAAGTTGCCACCCAAATTGACAGGGTTGTGAAGAAGGCATATGGTGTGTTAGATTTTATTGGTAGAGGGATTGAATTTCAAAACTATGAGATCATGCTGCAGCTGTACAAAACTCTGGTGCGGTTGCACTTGGAGTATTGCGTACAGTTCTGGTCACTGTGTTATAGGAAGGACGTGGAAGCTTTGGAACAGGTTCAGAGGAAATTTGCTAGGATGTTGTTATGGAGGGAAGGTTTTACAAGGAAAGACTGAGGGTCTTGAGGCTGTTTTCATTAGAGAGAAGATTGAAAGGTGACTCAATTGAGACATAAAAGATAAACAGAGGGTTTGATAAGGCGGACAGTGAGACCCTTTTTCCTCAGATGGTGATGGCTAGCATGAGGGGACATAGCTTTAAATTGAGGGCTCTTAGATATAGGACAGATGTCAGAGGTGGTTTCTTTACTCAGAGAGTAGTAGGGGTGTGCAACGCACTGCCTGCAATATTAGTAGCCTCATCATCCTTAAGGGCATTTAAGTGGTCATTGGATAGACATATGGACAAGAATGAAATAATGTAGGTTAGATGGGCTTCGGATTGGTTTCACAGGTTGGTGCAACATCAAGGGCTGAAGGGCATATACTGCACTGTTCTAAATGAAGACTCAGAGGTTTTAATATTGTAAGCTTGTATTCATTCTCCTTTGAAGAGTTAGCTGCATTTTTTTCATAGCCACAACCCATCTCTGCTTCCTCACTCATCGCTGAGACTCCTATCAGTCTGTTTGATTTGTAGGACTAGGATGGTCAAGTTTGATTCAGTCCTTAACCCTTGCAAATGTACATTAGCAGAAGTGGAAGGGGGCCACTGGATGGTAATGAACAATAAGTATGGTGACTGGTTTATCCTCTGTCCCTTTCCTCTCCTTGGACAATGCCAATTTTAGGCAACACAGGTCCATTGAATATTTCAAGGTTGTTTTGCATTACAAACTAATTTCTGTGACAGGAGGCTATATCTGTATAGGCTAGACGGAGGTGGTGTGGGACCCCCAGTGACGTGTCATTAGCAGTATAAAAGGAACATATTGCCAGGATCCTGGGGACAATGTTGGATGGGGACGTCTGGAGGAGCGGAGAGGGAAAGATGAACTTTCAACTTTGTTTCAGTTTTAGTAATAATCTGTAATTCAAGGTGGCAACAGAATTTGGTGACATTACCCCATTTTTCACTGTATTTAGGTACAAGTGACACTAATTTTAAATAAATCTATGGCCAACAGTAGGTAATTTGACCTCTGAGCTGCTGTGCCATTCAATAGAATCATTACTGGTCCTCTTTCTAAATGATGTATTCCCATTTTCTCCCCCTGAGGTTCCACTTTCAGTACAGAGTGTTGCTAGTCATGGACATGCAGTGGGGAAAGAAATATGACAAACTGATCTCCAAACTACATAGGTCTAATGAGATTTGCTCCTCTAGTTCCTGTCATGGCAATCACTTGCATGTGTGTACTGATTTCAGAATAACAAAATGGCCTAAGGTGTTCCATATGATCTTTGCAAAGATAATTTGGCACAGAGCCATACAAGGTGAAATTAGACAGGAAGACCAAAACCCGTGGTCAGAGAGATGGGTGTTAAGAATTACCTTGAGGGCAAAATAAAAGGTTTGTGGAGATGTTTAAAGAATTAATAGTGTGTCTTAGGGATCAAGTGATTAAAGTTGGGATGTTCAAGTGGGCAGAATTAAATATGCTCAGACATCTTGAAGAATTCCTGGATTGGAGGACACTACAGAAGATAGGGAGACCACAGCGAGATCTGAAAACAAATATGATAATTTTAAAATGGAGAGAGAGAATTTCTTAATGGGGAACCATGATAGATCAGCAAGCACATGGATGATCGGTGAATGCGACTTGGTGTGAATCAGTAAGAATGACCTCCAGTTTATGAGGGTGCTATGTGAGAGTCTGGCCAGGAATGTGTTAAGATTGTGAAGTCTGGAAATGAGAAAAACATGAATGAGAGTTGCAGCTGTAAATGTGCTGAAGCAGGGATCAAGTTAGCTGATTTACTGAATTGGAAATAGTTTGAGTGAAGCCTTGGGTATGTAGTTAGAAGCTGATCTTGGGGTCAAAAATGACCGAGGTTGGAACTGTGCCTCTGTCAGTCAGTGGCTCAAGAAGCTAGCAGGGACTGAAGACAATAGCTTTGGTCTTTCAATTACTTAACTTGAAGAAAATCCTGCTTATTCAGCACTGGATGTTGGACCACCAGGCTGATAAGTTAAAGAGAGCAGAAGAATTGAAAGAGGTGATTTCTGTGTGATTAATATACTTGAGAAAACTGAGGCAGTGTTTTCAGACATTGGTGCCAAGAGGCAGTATTTAGATGAGGAATAGGAGACAGCCAATGGTTTGATACTTGGGGACAGCAAAGGTGGCAGCAGGAAGAGAAGCCATTGCAGGTGATTGCGCAGCTATGATTGTAAAGATAGGAGTGGAGCCATATTAAATTCAGTCCCAATCCAGCTGGATAACAGTTTTTTTAAGTCATAAATGTTTCCAGCTCTCATAGATCACCTACAAGGACACTAATAGCAGAGATAACAGTTACATAATGATGGAAAACCACCTGATACACTGATAGCAGAGATAACAGTTACATGACTATGGCAAACCACCTGGTACACTCAGTACAGTACTTCTCCTGACTAAGGAGCAGTGCACCAAAATCTTATGACTTCAAATAAACTTGTTGGACTATAACCTGGTGTTGTGTGACTTCTGACTTTGTCTGCCCCAGTCCAACACCGGCACCTCCACATCTTAAAAAAACAATTGCATGCACTATCATTTGCAGTTACAAATTACGCAAGTTACCCAGTATACATGGTCAAAAGAAAATTGTCATTCATTAATTTCAGTCAGCTTCATTCTCGTTAGTCTCTGCATATGCATTGGCACACACGTACATTGTCGTTTGCTTTTCCTGTGGCTTCTGCTCATTTCTCAGGTAATGTTTCTTCTTTGGGAGTTCATTCCTGTGATGAGTGCTGTTTTATAAAAATATTCTCATGGGATATGGATGTCACCAGCTAGGTCAGCATTTATTGCCCAGAGGATAGCTAAGAGTCAGCCATATTGCTGTAGATCTGAAGTCACATGTAGTCCAGACCAGGTAAGGAAGACAGATTTCCTTCTTTAAAGGACATTAGTGATTCAGATGGGTCTTTTAAAAAAAAACAATAATTGAGAGTAGTTTCATGGTCACTATTGCGCTAACTTTGTATTCCAGAATGAATTCAAATTCATCACCAACCAAGGTGTGATTCAAACCCACATCTCCAGAGCAATCATCTGGGGGTCTGAATTACTTGTCTAATGACATTATCACTACAATACCACCTCCTGCGATGATAACTGTTGTTGCTAATCTCTTTCTGTTTCTGGCGTTATTGGTCTTTCTCTACTCAGCTGTAGTGATGAGATCAGCTCTTTCTGATCCATAGTTTCTCTACTTATTTGTGGGTGTCAGCTTTTGTCACAATTTATCTGGTCATTTGTGTACGCCATATATGATCATGGTGACAATTATGCAACACAGGTTCCAAGTTGCAATGTGGGCTTACTCAATACTAAGTTAAAAAAATCACACAACACCAGGCTATAGTCCAACAGGTTTAATAGGAAGCACTAGCTTTCAGAGCGTTGTTGAAGGTATTAGCCCCCTGTGTTCTGTTGTCTATGCTGTAATGTTTAGACTGATTCTAATTTTAAAAAATTAATTAATAAAAGCTTACATGAATTCATGCAGTGCTTGAGCAAAGTACAATGTAATTCTGCAAGGACAAATTCACCCCACAAACGTGTATGTGTGTGTCTGCCTGGGGTGGGGGGTTGTGAGTGTCTGTGAGAGAAAGTGTATATATGTGTGTGCGAGCGTAAAGGGGTCTACGTGAGAGGATGCATGTGCAAGTATAGGAATGTGTGTATGTCTGGGGTGGGGGATTGTGAGTGACTGTGAGAGAATGTGTATATGTGTGTGTGTGAGTGTAAAGGGGTCTAAGTCTATGAGAGGGTGTGTGTGTGTGTGTGTGTGTGTGTGTGTGTGTGTGTGTGTGTGTGTGTGTGTGTGTGTGTGTGTGTGTGTGTGTGTGTGTGTGTGTGTGTGTATTGGAGTGCCTGTGTGCCCTGAGGCATGGTACATTGGTGAAACCAAGCAGTGGCTACGGTGACGAATGAATGGGCACCGTACAACAATCAACAGACAGAAGTGTCCCCTCCCAGTTGGGGAACACTTCAGCGGTCCAGGACGTTCAACCTCGGGCCTTCAGGTGACTATCCTCTAAAACAGACTTCGGGACAGAAAGCAGCAAAAGGTGGCTGAGCAGAGGCTGATAGCTAAGTTCCATACCCATAGGGAAGGTCTCAACCGGGACCTTGGGTTCATGTCACACTACAGGTGACCACTATTGCACCATATACATACATGGACACTCCTACACACATGCGCGCGCGTACACACACACACACACACTCCTATATACACACAGGCACTTACACACACTCCTACTGACAAACGCACC